>NC_067479.1:56708571-57008571 GCF_947179515.1 Apodemus sylvaticus | reverse complement strand
CCCCTGGGCAGGGGGCTACTCTGCCTGAGGGGGCACTGTGCTTGCCCAGGTAAGGGGCTCTGGGGTGGAGAGAGGGCAGCCGGCTGTGAGTCTGTGCCTGTCAGCAGGAGTGTGTGTCAGCATGTGTGTCAGTGTGTGAGGGGTCGGTATGGGCTAGGGCTGGGCCCATGTGAGTCTAGGGGTGCTAGTCAGTGTGCCAGGCCCATGGTCTGGTCTTGTGACCACACACTGGGTGGCATTTCCCCCCCTGTGTTTGTGTCTTTTGTGTATGTCCTCAGCCTTGCTCCATCCTCAGGCACAGCACAGCCAGCCACAAGGACTCTGGCCTGTGGTATAGGCTCTAAGGCACGGATGGGGAATGTGGTGGAGTGGGGTGGTACTTCTCCTCACCTTCATCTCCACTGCCCCCTCAGCATTCCAGAAGGCAATCCCGAGAGCTCTGGTCTAGTCCAGGCAATATAATCTGACAGGCAGATATGGCGGCTGGAGGTGTGGGGGTGGGCATCTGTTTGTTCAGCTCCCCTGACACAGTCCCTGTCACCTTAGGGGAAGACAGCCACAAGGCCCCTGGACTCTGGACAACCTGAGCTTCCATTCCGGCCACTTCCAGGCCTCAAGCCACAGGACTCTCCCACAAGCCTCTGCTAAGGTAGGCCAGGGAACTTAGACTGGGACCACAGGCACATGCCACCCCACCACTTTGCCCTGGAGCCAGGCTGAGAGGCGGAAGCTAGGCTAGACCCCTGCTGCTCCAGTCCCTGTTAGACCCTCCTCATTCAGTTCCCATAGCAAACTAGGGTCAGGCCACCCCCAAGGGAGTGGATAAGAAAAGGAGTATGAGGAACTCAGCCTCGTAAACAAGCCCTGCCAGCCTGCCCACCACAGACTTGGGCTCTGTGAAGGAGAGGACTGAGGAGAATCTGTATCAACAAGGCCCAGGTCGGAGCAAGCAGCTGGTGAGGTCGGGACCTCCTCCCCCAAGAGCACCTATCCTGTTCTCAACAGTCGGTGAAAGGCTTCTGGCCTTCCCTCCTGTCCCTTAAGTGAAAGACCTTGAGCTCTTCATGAACCCCTCTTCTTCAGAGATGGAGGAGTGACTTGGGACCAGGTTGTGGCCACCCAAATCCACTCCTTCCACAGCGATGTGGGAGTCAGTGGGGCTGCTTCTGTTTCAGACTGGGCTCGGGAGGTAGGGGAGAAGAGGGGCAGAAGGTGGGTGCCTTTAGGGAAGGGAAGCACCCGTTGGGCGTGTGGGTTTCTGTGTGTGTCTGAATCTGTCTGTGTGTGTCTGAATCTGTCTGTTTGTGTGTGTGTGTGCGCTCTGGAACCACCCCCGCAGAAGAGCAGGGATGCTTCCTCGGGTGGAGGGTGCCCTGTTTGCCCATTTCCTCTCCTACTCAATGTTCCCTCGCAGGAGCCACTCCCATGGGCTCCTCTCCAGGCTGGGCCTGGGAGCACGAAGAACACTGAGCATGGGGCAGCCCAGCAGGCAACCCAAGAGGAGCTTGCGATGCTCGTATGCTTCCGGTGTCCTCACTGCTCAGGGACACTTGGTAGAAATCAAGTCGCTTAGACCAGGGAGCAGACCAGCTGTCAGGTCAGGCCCTCCCGAATTCCGAAGCATCGTGCTTTGTAACATTGTGCCCAGAGAGGGATGCGGGTAGGGTCTTGGGCAGGACATCATGAAGAGTGGCTTAGCTGGGTGATGATGAAGAATGATGTAGGCAAGACACCAGCCATTGGGGGTGTGCCCAGAGCTGAAAAGGACAGGGAGAGTGGTCCAGCAGGCACGGGCCTGCTGGCGTGGGTCGCAGCACCCATCACTGACCCGTGAGAACCCGACTGCCCCTGCCAGCTCTGGCACTGACCCCTCCCTGCCGCCCCGCCCTAGCACCCCGGGGGGCACCCCGCCTCATCCTGGCCTGGTCCGGCCCCTCCCGCCCTTTGCTCCAGTTCCCGGGCTTGGCACCTATAGTGGGGGTGCTGCCCGCCTGCCAGGCTCCGGGCCGGGCCCACGGGAGGGTGGGGCGGCTGGGAAGCTGGCACACTGCCCCAGGGGAGCCTCTCTCGGCAGGCGCCCGGGTGCCGCGGGGGGGGAGGGGGGAACAAAGGGCTCATTCTCCCCGTGCGCAGCCGGTGGCATCGCCGGGGCGTTGGCGGAAGCCCCCGGGGCTCAGAAGGGGGCAGGCCCAGGCGGGGCCGCCGAATCACGGGCTCCTGTTTCCCGCAGGGTGCTGGAGGAGGAAACCGGCGGAGCAGCTTCCCCACTCTCAGTTGCGCGTCTGGCGATGGCGATCAGAGGTCCTGCTGCGCTCTCCGCTGCGCTCTCCCTCCATTAGCCGCGCTACGCGGTGCTGCGCCCTCGCTGGTGCCTCGCTCCTGGCTCACAGGATCGGCCCCCCACTTCCAGGCACGACCCCCTTCCCCGGCCCCTCGGCCTTTCCCCCCACTCAGCCATCTCCGACCCGGGGCGCGCGCTCCCCCCGGCCCGGATCCTTCTTTCCCTTCGGGGACACCCGCTCCCTAGCCCCGGCTCGACCCTCCCCAAAGCGCAGCACGGAGTCTCAGCGTCCCATGGCGCAACCCACAACCTCGGCCCAGAAGCTGGTGCGGCCCATCCGCGCCGTGTGCCGCATCCTGCAAATCCCGGAGTCCGACCCCTCCAACCTGCGGCCCTAGAGCGCCCCCGACGCCCGGGGAGAAAGAGAGCGCGAGCGCGCTGAGCAGAAAGCGGGAGAACGCCCCGAAGCCGGCCCATGGGGAGCGAGTGCCCAGCACCGGCTAGCACGACCGCCGCCCACACCGCGCCCGGCCTGTGAAGCCCAGGTAAGCGCCGAGAGGGGGCGCGTTCTGGGCTAATTGTAATGGGGGAGTTTAAGGAATGAAGTGCCTGTGTCACTCAGAATTGAACCTTACATCTTTACATAGAAAAGTTAGGATGCCCAACTAAGGGCGCTGGACTGAGAGCAAGCTGCAGCTCCAAAAAAATCTTTGCGCCTCCGCCAAGGCTCCCGTACATCCATCCCTCTTGGGGTTTCCTCTGGCCAGTCATGGGGACTGCTCTGGGAGACTACAGCTGATCTGGTGGCACCTGTCATCCTGGTCCCTCACATGCTCGCATGCGTGTTCAATTTTCCCTCGCTTGCGTCTCTCTGGGGCCCAGCCTGCTTTCCCCGCCTCCTTCCCTCCCCCCTCTGGGCTGCCTGCAGTTAGCAGCGGTGTCCTGGCACTGCCTTTGGGCTTGGGCAGCTTGACCCACCCTAGTCTGAAACCTCTTAATCCCTCCTCACAAGCGGCTCCCCTTGGGAGCGGAGATCCTAGCCCCCAGGAGTTGTCCTGGTACTCTTTGAAAATGCCAAGGAACTAGAGCCCATGAAGGGGCAGAGTGAGACAGCCCAGGTGTAGGGAGAGCAGCCAGCAGCCCTGGCTGACTGCCCTGCCCAGTGAGTCGAGTCTGCCAGGTCTGAACATCCCAGTCTTGCAAGCCTGGTGGGAGCTGAAGATGGGAGTGGGCAAACAGCACCCCAAAGACCACCGACTGACGTTTAGAAAGAGTCCTCTGTGTTCCAAGTCCCTCTCTTACCCGGGGACACTGAAACCCAGAGGAGAAAATGATCTGCTGGGCATCCGAAGAGCAGGTGACACAGAGTCAGGGCCAGGATCCAGCCTCCCTGTCCTCCCAGCTGAGTGTCTTCTACTGAGCTAACCTTTTGCAGTCTTGCTTCCTATCCATTTCCAAGACTTGTAACCAGATTCCCAGGCCTAGAAGGGCAGAGCCTTTCACCCTAGAAGTGACAACCTTTTATTGAATTTGGTCCCCCCTACCAAAATTCAGATAGGGGCCAAAGTTTAGGAAAAGGTATCAACTTCCTGCCATGAAGTAGAATCTTTTTGGCTACCTGTGGAAGGCTGCCTTGTGCCCTGCTGTGGCCTGACACTTGCTTTACTGTTTGTGCCACTTTGGTATTCCCAGGGTGGTGCCTGTGGTTAAGATACATGGGCCATGGGCCTAAGGGGTCATGCTTTGTCCTTATGCTCCAGGACTCCCCTGGGAGAACCCCATGAGGGCAGGAGAGTGATGGAGAGTATGCCCAGCTTCCTGAAGGACACCCCAGCTTGGGAGAAGACAGCCCCTGTGAACGGCATTGTGGGACAGGAGTCTGGTACCTCACCACAGGATGGCTTGCGCCATGGGGCGCTGTGCCTAGGAGAGCCTGCTCCCTTTTGGAGGGGTGTTCTGAGCACCCCAGACTCCTGGCTCCCTCCTGGCTTCCTCCAAGGCCCCAAGGACACACTCTCACTGCTGGAGGGTGAGGGTCCTCGGAATGGGGAGAGGAAGGGCAGCTGGCTGGGCAGCAAGGAAGGACTGCGCTGGAAGGAAGCGATGCTGGCCCGTCCACTGGCCTTCTGTGGGCCAGGATGCCCACCTCGCTATGGCCCCCTCATACCTGAGCATGGCGGTGGCCATCCCAAGAGTGACCCTGTGGCCTTTCGGCCCTTGCACTGCCCTTTCCTGCTGGAGACCAAGATTCTAGAGAGAGCTCCCTTCTGGGTTCCTACCTGCTTGCCTCCCTACCTGATGTCCAGCCTGCCCTCAGAGCATCCGTATGACTGGCCTCTGACCCCAAGCCCGTGGGTCTACTCTGGGAGCCAACCAAAAGTGCCCGCTGCCTTTGGCTTAGGCAGCAAGGTGAGTGACGAAATACAGTGGGTGCATGGCGTTCAGTTGTCCCTAGCCCTGAAGACAACCAAACACTGGGCCGATCTATCTGCCTGCCTCTTCCTTGCCCTGCCCTTGGGCCTCTACAGCCACTGACTCATCCATAGTTCGCCCAGGATCAGGCCTTAGAAACTCTGCCTATGGAATGTGTGGCCTTATCGTGGGGGCCAAGCGTGGGTGAGATGTGTGGTCCTTATGGCCTGTCTCTGGGGCTCCTTCCTGACAGGCCACCTGTCTTGTCTAAACTAGGTTTTTAAATGTTTGGGAGTCAGCTAGGCGGTGGTGACACATGCCTGTAATCCCAGCACTTGGGAGGCAGAGGCAGGTGGATTTCTGAGTTTGAGGCCAGCCTGGTCTACAGAGTGAGTTCCAGGATAGCCAGGGCTATACAGAGAAACCCTGTCTCAGAAAAAAAAAAATGTTTAGGAGTCAAAGATGGGCATGGCCTGTATAATCTTGGTCCTCAGGGGGCTGAGGCAGGATTGTGAGGTCCATGCTAATCTGGACTACAGAGAAAGATCCTCTCTCCAAAAGCAAAACAAGCAAAAGGACATGAGGGTCCAAGCAGAGAATTCTCTAGGAGGTCCTGATGTCCTTTGGCCAAGCCGCGAGCATTAACCCTTCAGCCTCTGGAAAGCTTGGGAAAAGATTTGGGGGAGGGGTAGTAGGTGGGACCACTTACTAACAGTGTGTGAATTTACTAGTGACTGCTGTCAGTCCTGTTTGCTCTTTCAAATGCAGAGAACCTGCATTAGCACTGGCTTATTCCTTTCTCCTCTTTTAGGGCTTTTACCACAAGGATCCGAACATCCTCCGGCCAGCAAAGGAGCCCTTGGCAGAGTCTGGGATGTTGGGTTTAGCCCCTGGTGGGCATCTCCAGCAAGCCTGTGAAGCAGAAGGCCCCTCATTTCACCAGAGGGATGGGGAGACAGGAGCTGGCAGGCAGCAAAATCTTTGCCCAGTTTTCTTGGGGTACCCAGACACCGTTCCTCGAACCCCATGGCCTTCTTGTCCCCCAGGCCTGGTTCACACTCTTGGCAACATTTGGGCTGGTCCAGGAAGTAATAGCCTTGGGTACCAGCTAGGACCACCAGTCACACCAAGGTGCCCATCTCCTGGGCCTCCTACCCCTTCAGGGGGCTGTTGCTCATCCCATCTGCCTGCCAGAGAAGGGGATCTTGGCCCTTGTAGCAAATGCCAGGATAGTCCAGAGGGAGGTAGCAGTGGGCCGGGGGAACCCAGTGAAGAAAGGAACAAAACTGATTCCAAGGCCTGTCCCCCAAGCCATCACACCAAGCTGAAAAAGACATGGCTCACACGCCACTCGGAACAGTTTGAATGCCCAGGTGGCTGTCCAGGGAAGGAAGAGAGCCCAGCCACTGGGCTCCGGGCACTCAAGAGAGCAGGCAGTCCAGAGGTCCAGGGAGCAGCCGGGAGCCCAGCTCCCAAACGCCCATCCCACCCTTTCCCGGGCACTGGGAGGCAGGGGGCCAGGGCTTGGCAGGAGATACCAGAGACATCCATAAGAAGAAGCAAGGCGGGCGCAGAGCAAGAGGAACAGAGAGGTAAGGGGGCGATGGGCTGCAGGGACCCTGTTAAAGAAATGCAACAGGGCTGGGCCTTTACAAGGGAATTCATAGGCCTTTGCAATGGGTCATACTAAGATGCAAGGTTTCATTTCTGAATCAGCACAGTTCTCCGGCTCCTAGTGTTGGCTATCACAGCCTTCTAGCCAGTGGCTTCCATCTCTGCCTCTCAGGGAGTTTTAGGCAAGGCAATGCCATGGTCCAGAGCAGGGGTTCCGGAGACATAGCTTCTTCCTGGCATGCTGATCAGTAGCTGTGACCTGGAGGATATTACCTCACCTCTGAGAACCTCAGCCCCCTCATCTGTAAGGTGGGAGTAAAGATGCACCTCATGAAGACAACAGGAAGGATTAAACGGCTCATCGGGGCACTGAAGAGCTCATGACGCTTAGCAAACGATCAATGCTCAAGGCCGTGGTTATTTGTGCCACAGATCCTAGTTTAGGCATTACCTCTCCTGAAGGACCACTGTCAGCATCTTTTGGCCCGCTGAATCATGGAGACTCAATTTGGACTTTGCAGCAGGACAGCCATTTGGGTACATCATGGACTCTTCTGCTAAACTGTGTCTGTCACAGAGGGTTCCAGCAACCCTGGAGCCAGATTGGTTTCTGTAGGATCACCTTATTCTTAGCCTTTTGGACTGCTGGGCCCAGAGGACCGTCTCTGTGACCTGGCCCCTAAAGCCTTTCCCTGCACCTGGTGTGGGTCTGTCTGCACCCTTGCGTGCCTCAGTCTGGGCTGGGAAGTTGTTGACCCCTCTGCTGTCTTGGGTTACAGCACCTGTGTTCTGTGTTGAAACTCTGACCTTCTCCCTTTCCGGTGCCCTCCGACTGCCCATCCGTCCACATTGGAATCATCTCACAGCGTCACATAGCCGCTTAGCCTTTAGCCAACCTACCCAAAGTCTGTACTGGCTGGATTCTGCATGGGTACAAGGACCATTGCTCAGGCTTCCCAGAGCCTTGGACTGAACATGCTAAACAACCCCTGAACCTCCATTCTTGTAGGAGTATCTCCAGCTCAGCCTTGTGTGTGAAACATACCAGACTGCTCCTCTTTCAGGTTCTGAACGAGTCCTCACAGACCTGGGGGGCCAGGGGATGAATTGGCTGCATGTGAACAAGGGTGGATGCTAATTCAAGGCTTTGACTACCATAAGCCTTAGAAATAAGTCTCCCTAAACAGCTGTATTGTCTCCCCAGGACCCCGAGATGGCAGGATTGGGCTCCAGGAATCCAGGCTTGAGGATACAGCCTGCCAGCATCACTTAACAGGTGTCACTCAGTGCGAAAGCTGTGTCCAGGCAGCTAGAGAGGTAGGGGTGCTGACCGGCCACTCCCAGAAATCACATAGGTGAGTATTGTGTCTGATAGTCAGAGCCAGCAGCACCCCATCCCCACCCATGGGCTCCCTCCTCAAGCCCTTTTGCGTCATCTCATCTCCAGGTTGTCCCTAGAAGAGAAGCAGTTGGAGACGGAGGATTCCTCTGCCACTTCTGAGGAAGGAGGAGGGTCTGGCCCAGAAGCTCCGCTCAGCAAGGGCCTGGCCAAGCACCTGCTCAGTGGCTTGGGTGACCGACTCTGCCGCCTGCTGCGGAAGGAGCGGGAGGCCCTTGCCTGGGCACAGCGTGAAGGTGAGCTGATCTCCCTTGTGGGCCTGCTCTGGCATGGCCCTCCCAACCCACGTTTGCCAGTGCTCTGGGGTTCCCAGGCCTACTTAGGAGAGCTCAGTCCTTCTTTGTTCCTATCTATCCCTAACACGGACTCTTGGTTAAGCCTGAGATTTCTGGCTCTGGGTGGATATCCTCCTGGGAAGACTTAAAAATTTGGTTCAGTCTAGGTCTCTGAGAACAACTGGGCTTATGGAGGAAACAGCCAGGGCAAGTGTCTCAAGGGCCTTGGAGATGAGGTGACTCCAGAGAGGTTAAGGGCCAGGAAGGTCTCTAGAGTGGTGAGGCCCAGGGGCCTCAGAAGTTGATGGGAGTTAGGCTGAGGGTAGAGAACATTCAGCTGGGTCCTCAGATCCAGGTCAACCCTCTGCAGGCCTATCTAGCAATGGTGTGAACTTCATAAAGCACAGCCCTGGTCCCACAGGTTACTTCTTTCATGGAGATCACCAGGGTCACCACCCCACTCCAGAGAGGGAAGCCCCTAGTCGGTTCAGTCATGAGCCAGCTCCTGCAGGAGCCGGCCGCTCCCAGCCTGGATTCCTGACACACATCAGCCTTCCTTCCCGGATCACCAAGCTTGTCTGCCCTGGGGCCTTGGCACTAGCTCCTTCTTCAGTCTGGAATGCCCTGGCCATCCCTTCCTACCTGACGGATAAGAGCTGACTCATCCTTTGGGGCCACTTGTGAAGTTCCCAGCCACGTCACCTTCATCTTGCCATGGTCGTTTCAGCCAGGAGTGTCATAGTCATCCTGGTGTCTGTGGGTTGTCTCCCTGCGTGGGAATGAGCTCTGGGAGGGCAATACCTATTCCTGAGAAACTCTGAGTCGCTTCTGCCTACTTGGGACACGATTAGGTGTCCTGGATATATGCTCAGTTGGGGCCCTTTCTACCTACTAACCACGGTTTTTAGTCTGAATCTTGGCTCTTAAGCAACAACAACCCACTCCTTTGTTTAAGGGCAGGAGTTTCCTTGTCTAATCTACTATGTCCCCTGGACTTAAAGGAAAGGCCACTGACTGCTATCTTTGCCTTTCCATTTCTGGTAGCAGTAGGGCTTGTGCTCTGGGGAGGAGGATGGGAAATGTGCTGGAAGTGGTGTGGATTAGTAATACAGGCACACTGGGGAAATCCCTGGGGCAAGGCTGGGGGTGGGGCTGGCCTAGGAGGCAGAGGCCACTGCTGCCCAAGGAGTGCATGCTCCTAAAAGGGTGACCACTGCCAGACAAGGCGGTTGAGTAAGGTATGAGGAATGACCAAGGAGCCCAGTTCCCTTCTTCCAGGGCTTCTGGGTAGAAACTGCTCCCTGCCTCACCAATGCTTGGTGGTTCTCAGCCCTCCAAATGCTCTTCAGTGCAGCTCCTCATGGTGTGGTGCCCCCCCCCATCAAAAATATTTTTGATGCTACTTTATAACTGTAATTTTGTTGCTGTTATAAATTGTAATATATAGGATAGCTAATACGTAACTCTGCTATAGCCGGGTGGTAGTGGCGCACGCCTTTAATCCTACCACTTGGGAGGCAGAGGCAGGCAGATTTCTGAGTTCGAGGCCAGCCTGGTCTACAGAGTGAATTCCAGGATAGCCAGGGCTACACAGAGAAACCCTGTCTGGAGAAAAAAGAAAAAGAAAAACAAAAACTGAGAACCCTGCTATATGTGGTCTCTCCAAGGGGGCTGTGTGCTTGAGCCGCCGTCTGACCCTGTTCTGTTCTGTGGTCAACAGGCCAGGGGCCAGCCATGACAGAAGACAACCCAGGCATTCCACACTGCTGCAGCCGTTGCCACCACGGACTCTTCAACACCCACTGGAGATGTTCCCACTGTAGCCACCGGCTGTGTGTGGCCTGTGGTCGCATAGTCGGAGCTGGAAGGAACACGGAGAAAACAGGTGAGGAAACACAGATTTGCCTTCTTAGATTTGTATGATTTTGTATGTACGAGTGTTTTGTCTACATGTATGTGTATGCACCAAATGTGTGCCTGCTGCTTGTGGAAGTCAGAAGAGGAGGGTCAGAGCCCCTGGAACCAGAGTTATAGACAGCTGTGAACTGCCGGGTGTATGCTAGGAACTAAACCGGGATCCTCTGGTAGAACAGCAAGTGCTCTTAACCACTGAGGCAACTCTCCATCCCCCTTCTTACCCTTTCTTTAAAGAAGTCACCTGGGTGCTGGGAAAACGAATTTGGTTAGTAACGTGATGGTCGAGCAAGCATGAAGACCTGAGTTCAGATCCCTAGCACCTGTGTCAGGTCTGGGCATGGTGGCCCACCTGGGCATCAGAGACAGGCAGGGTCCTGGAGCTCAGTGACCAGCCAGCCCGGCTGAATTAATGAACTCCAGGATCTAGCCTCAAAAGACACAGTGGACGTGTGCAGACATGCGAGTGCACGCATGCACTCGAGGCAAGCACAGAGAAGTCAGGTGCCTTCTCAGCGCTTCTCAGCTTCCACATTAACATCATGAAATGGGCGTGGCTGTCTCCATTATCCAGGTAAGAATAACTCAGGGATGATCAATGACCTGTCCCAGGTCCCAAAACAAGTCAGTGCTATAGCCGAGATTTTAGACTCAGGTCCTCTGATTCAGGCCGATCCTTTCCAAGGTTTTCAGCTTCTGCTTCCCTGGTTCAACTTAAACATGGCTAAAAAGAGTTCTAGCATCAGGTACATTTTTATAGGATTACCCTGGAATCTTCCAGTGGAAAAAAAATATTGATTGATTATTTCTTGACTGATCTATCTGTGTGTGTGTGTGTGTGTGTGTGATGCACACATCTATGCACGCCCTCACCACAGCAAGCATGTATGATAATCAGAAGACATCATTTGGGAATCAGTTCTCTCTTTCTACCATGTGAATCCTGGGACTCAAACTCAGATCCTTAGGCTTGGTGGCAAACTCCTCTACCTGCTAAGCCGGCTCACTGGCCCCCACTTTAGGATCTTGCAAAGCAATTCAGCATCCGAAAGCCTCTGCATACCAAAGACAAGAATTCTGCGTTGTTGTTACACATACACACACACACACACACACACACACATGCTTCCTAGCAAGCGCTGTTTTGTGTGGCTTGCTGAGCTACTGATTTAAATACCATGCACTTGGCCTTCTTCCTTGACCTTAACCCGTGGTTACCTCGCTTTCTGGACCTGCAGCTCCTCTCTCTCTTCCTTCCCACAGGCTCCCAGGAGCAGCACACAGATGACTGTGCCCAGGAGGCTGGGCATGCTGCCTGTTCCCTCATTCTGACCCAGTTTGTCTCCAGCCAGGGTGAGCCATTGTGAAGGGGTGGGGCACGCAGTGGGTGGATCCCGAGGGAGATAGTCAAACCGTCTTGTTGTTCCTGACCTTGGTGACATGGCCGTCTGGTTGGCGAGGCCGGGCTACTCCATCTCCATCTCTCTTCTCCACACCCAGCGCTGGCCGAACTCAGCACTGTGATGCACCAAGTCTGGGCCAAGTTTGACATCCGAGGGCACTGTTTCTGCCAAGTTGATGCCCGAGTGTGGGCCCCTGGAGATGGGGGTCAGCAGGTAAGCATCAGGGCACGGTGTTAATGACAAGCACCAGCCAGTGGGCCCCTGCATTGAACAGTGTGCGTGGGCGGATGACAGCCCTTCGTCCCCACCTTTCTCTGTGGGTGGGGATGAAGAGAGGCATGGAAACTGGCAGAAAAAGCCATCACCGTCCCAGGAAGCAGCATCCTGATGTTGACTCTAGCGTGGGTCTTCTCCCTCCATCCCCTCCCACAGGTCCTCGCTCCCTGCTTCCTAGAGTCCTGCCTCACTTAGCCTTGTAGGTCAGCCCTTGTCACTTTACTTTCTGGTTGCCACCCCAGCCATGGGCTCCTTCTGTTCGATGTCAGTTCTTTCCATACCTCAGGGCATCTGGCAGGCACTTAACATGCACTGTGAAAAAAAAATTTTTTTTAATGAACTTTGTGATTCTGTGACAAAAGAACACTTAAGAGTTAATCCTGGTTATTTAAATTTTTAACATTTATTTATTAATTGTGTATTTATGGGGACATTATGCGTAGCACATGCTGTGGCCCACTTGTGGAGGTCATATGACAAATTGTGAGAGTTGGTTCTTTCCTTCCCAGTGTCTGGGTTCCAGGGATTGAGCTTAAGTTCTCAGGCCTGCTGGCTGCTCTTGTCTGCCGAACCATCTTGCTGACCCTGTTAGGAGTGTTTCATGAGCTGGGCAAGATGCCACATGTCTTGAGAAGTAGAGGCAGGAGATATGGGAGCTTGAGACCAGCCCAATCAACGTAGGGAGATTGCCTCATAAAAACCAAGAGTCTGGATGTAGTTCGGGGCCAGAGTTGCTTCCCAGGCATGCATAAGGTTCTGGGTTCCATCCTTAGCATGGAAAAGACAAAAAGCACATTTTATTGTCCCGTGGGAGTGTGTTTGTTTAAAGATAAGATCTTGCTAGGTAGCCTAGGTTAACTGAAAATTGTAGTCCATCTGCCTTGGCCTCCAGAATACAAGGGCTGCAGATGTAGGCCACCAGCCCTGGCTGAAAAGTACATTTTATATACTTTTATATTTATAAATATACTTATATAAATATATACCAAACACCGCCACACATCCATGTATAAAATTCAGAAACTGAAGACAAGTATAATAAAATAACAGTGAACTCCTATGTTGCCATTAACATTTTTACTTTCCCCAGTTATTTGTCTACATAATATTTTATTCTTTATTGTTGTTTGTGCTGTATTAGCACACTGGTTAGATCATGCCCTGTGGAGAAGTCTATGAGCAGTTTTATTTTTCCCCCTCTCCCTCTCCTTCTCCACTCCCTCTCTTTTTGAAACATTTCACTCTCTGGCAAACAACTTTAGGACATATAAGAACACATTGTTAGAGCTAGAGAGATGGCTCAGTGGTTAAGAGCACTGGCTGCTCTTCCAGAAGACCTGGGTTCAATTCCCAGCTCCCAGATGGCAGCTCATGACTGTCTGTAGCTCCAGTTCCAGGAGTTCTGATGCATATATTCAGACAAAACACCAGTGCACATAAAATGAAAAATTTTAAAACAGGAACACATTGTTAACTCTTGAACATTGACTTCAGTTGTGTCTACCATTTTCAAAACCTCTGCTTGGATTTTGGGGGTGGTGATGGATGTGTTTAACAGAAGGAACCAACAGTGAAAACTCCCCCGGCTCCACAACCTTCCTGCAATGGAGATTCCAATCGGACCAAGGACATCAAAGAAGGTGAGTGGCTGGCTCTCCATGCCCCTGGGCCTGGGAGTGCAGGGGGTCAGTGGGGAATAAAGCCTCCAGGAGAAACTTGGTATGACTTTGGCAATCAACTCCCTTCCCCAGCAACACACAGAACAAGAATGTCCATCTCTCACCTCAGGACAGGGGTCCTGACTCCTCCATCGAGAGTCTCCTGTTGTTTGCTGATGCATTCATTCAAGCCTGCCTTGCTCCCTTGAGGCAGGGTCTCTCTGGACCTGAAGCTATACTGGTGGCCAGTAACCCTGGGCCAGCAGTGCTCCCGGCTCCGTGCCACCCCTTCCCAACCCCAGAGCTGAGGCATCAGGCACAACAATGACGTTTTGTTCATTTGTTGTTTGGTTTTCTTGTGAGTGTTGGGGATTTGAACTTAGATTCTCATGCTTACACAGAAATTCCGCGCCCTTACCTGCTGAGCTGTCTCCCAGCCCAAGTCTCCCATTTGAAGCCGCTATTCTTAGAGGCTCTGCAACTTCCTTTAGGAAGGCAGAGATGGGGCAACGCCCAGACAGAGAGAGCACAGTAAAGTTGAGGTGCTATTGAAGCAAAGACTAAAGGCCTAGCAGAAAGTCACTCACTCACTATTTTCTTCTTCGACAGAGACCCCAGACTCCACTGAGAGCCCAGCAGAGGACCGTGCTGGCCGGTCACCCCTTCCTTGTCCCTCTCTCTGTGAGCTGCTAGCCTCTACTGCTGTCAAACTCTGCCTGGGGCATGAGCGGATTCACATGGCCTTTGCCCCGGTCACCCCAGCTCTGCCCAGTGTGAGCAAAGGCTCAGAGGGAGGGCCAAGGGCCTGAGGACCAGAGGCTGGGTGGCCATCCTTAGTCGGCTGAATTGGTCCTGAGCCTTCACGCCCCTCCATCCCTGCCTCCCCACAGGATGACCGCATCACCAACATCCTGGACAGCATTATTGCGCAGGTAGTAGAACGGAAGATCCAAGAGAAAGCCCTGGGGCCAGGCCTTCGAGCAGGGTCAGGCTTGCGCAAGGGCCTGAGCCTTCCGCTGTCACCAGTGCGGAGCCGGCTCTCTCCTCCCGGAGCTTTGCTGTGGCTGCAGGAGCCCAGGCCTAAGCGTGGCTTTCATCTCTTCCAGGAACACTGGCGGCAGGGCCAGGTGAGCTGGCCTGCCTCTCCCTTCCCAATGCTGTGGCTTCACCTGTTTCATGGGGTCCTGGTCCCCAAGCTCAGAGTGCTGGTTCTCAGAGGGAGCAGCAAAGACTGGTCTTTTTGCAACCCCTCCCCCACGTGTTCTGGAGATGGCTGCTATGGGCTTCCCAACAATTCTTTTCTTTTCTTCTCCTTTCTTTTCCTGTCTTCCCTGCAGCCCGTGTTAGTGTCAGGCATCCAGAAGACATTGAGACTCAGCCTGTGGGGAATGGAAGCCCTTGGGACACTTGGTGGCCAGGTGCAGACACTGACTGCCCTTGGGCCTCCCCAGCCCACAAGCCTGGACAGCACAGCATTCTGGGAAGGATTCTCTCATCCTGAGAGTAAGTATTCTTGACATTGGGTAGAGGGAGCTGGAAGCCTAACCCTGAGGCTTCATGTATCAGGAGCCCCTAGAAGAGCTCTGGAGGCAGAGGGTCCAAGGTAGAATCTGAACTTAGGTATGGGTGCCACGGGGACAAGAAAGAGTCTCTGGGCCAAGAGGCTCTACCTCAGGTCAATGACATCTGTCTTTTTCCTTAGCGCGTCCAAAGTTAGATGAGGGCTCTGTCCTCCTGCTACACCGAACCCTCGGGGATAAGGACTCTAGCAGGTATGCACAGTACCAAAGACCAGCCCTGTCTCTCAGTCACCAACAGTCCTCTCCTCCCCAACCCCAACCCTTGATGTCCAGGCCCTCTAAAGGGGCTAGGAATGGAAGTCTAGCTAGAGCAGGGGATGGAGGGTGTGTCTTAGGGGGGGTTATAGAAATCCCTGGGGGATGGGTGCTGCCCTCTGGACGGTTCCCAAGCAGTGGGAGGCTCTGATGGCTCTCAGGGGCCTGAGTTAGACTTGCCATGCATGGTTCCCCCTGCCAACCCCTGTCCCCAGGGTACAGAACCTTGCTTCCAGCCTTCCACTCCCAGAGTACTGTGCCCACCAAGGGAAACTCAACCTAGCGTCCTACCTCCCCCTGGGCCTCACACTGCATCCACTGGAGCCCGAGCTCTGGGCGGCCTACGGTGAGTGCCCTTCCACTCCTGTCTACCCCATACCTCTCTGCCTTACCTACCGTCTTAGGGCACGTGTACATCTGTGCCTAAGTTTGGGTGAGAATACGTTTCTTATTTAACTTCCAAATGTTCTTGCTCTACCTCCACGCAGGTGTGAACTCACACCGTGGACACCTGGGGACCAAGAACCTATGTGTGGAGGTGTCTGACCTGATCAGTATCCTGGTGCACGCTGAGGCACAGCTGCCTCCCTGGCACCGAGCACAGAAAGGTTAGTCCTTGGCTAGAGACGCCAGCAGGTCAAGCTGCTAATAATGTCTGCTCTGTCTACCTGGGCTCACCTGGGCCATTTTCTCCTGCAGATTTCCTCTCAGGCCTGGACGGGGAGGGACTCTGGTCTCCAGGTAGTCAGACCAGCACTGTGTGGCATGTGTTCCGGGCCCAGGATGCCCAGCGCATCCGTCGCTTTCTCCAGATGGTAAGCAGGGAGGGTGCCCAGAACCTAGTCCTTGTCCCTGCCCATTTCCTGTGATCCCACTGCTTGCCCTAGTCCTGAAGTGAATTAGCTTGATTCGGGTACAGGTAGGTACAGAGGGAGCAGGTTAGGAGTCTGATTCTCTGGTGGGGCTCAGAGAAGGAGGGGGTCTGGCAGGGGATTCAGAATCCAGTGATGACGTGAGGCGATAACTGTAGAATGAGCACAGTGTTGAGGGTCTTGGTGAATTATCTCAGTTAATGAGTACCCTTCTCTTCCTCACTTCTGAGCTGCCAGGGGGTGGGGGCAGTTACTTTCCCATTTTACAGATGAGAAAACAGAGGCTTAGTGGTAACCCTGGGATCTGAGCTGACATTTTATGCCAACTCTAGGTTCCTCCTGGGAATAGGAAGTTTTCCCTTCCAGGGCTCCAGAGCTAAAAGAAATAGCTACTCCCGTTTTTTATAGTCCATACTGTGAGAAGAGACTGGGGGTGGGGGTGGCGGGGGGCGGGGGTAGGTGTAAGCCATGAGGAGAGCTATAGGAGGAAGGTGGGGTGTACCTACCAGGAAAGTTACCTAGTGGTAGAGATAGAAAGAGAAGAAGGCAGAAAACTCCAGAAGGACAGGGAAGATAGGAGGCCAGAGTTAATAAAGATTATAGCAGATGGGGTATAGTAGTACTGAGACAGAGGATCATGAACTTAAAGCCGGCCCAAGCTATGTAATGAGATCCTGTCTCAGAAATAAATGAGCCGGGCATCGTGGCATATACCTATAATTCCAGCAATTGAGAGGTGATGGTGGCACATGTCTTTAATTCCAGCACTTGGGAGGCAGAGGCAGGGAGATCTCTAAGAATTCGAGGCCAGCCCGGTCTACAGTGTGAGTTCCAATACAGCCTGGATTATACAGAGAAACCTTGTCCCCCCAAAGTACCCCAATAATAATAATATAAAAGGTGGGACTGGTGATTTCAAAGTCCAGCTGAATCTCAGTTGTCCTAGAGAAGACTGTCACCCTTGCTAAGATACACACAGACGTGCAAGTGTCCATAGGACTCTGTTTACCATTTACTGCTCACAGACACATACCTCTGCAGATGCACACCCAGATGCTGTGACATACAGAGGGAGCCTACAAGAACACTATCATCAACAGATGGCCTTGTCTGCTCTGGGTGTGGTTGGCTAAGGCAGTCCCTTAGGACCCAGTGGGGTGACTCATGGGGAGGTCTGAGGGGCACTTTCTCACTGGGTGGCCTGTTACTGCTGTAGCCCCAGGATAGACTTTGGAACCAAGGAACCTTGGCATCCTCCTGGGACTGCTCTTGGGAATGTGGTTCACATGCCTCTCAACCCACCCAACCCTTGCCAGCACCCTCTCAATCCAGGGACAATGGCTGAGGTCCTAGCTGAAGGGAGTGGGTTTAGCTGGTGGCCACTTGGAGCATGGTGCTGGCATTGCCTTCTGTGGGTGTGCCATAGGCAGCTCTTCTGGATTTCACTTGTCCCTGCCCGGCACAGAGCTCTGCCCCTGCCTGGGCTGGTGACTGTCCCCGTAGCCGGGCCTGTTGCAGGGGCTTTAGCCTGTCCACTCACTGTGAGTCAGAACTTCTGTGTGGCCCTGCTTTTCCCGGATCCAGGATCGTCTCCCCCACTGCACCCCCTCCCCCTGGGGGAGAAGCTACTGGTTTCTCCCCAGTTTGGCTTACAATGCAGGCTGTTTACAAAAACTTAAGAACTCCTTGTGAAGACAGTTCTGAATAGGGCTTGTGCAGGACATCTTCCTGGGTTTGGGAGAAAGGGACACAGAGAGAACAACGGGTCAGGCCAGGGTCACAGAAGCTATGAAAAGCACATCCCAGGAAAGGCAGGGATTTAGACCCTCCCCCACCCCAGCTTGAGTGTCTTTTACCCTAAGCTCCTTCCATTGCAGACTGGACCTACCGTCCCTTACCACAACCCTCCTCTCTCCTACCTCTTCCTTCTTTTGGCTGCCCTCCAAGACAGCTTTAGCATCCTATTGCACCTGATCTCCCAAAGAGACCAAACCCCTTCCTCTCTGAATCCCTGCCTTCATTCCCTGCTAACATTCATCTCCCTTTCTCCTCTTGAAGGTGTGCCCAGCTGGAGCAGGAACCTTGGAGCCTGGTGCCCCGGGCAGCTGCTACTTGGATGCAGGGTTGCGACGTCGGCTAAGGGAGGAGTGGGGTGTGAGCTGCTGGACCCTGCTGCAGGCCCCTGGAGAAGCGGTGCTGGTGCCTGCTGGGGCACCCCATCAGGTGCTTCCCTGGTGGGTGGGGTTCAACAGAAGATCAGAAGATCAGGAGTAGCAAGGACTCTATATGAGAGTCATGATCACACAGCAGTCTCTACCTGATAGAAAGGAAGCCATGACCATAGCAAAGCTGAAGATCTTGAAGTCTTCAGAGCTGAGTGGGAATCTCTCCAGAGGTCTAATCTGGCCTTGGCCAGCTCACTCAGCCCTCCAGCATTCCTCAGGTCTAGTCCCAGCCATGGCCTTTGGGATGTCTGGTTCTGTAACTAGGGTCACTGCTTTCTGAAAGTTGGATAATGAAGTGGACTGACTGATCAGAGGGATGGAGGGGGGAGTGTGGTTTGAGCCTCAACTCACCCTCTTGCTCTTGTGCTCCCCCTCCCCTACGGCACAGGTGCAGGGCCTGGTGAGCACAATCAGTGTCACTCAGCACTTTCTGTCTCCTGAGACCTCTGCCCTCTCTGCGCAGCTCTGCCACCAGGGAGCCAGCCTGCCCCCTGACCACCGTATGCTTTATGCCCAGGTGAGTGTGGTACTGGCTTGAAGGCTCAGTCTCCTTGAGGCACAGCCTCTGTAGGCAGGACTAATTGTCTGAGCGGAGCAGGCTGCTGGCAGGATAAGGGTGTTCCTGAGAATGAGGGTGGGGGCTAGAATGTGATTGAAAACTCTGCGCCATTTTTCTTTTTTCCAGATGGACCGGGCTGTGTTCCAAGCAGTGAAGGCGGCTGTGGGGACATTACAGGAAGCTAAATAGGGGATCCTGGTGCCTGGGGGGTGGTGGGCAGGTAACTGGGTGTCCAGTCTGCATAATTTCAACGAGGAATGGTACTGGGGAATTTAGACGGTGTGGTCCGTTCTACAAATATCTCTTTGGGCACAAGCAAGGAACCCTGTTCCTCGTCCTGGCCCTGGCTCTAAAGGGAACAACTGTAGTGCTTACAGCTGCTCCACCCTCCATGGTATGGGGTTGGTTAGTGCTAGGGGTACATGACTCCTTCTAACCCCTGTACTGCACTCCAGGGGATGAGCACCCTTCCTTGGGCAAGCTTGGGATTGTTTTGGTTTAAGCAACACTTCCTCTTGCTGCTTCATCCTGTGATGCCCCTGGCACCCTACCCCCAGCCCAGCTATGCTACAGCTCACCAACATCCAAAGCCCTTCTGACTCTGTAGGTCTGCCTGACCTGGGAGACACAGAATTCTTCCCTTACAGAAGAGCTGGGGAGATGGGGAAGAGAGGGCCTCAGTTAATGGGCCGGGCTGGCTGGAGGGAACAACACAGGCAGAACCACTGGGCCCTGCTTCTGCCCCTCTCTTTTCTCTCCTTCCTGGTCTCTATTAAAATCGGTTGTCTGGTGACCGCTGCCAGCATAGTTGGCCTTGCTCTGCCAGCCACGTGGGCTAGGGAAAGAAGGCAAACATGGAAATCTGATCTGGAGCAGAAGCCAGTGGACAGGGTGAACAGGGACTGGGGACATGGTGACAGAGACCTCAAATACCACTGCCGGATCTTTGGGAGGCCTGGACCCCCTGGAGCTTTCTGGGCACTGAAGATATTCTTGACTGACAGCGGGAAGGCAGAGTTCTAAGGTGCAGCACTCAGATGGCCTTCCTGAGTGGCATCAACCTGTGGAGATTACAGAACTCCCTGCCTCTGTCCCACCTACCTGTGTGCTCTGACCTGGAGGAACATCCAGGAGAGCCCTGGCTCAACCCAACTCCTCTTGGTGTCCAAGCCCCAGGACAGAGCTCCACTGCCTCAGACAGCTGACCCTTACCCTCATGGTGCCAACGGCTGACCCCTGACCCCACGGCCCTTCTGCTTCGCTATCCTACCTCTTCCCCTGTGTATCTCAACCGCACATGTGCGCCAGCTCTTGTTATAACAGTTCCTGCTGTGGTTTGGGGATTTTTTTTTAATTAAATAAAAGTTTTTATTATAAATAGAACATCTGTTCGGAGTATTTAAAAACAACAACAAAGGTACCCAGATCATCTCTCACCCAACACAAACATTGCTAGATTGTGTTGTATTTCCTTCTAGCATTTTCTTCAGGGACATCTTGATCGCTTTCTTTCGAGGGTGTGTTTATGCCTGGGTGTGATGGAACACACCTGTAACCCCAGTACTAAGGGAGATGGAGAAGCAAGAGGATCAGAAGTTCAAGGACAGCCTTGGCTACATTGTGATTTTTTTTTTTTTTTGACATTAGCTTGGGCTTCAAGAAACCCCATCTTAAAAAGAAGAGTTTAATCATTTTCACTTTTATTTATTTTTTTAGGATTAGAGGTCCGAAGTGGTACTCTGGAGAACAGTCATGTTTTACTCTGCCTTTTTCTTTTCCCTTAAACCATCGCATTTAATCCCTGATGATATTTTGGAGTACAGACAATCTATTTCCATTTTATAGAAGGAACGGGCAATTTGGTGCTAAGCAAGTCACCTGAGGTTACACAGTCATTTTAATGACAGAATGGGATTTGAACCAAGTTTGCTGACTTAAGACACCACATTGACATTCTCATTTTTGCACTTCATGGAGTTTACAGACTGGCTTGTCTGCATCTAGCACCAGATGACATATTCTTAACACTTGGCCTTCTATAGCCTTGTCCTGACGTCACCCTGAACCAATATAGAACGCTTCTTAGGAAAGATGGGACAGTGAAGTTTTTTGTTTATTGAGGCGGGGTGACAGGGGTGCTCAGGGCCTCAGTGTTCCTGGACACACCCCCCCCCACCGACACAGCGCCCTGAGGGTGGACTTGTCTAGCCTTTAAAAACAGCAGCCGGACTAGTGTTCACTTGTTCTAGGATTGGACCAAGAATAGAGCCAGCCCAAGCAGCGTCTGACCCTGCGTCGCGGGCCAGGGCCCTTGCTTGGCACACTTCCCTGTAGAGGCCCTGGGGAGCCAGTGGCTCCCTGTCTTCTCTCTGACTCACCATGACACCAGCTAAAGGGCTGAAAGTGAGCTTCGGATGGATCTCCATGCATTGGCTGCTTTTTTTTTTCCTTTTCCTTATAAAACTCTCCTACATTTTATCTTAAAATAATTTTGTAGACTTCCATTCAAGTTACAAATATAGCATAGACCATGGCATGGTGGCCCATACCTTTAATCTCAGCCCTGTAGAGGCAGGCCGATCTCTGCGAGTTCAAGGCCAGACAAGGTTACATAGTGAGAGCCTGTCTCTAAAAAACAAACAAAACAAACAAATATAGCACATAAAGCTCTCAGTTACCCTTGACCTAGTGTCCCCAATGGGAATATCCTATACAAACAGTCCTTTTATCACTGCCAGGACCTTAGCATCGTGTCCAGAACCCAATGACCCCATCTAGGAAGCCACCACCTTACTGGAATCTCATCAGTGTTCCCATTTTTGTCCCCCTTTATGTCCCAGGGTCTATAAATGCCAGTGTCTGATCTACACTGTGGCTGTGACTCCTCCAGAGTCATTCAAGGAGCTACTAGAACAGCCCTTCCCCCCACTGCCCTTCTCACCTGTCTCTTTGTCAGGAGACAGGATCTGCTACATTGTAAAGGACTCCAGCATCCCAAACATCCCTGCTCATCCTGCCTGCCCAGCCCTGTCCCCGTGTCCCTGACTCTACCTACCCCATATCTCCCTGCTCACAGGTCATACACAGGTGTGCATGAATGTACCCTAAGATGGCCTGCTCCCAGAGGGGCTGGGAACGCTGTACTGGTGAGACTATGCTTGTCCGAGGCTACCCACTTGCGGCTGTTCTCCACCTCAGAGGAAAGAGGCCATGCTTGGAGGTGGGCTGTCTCAGCTCCCTTCCCTGATCCCCTTTCTGTCCAAGACTCACCCACCTGTCTCTGACCACTGCTTTTTATCCCAAGGTCTTGAGAAATCCAACCTTTTTGGTAGCTCCCCAAGCACTCTGGGAAGGACTGAACCCCCTTCCAATGCCTTCTGTGTATCCCATTCACCGTTTACAAAGGGCTTTTGGTACTCTATTGCTTCCATGTGGCTTATGACAAGGCAATTAGGCCCTCCACGGCAGACGAGTATTTTCCCTTCCCCCACGATAATGGGGGAATGGAGCTGCGGTTGTGGCAGCCTTTGGCCCTCCAGGCCGTTGGCCGGCTGCTGTTTATCTTAGGACGCCTCTGCAGCTCTCCCAGCCTGCCCAGACATGACCTCACCCTCTCCTAAACCATCCCTGGGAGGCAGAATAGAGTCTGTGACCAGGGCTGCCTCCACTTCACAGATGGGAAAACTGAGGCACTGAGAGATCTAAATGGGGGGGGGGGGAGGGAAGAGAAACCGGAGAGGAGAGGAGGGGAGGAGAGGGGAGAGGAGAGCTTTAACAAGTGGATCTGCACCCTGGGGCCTGATCTTGCCCCCTCTTCCAATGACTACGGTCATTTGGAGACAGGAGGTCTTCAATGGCCTCAAGCCAGAAGTATCCAAGGACCTGAAAATACTGTGGGCCACTACCTGTGTCCAACCTCACATAGATTTCCTCTCCAGGGAGTTTGCAATGGGCATCAGCATCAGGGAGAAAGGCTGAGAACTGTCCCGTAGAGCTGAGATCACCTGCCAGTCAAGTCTCCAAGCACAGAAGTGGTTTTGTGTGCTTTCTGTGGTGCTGGGAATTGAACTCAGGGCCTTGTATATGCTAGGTAAAGACTCTCCCGCTGAGCTTCACTCCCGGTTTCATGGCGCGTGTGTTTGTGTGCATAGGCCCGTGCGCTCTATGGGCTTTGAGAGCCCACCTGGAGAATAGGTGGGCTGCCTGGTGACAGTGTTCAGATGGTCCACAGCTTCTCCCAGGCCGTCTGGCTTCTCAACAAGCATGGAAAAGGAGGGCTGTTGCAGACCTACTGTACAGATGAGGACCTTGAGGCCACCCAGGACACAGAGCAAGTCAGCCAGCAGTGGCTAGATGTCTGGCTTGGACTCCAGAGCTTTGTCAGCACCACCAAGCCACTGTCCCCCCAAAGGAGGTACACAGAGCCAGCAGGGGGATGGGAGGGAATGCTGGGATGGGGTGAGGAGCCCAGACTTGGCCTGCCTCATGGATTCCTCCCAGCTGGCCCTGCCTTCCTGTCCTGAGTGGAGGTTAAAGGAGCTCAGAGGAGGAAAGGTCAGACTGGGAGAGAAGCAGGAGCTGGCCAAAACAACCCACACCCTGTTCCCCACGGCCAGGCCCTGAATGCTGGGTAGGAGGGCACCGCCCCTGCCCTCTAAAGATGTAGTTTGCTTCAGAAGCCTTGAAACTCCGTGGGAAAAACACTGAGCACTGGAATCGGATGCAGGCTACAGTGCTGACTTCAAGCTTTTTCCTCTCCCCCCCCCCCATAGCTTCTTCTCATCCCGAGCCTTGTACCACCTTGACCACCTGTCCCATCCCTCCTCTGGGACTTGTCAACCATGCCCCCACCCGCAAACCAGTCCTTTAGCCTCGGACTTTTAAAATGCCTTGCGTCCATCGACCTAGACAGATGAGAATTTCTAACGCAACGTTATGTGCCTCAGCCATACGACATTCAGAACACTTTAATGAAGTCAATTATTTGGGGCCTATTCGTTGTGAGCACTTCTTTAGTTAGTTTATGATAAAAGCTGGACAGTGAGAGCAAACGGCAAACGGCGGAAGAGCTAGGCTTCCTTAATGTCATCGGACGAGTGACGCCATCGACCCTGGTCACAGTGGTGTTCATCACCCTACAGGCAGGATGACATCACCGTCGGAACCCGCGGGGACAAGTGCGTGCTGGGTGAATTAGCTAATCGCCGGGAGAGTGCGAAGTGAGCGACCAGCGGCTAGAACCCGGGAGAGGAGGGGGCAGAGGGAGGATACCGGCGCCCCGCCCTCTCGGTAACCGCCGCGAGCTGGCCAATCCGGGCAGGCCGCAGTGATGCGCAGCCTATCAGCGACCAGGTCTCTCCGGAGGTTCCGCGTTAGCCTTGGCTGAAGGCAGGGGAGGGGGCGAGGGCGCAGCGGCCCACCGCGGCTCAAGTCCCTGCCGCCGCTTGCCTCCGGGGCTCTGGCAGGTCCCGGCTTGCCGCCTCCCCCCGGAGACTTGATGGCCACGGAGGGCCTGGCAGGGGCGCTTGCCACCGTGCTGGGGGGGAAGGGGTTGCTGGTGCAGAGCTGTGACTCGGAGCCGGCTGGCAAGCCGCTGTTGCCCGTGCGGCTGCGGAAGAATGTCTGCTACGTGGTGCTGGCCGTGTTCCTCAACGAGCAGGTGAGCGTCCGACCGGCTGCCGGCCTTCGGCTGGGCTCGGGAGCGTGCCGCCTGCCCTGATCGGAACAGGCGAGCCAACGGCCGCTGCCTGTACGTGGCGCTTCCCAATGTTGCAAAGCACTCTCAACACTAGCAGCAGAGCTGAGATCGTCCTTATGTAGACTCTATAATATAGAAAGAGAAGCCGAGGTCCCGGGCAGGTTTATCTCATCCACTAGACCTCGCTTCCCACCAGGAGAGGCCTGTAATATGCCTCCTTCCTTTCCAGGAGTCTAGCACTGCCTGACTTACAACAGGGATTTCCTAGACTCTCCCCGGCGCCACGGGTAGCTTACATGCAGGCCTCCGATCCTCTGAGAGTTCTTTTTAGTGATCACCTCTGTTCAAGTCAGCGTTATAAAATCCTGGCCAAGTAGGGGTAGGTTGGTATAGTGGTGGAGCTGAGTTTCAAGGTCCCAGGTTCTAGATTGAGGACCTGACACAGGCAGTTTGTAAGTCCCATGGGAACAAGAGCAAGACAGTGGCATAAATGAGTCAGTATAGGAGTGGTGGCAGCCTTCAGGATGAGGCCTCCTAAGAGCAACGCCCAAGGACCTCAGCCCTTTTCTACAATAGAAATCCTCTGGGTCCAAAGTTGAGTTGCAGCAAAGGGGAGGCAGCCATAGCTCTCAAGCATACTAAGGCCTGGCTCCTGAAGATTCAGCATCCTGACGTTGTCTGTCTACCAAGCAGGGAGCTCTGGGCCACCATCCAGGTAGGGGCTGCTCTTCCGAAGCCCCCAGACTGGCTGGAGAGGAGTGAAGATTGTCTTGCTTCCTTCTCAGGATGAGGTGTTGATGATTCAGGAGGCCAAGAGAGAATGCCGGGGGACATGGTACCTCCCTGCAGGAAGAATGGAACCGGGGGAGACCATCGTGGAGGCCATGCAGCGGGAGGTGAAGGAGGAGGCTGGGCTGCTCTGTGAGCCAGTGACACTGCTGTCTGTGGAGGAGAGGGGTGCCTCCTGGATCCGTTTTGTATTCCTTGCTCGACCAACAGGTACAACCCACCTGGTGGCATTCAAGTACCTTTCTGAAAGTTCCTTATCCTTAGACAGCCATACTGTGGGCTTCTGCACACTACTATTGACCTATTTTACAGACTAAGAGCTTTGGGGTGTCTCCCTCTGGGGTGTTTGGGTGGCCATTTGCTCTCTCAGGCACAACACTTCTTATGCTGGCCTCTCCCCATCCCCCAAATCTCTCCTAGGTGGAGTTCTCAAGACTTCCAAGGACGCTGATTCCGAGTCCCTACAGGCTGGCTGGTACCCACGGGTCTCCCTGCCTACACCACTTAGAGCCCATGATGTTCTGCACCTGGTTGAGCTAGGTGCCAAATTCTGCCAACAAGCCATGCACCCTCTCATTCTGCCTCAAGAGCTTCCCTGCAATGTGGTCTGCCAGCGCCTGGTGACCGCCTTTACAACAGTCGAGTCGGTGTGGGTGTTGGTGGGCACAGTGGGGACACCTCACTTGCCCATCACTGCCTGTGGCTTTACCCCTATGGAGCAAAGGGGTGGCATCAAGGTGGCTATCTTGAGGCTACTACAGGAGTGTCTGACTCTGCACAGTTTGGCAGTGGAGACCAAGGGGTTGCTTGGACTACAGCACCTAGGCAGAGACCACGTGGATGGTGTCTGCCTGAATGTGCTGGTGACAGTGGCTTTTCGGAACCCAGGAATCCAAGATGAGCCCCCAAAGATTCGGGGTGAAAACTATTTTTGGTGGAAGGTATTAGAGGAAGACTTACAAAAACAGCTTCTGTACAGACTCCAGGAATCTTCTGTGGTCCCCCTGAGCAGATAGAGAGAAACCAGCAGTGACCAAAAGATGAGTAGCCGCCCTCCCTCTGGGGCAGAGAAGAGGCTGGCAACCAGGGATCTTACTGTACATTTCGAGGGAGCAGGAACCACACATTGAACCCAAAGGGAGGGTGCCTTGAGTCCAGTCTTCAAGGGCTCAGTTGTTCTGAGGGTACACAATGCTTCTCTTTAAGTAGGTGAGGAGCTTTTTGGACCCGAAATAGCACCATCTTCTTCATCCACTTTGGAAAAGGCTGCATGTCAATCCTTCCAACCCCATAGGAATGTAGAGGGGGATGGGACATGGGGGACGCATCCCTCAGGGCAGAGTCCTCATTGCTGAGTAAAAAGATGTTGCTTAACTTGCCTACTTGCCTAAATGTCTGTGTGTGGGGAGCATATGGGGCACTGTCCCACCCACAGTCGCCCAGATCTCTCCTCATGATGTCCACACTGATGCTACGCAGGGATGTAAGGATCCTGGGGTAGACATTGATGCTCACTGAAGCCTCGACCTACCCAGGCTGTCTTTAGTATTCCGGTCCTGTTGGGGCGGGCGTGGGACTTTGAAGTGACCACACCCCTAATAAAAACACAGCTCAGACCTGTCCAGGTGTTGAACGGTTCCGTCTGGTGAAACTGCCTTTGGAAGGAGCTGAGGATGACACCTTGGCCTCTGCCTGTCTTTTTCTGTTCAAGCTTCCTGGGCTCAGACGTGGCTTTTTGGGTTTTGTTCATGCCCTATCCCTGGTTCACATAGCCCAGGCTGACTGTGAACTCTTATAATGTAACTGATGACCTTGAATATCTGATCATTCAGCTTCTGCAGAACTCAAGTGCTTTTTATCAACTGTTACACTCCCAGACCATCTCGTGATTCTGTTTTCTTGAGATAGACTCTGCCCACATAGACCAGGCTGACCTCAATCAAGTTTGTTGTGATCTTCCTGCCTCCGATTCTTGAGTCCTGGGAATACAGATGTGCTCCGGCATGCCAACGCCAAGCTGCTGCTGCTTCTCATTATCATCATTATTATTATCTGATGAAAACTTCGGGGCTGGCGAGTTGGCTCAGCTCAGCATTTAAGAGCATGTGCAGCTCTTGCTGAGGACTTGAGCTTGGTTTCCGGTACTTGTACGAAGTGGCTCAAAACTACCAGCTCCAGGCTCTCCAAACCCCTCTCTGGCCTCTGAGGGCACTCCAGGTGCACAGCTCCCACACAGACATACATAATTAAAAATAAAAATTTAAAAGAAAATCAAAAGCAGTTGGGGCAAAGGAAATATATCATGTGTTGCTAATCACGTCTAGGAGAAAGATTTCTGATTCTGAACAGGGCACTCCTAGTGTTGCTTTTCACAGAGGCAGTAGCTGGAGGAGCCAGAATGCCTCGATCCTTTCCCTAGTGCCCCAGGCCTCTTTGGTAACCATCTTGTCTGGTCTCTAGAGAGGAATCCTCCCTGAGGACATAGTTTCCAAATGATAAGCCAAAGTGAGGTGTGATGGCACATGCCTTTTATCCCACCCAACATTCGCGAGGCAGAGGCAGGAGGATCTCTAGTTGTCTATATAGCAAGTTCCAGGACAGCCAGTACCACATAGCAAGGCCCTGTTTCAAAAAAAATGGAACAAAAGATTTTATTTTTGGAGTGCTGTGGGTTGAGCCCAGGGGCTCACACATTCTGGGTAAGCAGGCTACCTAATGGTCTCACTGAAAACCAAAACCTTTTATTCAGGCCAGGCCTGCTTCAGTTCCCTCATACACAGAGGAGGGCAGTGACACTCCCACTATTTAGTCTAGTAGTGTTTGATCCTGAGTACACATCACTGTCACCCAGAAAGTTCTCAGTTCTGTCCACCCACTACAGTGACTAAGCTGCTGAAACCAGCTGGGTGCTGGTCTGTGTGTGTGTGTGTGTGTGTGTGTGTGTGTGTGTGTGATGCCGGAAGCCCTGCTCTACTGCTTTCTACCTTATTCCCTTGAGACAGTCTATCACTCAACCTGGAGCTAGACTGGCACACAGCAAGCCCCAGTGGTGCACTAGGATGTCAGATGTATGCAGCCACACCTTGGTTTCTTACTTGGGTGCTGGGAAAAGAAACTCATGTCTTTGTTAGCACTTTCTCTTACCCACTGAGCCATCTACCCACCCTGGCACTGGTGTCTCAAAAAGAAGCCTAGATTATTCTTAAAAGAATGTCTTTTAAGATGTGTGTGTGTGTGTGTGTGTGTGTGTGTGCATGTGCACTCAAGTGCAGTACCCTCAGAGGCTAGAGGCATCAGATCCCCTGGACCTGGCATCACGAGCAGTTGAAAGCTTCCTTCCGTTGCTGCTGGGAAGCACACTCAGATCCTCTGCAGCAGCACTGCGTTACTCTTTAAGCCACCTTCTAGGATGCACCACTGGAACCCGCTGAGGACCTGCTTCTCAAATCTCTTGACTACCTGACCCCTGGATACTCGTGATGACTCAGAATACTTCTTCCCATACCATTTAAAAAACAAAACAACAAAGTTGGGAGTTGGGCATCATAGTACACGCCTGGAACCCCAGCACTCAGGAGGCTGAGACAAAAGGATACTTATCCAGTTCAAAGCCGGCCTGGGCATTATACAGCATGGCCCTTTCTCAAAGAGTCCCACCCACCAACCAACCAAAGAGCAGTGCTAAGGACTGAGACAACGGCTTTACCAATGCCAATTAAGTACTTGGGTTTTGTTTTGGTTTTTTTTTTTTTTTTTTTTTTTTGGTTTTTGAGAGTTTCTCTGTGTAGTCCTGAATATTTTGGAATTTGCTCTGTAGATGAGGCTGCCCTGGAACTCAGATCTACTTCTGAGTTTCCCTGTTTCTGCCTCCTGAGTGCTGGGATTACAGGTGTGTCACCACTTCTCAGCTAAATAAGGGTTTTTATCCATAAAGGATACCTTTAGATCTCCTCTCCAAACATTTACGTCCCAATTGTTAGGACTGGGGTGGTCACATAGCCTACAGCAACATATAAGATGAGGCTAGCCTGGTGACTCTTGGCGACTCTAAAGCTGGCAGGCTCAGTTGGAAGAGAAGGGAATGAAACAATTCCTTCTCTTCCAGAAGTCATTTCAGCTGGTGCTGAGGAGTATCGGAGATGTCAGGACTCACACTGCCTCTCTCCAGTGCTGGACAAGGATTTGGGTTGTCTTCCCTGGGGTGACGCCTAAAGGGGCAGAAAAACTTGGGAAAATGAAAAGTAGGCTGGGGATAGTCAATGTGTCCACACAATCACAATGTTTATTGCTGTGCTGTTGTGAAAACACCATGCAAATGCTAAAGTGCATTGAGTATTGCCCAGCCCCACAAATGAGTAAGAATCTCAGAGTATAGACTCCACCAAGATCTGCTCCTGTCCCACACCAGCACCCATGTGCACTCACAGCCCACACACACACACACACACACACACACACACACACACACACACACACAGAGCTCTCTCTCTCTCTCTCTCTCTCACACACACACACACACACACAAATTCATAGCTCTCACACACACAAGAGTGCATGATGTTCTTCGGAGCAGCAGAGAAGTCCTCCCCCGCTGGGAGGAATGCGGGAGAGGTAGAGGTCATGGAGTTTCCTCCTCTTTCATGTCACCTCCTGGCATCCTGTGCCAGGCTTCGAGAGGCGGCATGGGCAGGAAAAGGAAGCAGAAGGGGCTCTGGCCTGCTCCTCCTTGCCCAGAAGCGAAGCCAACAACTGCAGGCCTGTTGTGAGGTAATGCCTGGCGCCGCCCGAGTGTTCTTGCAGGTTGAGACAGATTCAGGCCGGGTGGGGTAGCAGCCCCAGCCATGGAGGACATACAGAGAACAATACCGGAGCTATCTGCTTGTGTCTCGGCCTATCCTCACTAGGCTTCAGGGGTCTGGAGTTGGGGTGCCCATCTATACCTTGAGTTCCTGTGCTCCTCGGGGTCACATTCCACTAGGATCCCTGGGTACTGGGCAAGATTCAGAGGGCAAGGCCCACCATCCCTGGTCAATGACCTCTCTGCCCAGGTGTTTTGGACTTGCTGAGACGGGTTCAGAAGGCGCCAGAGAGGACCAGCTGGGGCTAGAGCCTGGCACCAGCTCCCAGCTCCAAGGCTCTCGCCTGCCCTGGCCGCAGCTGCGCCAAGGCTCTTGTTAGCAGCTGCCCCCGCCCGGGCGTAGAGCATACTTTGGGCCTCTGCCATGAGGCGGTTGGGAATTTTGCAACAGTCTCCAGGAGGATAGAGCAGGAAGAGGGGGCTTCCCCTCAGTCCCCTTCTCTGTCTCCTTCACTACTGTCCATGAAGCCATGGAGAAACCTGCCGAGTCTCAGCAGCTTCCGTGATACCTAATGTAACAGACAGGGTTCTAGGCCCCCTATCTCTCTGGCCTGGATTTTTTTTAACCAGCCTCAAAGGCAGCAGCAGTTCATTTCCCTTGCCCCTGGAGTTGTCTCATGTTGTGACTCTGGTCACAATATAGCAGAGACAGTCACGCAGCACATGCAGGACAGCATCTAGGTGTTCACTGGCCAGCCTCCAGCTCCTCTAAAAGGCTCCAAGAATGCCACTGCCTTAGAAGCCAGCACCTTCCTGAAACCTCAGCTCATGTGGTCAACAGGTGAGGTGTCCTGCAGCTGAAGTCCCCGGCACAGAGGACAGAGCGGCAGCACGGCCAGGCAGGAGACTGCCTGTGGGCAGAAGTACAGGCAGGAGGCTTCCCCCACCCATCATGCTCCTGGCTCAGACTTGCCCTTCTGGAGGTGGAGAGAAGTTCAGGTAAGGACCATGTGGGGGAAACTTGACAAACGCAATGGCAGCCAGCTCCTTGCAGAATTCCTCAAGTACTACCACACCCTGGAGTAGGGTCTGATGGTCCAGACTGTGGAGAGACAGTGGCAGGTAGGGGACGATGGCATGGCTGGGTGTCAGCAGTTGTGCTGATAGTATGACAGCAGTCACAAGGCTTGGCCCAGGACAGACTCCTCTGCTGCCCTCCCAGCCCTGAGCAACACTTCCTTGGCTACTTACTGCTCTCCGGGAATCTGGCCCATCAGTTGTTTGCGCACCAGGAGCAGTTTGCCGGAAAACTGGGGTACCCTCTGAATTCTTTGCATTAAGTCACCGATCACCTAGAGCCCAGAAAGGACTAAGATGAGAAGTGACCATGTCCCACAGCTGCCCCTGGCTCTACCATCCCATAGGAGGCGGGGACAGGACTGGAAAACCTGTGTTTTCCCTGATACCAGTAAGGTACCTATCCAGTCCCGCCCTTTGCCTTGCTCTGTCCCTTCCTGTCACACCCTCATCCTTACCCTGACAAGCACAGAGAACAGGCTCCTGCAGCCAGGGGCCAGGCTGATGTAGGGATCCAGGAGGTACTCATGGATATGGGGGTGGGGGAACAGGGCGAGCCGGGACAAGACTGAGGTCACTTGTAGGTTCAGGCTGTACGGCTGGAGGGAACAAGATGGACAAGGCTGAGGGCTGGCAACCGAGGCTGAGCATGTTCGCACTCCCCAAGCACGGCGCCTGGCTGCTGTGAATGTGTGCGGGGGTGGGAGGCTCACGTGATGTGTCTATGTCATGGATTCCCTGGGGCTGAGGGCCAGAGCATGTTAGGGCGTGTGGAGAGGAGGCGAGACAGGGCTTCCCACCTGGGGAAAGGTAAAGGGGCTGTGGAGCTGAGGAACCAAAGAGGGGTTCACCCTGGTCCCCAGTCCTTCCAAGGCCCAGCCTGGAGCTCGCCTAGGCATGGTCTTTATGGCTACCTGATCCAAAATCCGGGCAATTCGATCAAAGAGCACTTGGAGGAAGCGACCCTCAAAGAAAGGCCTTTCAGGCTCATGAGAGTCCAAGGGTGCTGGGCCCAGAGGCCAACCCCAGTGGGCCACACGGGAGCTGCATTCCTGGAACTGAAGCAGAGGAGAGAAGAGTTTGGGGAATAGACCCAGAAAGGCCAAGTTGAGGGACCCCATAAACACAGTGTGGGGTTGCAACTGTGTCACAGGTTATCAGGAGCCTAGAAGGCAAGGGGAGTCACAGGACTGTCACTCACCAGGCCGTAGGCATCGTGCACGTATGTGTCATATCCATTCTCCTCCAGGAAGGCTGATGTCTTGGCTTCCTCAGGGACCAGGCAAAGGAAGCTAAGAGACAGGGGCCTAGGTGTGGAGGCGCCTCCCCAGGTTCCCCCACTCTCTGCTGTTCACAGGGTCCCAAAGAAAGAACATAATACAGGTGACTCCGATTGCCTAACCTTCTTCCCACCTGTTAACAATCTCTGTCACTGCTGTTTTGCCATCCGAACTGATGGCAGGTGCTGGGGGAGGCCTTGTGGAAGGCTGGAGGCCAGAGTCAAGGAAGCCATCGGTGAAGTAGGGGTCTTCCTCCAGATCCCTGCAGGCAGGGAGATCACCAGGCCCCAGTGAACAGATGGATGAGCAGGTACGCATGCATGTGCTGAGTCCTGGGCAGCACCCTGCCTCCCTCTCCCTCCGCTTCACTTACAGGGTATCCTCATAGTTCTCCGGCTCCGGTGAGCCCCGGGCCACATACAGGCGGCCCTCAAGGTTTTGCAGGACCAGACTGCGGATGGCTCGCTCATGGGGCTTCTGCAGCAGCTCCTCAAATAGCCTCAGCGTGGCAATGCTGATCTAGACCGAGAGAGAGGGCAGCAGGGGACCCTCCTGTCACCCTCCTAGCTTCCCTCTTTCTCTCTCTCTTTCTCTCTCAAAAACAAAAACAAAAACAAGACAAAACCAGGGTTTCTCTGTGTGGCCCTGGTTGTCCCAGAACTCACTCTATAGACCAGGCTAGCCTCACACTTGGAGATCCATCCCCCTCTACCTGAGTGCTGGCATTAAAGGCGTGCGCCACCACTGCCCAGCTCCTCCTGGCTTTTCAATGCCTGAGCACCAATGCCTGATAAATGCTCTCTACGGTGGGGTCACCTCCCTTGTTGGTTAGGGGCTAAAGAAGGGGTTCCATTGTCATCTGATGTGCCATCTCAGGTAAACGCCTTGGTTTCTCTGTACCTCAGTTTCTGAATTAGGAAAAAAAAATGGGACTACTTCACAGAGAGCTCTAGTCTCCCAAAGTTGAATGAATAGAAAAGCAGTTTGCAAAATACCCAGAAAACCATGACAAAGACAAGGTGGCTGTCGATCATATGCTGTCACTGCTTTAGCTTGAGGCCCGAGGCTGAGCTACCCGGGCCTGCAGGAAAGAGACTTCTGGAAGTCCTGTGGGGGTTGTGGCACAAACTAAGATGAAGGCTTACCTCGTCAGAGAGATGGTCACAGTGCATGATGAGGTGTGTGCTCAGAGTATGGGGATTGTCCTCTACGGCTGCAAGCTGCTGGTCAGTGCCCAGGAGGAAGGTCATGGCCTCTTGCAGCAGTGCAGCGGAGCGCAGCTGACGTAGCAAGGCTGTCAGCAGGGCAGTGGAGGTCAGGATGCTCTGCTCAGACCTGTAGAGATGGGTCAGGGACAGGGACAGAGCGGGGGAGAGTCAGTGGGAGTACAGAGCCTTCCCATTCTCCTTCCATGGTTGGCTAACTCCCCATCCGTCATGAGGCCCTACAGTTGGGGTGGAGAGGCTGTGCGCCAGTCCCTGGCACTTAGGGCACGTGCATGTTGGGCCTGGCAAAATTAACAGGAGGTCCCTGGCCTTTGTTCTGGCAAGAGGCCTGGTAGAGTGGGCCAGACACAGACAAGAGGCATGGACAAGGGGCTGAACAGACACTTACACATGCAGGAGCTGCGGCTGCAGGGTCTCTACAAACAGCTTCTCAGCCACAGCCTTTGCCAAGGCATCTGCAACCACCTAGGAGTCAGAGAGCATGTCTCCTGCATTCAAACCCCATCACTTTCATTCGTAAACAATCATGTGTTCTCACACAGCTCCCAGATATGTCAGAGAGGCCTGGTTAACCAGGGCCAAGCTGGCATCCGGCCCCAAGTCGCCATGCGTCAACTCTACCCCATCACTGCCATGAGACCCTCATCACTCACACCTGCCCCACTCACTGTGTGTGCCTCTGTGATAAGGTGGTCGCAGTAATCAAACCAGCCCAAGAAGGCAGCCAGAGCCTCCTTGCCAGGGAAAGCGGTCTCATCAGATGGGGCACTGGGTAACCTAAGGAAAGGACGCAAGAGTCTGGAGGACGGGCAAAAAGCTTCAGGGTCTTTTAGAAGGATAGCTGAGAGGCGGTCTCCACTCCATCTAGAAGCTCTGTGGCTGCAGTCAGATTGCAGAGGGAGGCTGGGAAGGGCCCTTGGGACTGGCTCTCCCCTCAGGAAGAAAGTAGCTGGACTAGCAGCCGCTGAAGGCATTTCTCAGTTTCCCTAGGCCAGGAACCCACCTCCAGCTGATGCCCTCAAGAGTGGCAATGTCTGCTGGGTCAAGGCAGGCTGGCATGGACCGGTAGAGCTGGCAGAGGTGCTCGGCTATCGCCATACAACAGGAGGTACTTTGGGTCAGGTAGGTGGCAGCTGCTGGTGAGGCCACGCTTACCAGCAGCAATATGTTCTCCTGTGCCTTCAGGGCCAGCCGACTCTTCTAGGGGATGGCAAGATGACATCTGAGACAACGGTTCTCTCCACCCCTCCCACCCCTGCCACTCGCTCGTGGTCAGACCTTGCTCTTGCATAGCCCGAGCAGGGAGGTGATAAGATTGCTCTCCCCAGGCCCATTTTCTGGCCCCTCAGTCTCAGCAGACAGGTGGATGCTCAAGGCTGGGACATCACAGTGCTCCTTATCCAGTCCAGGATCCCTGCTGGGAGCACTGCTGTGGGGACAGTCCTTGTCCCTGTGGCCAGCTGTGTCTTTAGGCAGAGCTGTAGACTCTCTGGCTGTCTTCTTCTTACCTATAATCTTTTTGCCCTGAAAGAGTGGGGGGGGGGGTTAGACTGAGGTCAGAAAGGTGATCACTCAAGTGCAGGGTTAAGAGTCAGGGGGAGTGGAGCACCCCTGTAATCTTGGAAGGCAGAGGGAGGAGGCTTGCAAGTTCAAGTCTAGCCTGGGCTACACAGTCTCACTGTGTGTCTTGCCAGGCATCATAATACTACATATTGTAACTTTAGAACTTGAGAGACTGAGGCAGGATTATAAGACTGAGGCAAACCTGGAACATGTGTGTGTGTAGATAGATAGATAGATAGATAGATAGATAGATAGATGGATGGATGGATGGATGGATGGATGGATGGATAGATAGATAGATAGATAGATAGACAGACAGACAGACCAACAGATAGATAGAGTACCTGCCTCTAAAGACAAATGGCTCAACAAATAAAGGCATTTGCTATAAGAGACTTAGAGACCTCAGTACAATCCCCAAAACCCATGTAAAAGTGGAAGGAGAGAAATGACTCTACAGAGTTGCACTCTGACCTAAACACACTTATACACACTCACTCATACACACACTCACAATACACACTCATACACACTTACTCATACACACACTCACATTCACACACAAACACAGACTCCCTCCCACACACATACACATGCATACCCACCCACACTCACTCATACAAGACAGGGGCTGGAAATACGGCTCAGTTGGTATGGTGCTTGCCTAGAACACATGAAGCCCATAAACTGGAACACAGTGGTACACGCCTACAACTCAACACTATTGAGAGAAGAGTTAGAGGGATCAGCCATTCATGGTCATCCTTGACACTACATAGTGAGTTTGAAGGCAGCCTGGACTGTAAGACACTTCCCAGCCGGGCGGCAGTGACACACGCCTGTAATCCCAGTACTCTGGGAGGCAGAGGCAGGCAAATTTCTGTGCCTGGTCTACAGAGTGAGTTCCAGGACAGCCAGAGCTATACAGAGAAATCCTATCTTGAAAAAACCAAATCCAAAAAGCCAAAAAAAACCAAACAAACAAAAAAAAAAGACACTTCCCACCTCACCCCACTAAAAATCCAAAAATGCAGAAAAAGAATACAGAGTGGGGGACTGAGAGATGGCTCAGCAGGTAAGAGCACCCACTGACTGCTCTTCTGAAGGTCCTGAGTTCAAATCCCCACACACATGGTGGCTCACAACCATCCCTAATGAGATCTGACGCACTCTTCTGGTGCATCTGAGGACAGCTACTGTGTACTTAGATATAATAATACATACATCTTTAGACTGGAGTGAGCAGAAGTCCTGAATTCAAACTCCTAGCAACCACATGACGGCTCACAACCATCAATACAGCTACAGTATACTCATATATACATTCAATAAATAAATAAATAAATTTTTTTTAAAAAAAAAGACAAGCAAATGTTTTTGTTTTTTTCCAAAGAATATAGAGTGGGAAAAACAAAACAAAACAAAAACGAGACCCATCCCAGAGTGCCCGTGGGCACCGACTTCTGCTTCCACACCTGGGGTTCCGCACCACACTGTTCCACACAGAAGCACTTACTTCCAGAATATAGGCCAGCAGCTCTGGATCCTGCTGTATCTTAGAGCAGAGGACAGTGGTGAGCTGAACTTCTTCCTTCTCTGTGAGGGACCCAGACACTGACCCTCCAAGTCGGAGGAGTTTCTGAAAGAGGAACACAACAGACACCCAGAGGAATGGGGTGCTGGAAAAGGAAGCCCTCTGTCCCCACGCCCTCTGTCTCCTTGGTCCTCACCTGCACAGGCCTGTGCACACTCAGGTAGTGCAGCAGAGGGTGCTGCACCTGGGCCAGGACCTTGCTGAAGAACTGGAATACCTGCTGTCGCATGCCTGGGGGGTACTGAGACAGAGCATCCTGTCAGAGGGCTGAAACACTCCTCTGCAGAGCCACCGGGCTCAGAGCCGTCTTCCCTGCCAGGACTCTTCCCTTCCACACAGTGTGTAAAACAGATCTTCCCCTCTTGCCCCAAACCCCTTTCCTGAATTAGCTCCTTTCGTGACTGGGTTATTATTGAACACAGCTCTCCATCCGTATCTACTGGTTTTGTATCTGTGGGTTCAATCAGCCTCATATCAAAAATATTCAGAAACATGTACAGACCTTTTTCTTATTACCTAATTACTGTTTCAGTAATACATGAGTATTCATAGTACTTATATTTATTAATTATAAGCAACCTAGAGATGACTTAAAGGTACAGGAGAGTGTGTGCAGGCTATCTAAAAACATAGTCCTCTCTGGGTATCCGTGGGACACTGGTTCTGGGAATCTGTCATCGACCAATCTGTCCATCATCTCTCTGTCCCTCTCTTTCTTTCTGGATCCTATGTAAATTTTTATTTTCTTTATTTATGTATGTGTGCACACACATACATGTGCCATGTTTGCACATGAGGAGGTCAAAGGACAACTTGTCATTCTCTCCTCCCATGTGGATCCCAGGAACTGAAATCAAGTTGCCAGGTTTGGTGACAAGCACCTTTCCCACTGAGCCATCTTGCTGGCCCTCAGATCCCATTTTATTTAAGTGGCTTGGACATCTACAGATTCTGGATCTGAGGGAGAAAGTAGTGAGGTCCTGGGACCAGTCTCCTGGGATGACAAGGACCCAGAGTGTGTGCCTACGCTAGCCCTCAGTCTCAGCACCTAGCACCTCCAACAGAGCCCAGCAAATGGCAGGTCTCTCCTGGCTGAGTGGCGGGGTGAGTTGGCTCGATGAGTCACAGTATTTGTTCCATCAGATAGAGGAGCACAGGTAGGAGAGCGTGGGATAAGGGTTGACTGGGGTGGAAGTTTCCAGATGCCCCAGGAGCACTGCCCACCTCTGCTTTGCCCAGAGTGCACAGGGTCTCCAGGATCTTGTGCTGTAGCAAGTATTCCAGACAGGGTCCAGCCTCACCAGAGGATGCCTGCTGCTTCTCCTCATACACTAGGATGTCCAACATCTGCTTCAGTCGCCAGGGGATATCTGTTTTCTTGGCTGGGGTGTTTTCATCTAATTGAGGTTAAAGACACAAGGGTAGGTGACAGGAAGAGCACTAGACCCTCTCATGACAAGCCCAGAAGAAGTCATGCCTGAGATGGGCTGAGCATCCCCAGGAAATGGAAGTTTACAACTGATACTTGTATATTTAAAAAGACAAAGTGGCAAGGCATAGGGCCCAGGCCATGGGCCACTAGATGGGAATGTGTGCTTGTCCCAGTATGTTCTCAAGTGTGCAGCAACAGTCCCTATTACAGTGAGAGCAGGGGCCCCTTAGGAGTCCAAAGGAAGACATGGGTCCATAGAAGATGATTTGAGAGCTGCCTATCTATTCCAGGCTTAAGTGGGCAGCTACAGAGTCTGCCCGGTAGTTGCCCAGGCCATATTTTATTAGATTCCTTCCTAGCATCTCCTAGGGCCTGGCCTCGCTCCGTTTTCATTGTGGGAAGTCACAGGGAAGCACAGACAATCTGTTGGTCAGATGGGTGCTGCACCTAGGTAGAGAGAGGTTCCCAGCTGGCCCTGGAGCACCCCCTAGCTTTCCTTTAAGGCAATGGCTGTTAAGGAACGCAGCTTGCTTAGCCCTCTCCCTGTAACTCTGGTCTAGAGAGCACTCTGGAAATTAAAGGCCTAGTTGGAGAAAAAGGCCCAGGTCAGGTGGAGGACTCTTAAGACAGCTTTAGGCTGGCCTTGGTGGCACGGACTGTAATCCCAGTTTCTCAGGAGGCTGGCAAGCAGGAGTATTAAAAGTTCAAGGCCAGTCTAGATAACCTAAGTGAAATCTTGTTTCAAAATAAAAAGTAAAAGGGCCCATGGGATGTAGCTCAGGGGTATGGAGATAGGGAGGACTCCTCTTGATTCAACCAATTCCCAATACAGAGAGAGAAATAGCATATGACTTAGTATAAAAGAGTGACTCCTAATCAGAAAGAAATTCTTCCCCCATGGTGAAACATCTGTCAGTATCAAGAGACATTTATGAATGTTACAGTTGAGAGCGGTGATATTAGAATCAGGTAGGGAGAAGCCAGAATTGCTGCTCAACAGACAACAACAGTTATTTACCCTTCAATACAAACAGACCTGACTCAGTGTCCATAGGAATCCTGGCCTAACAGAATCCCCAAGGTTCCCCTCCAGAGTGCTCAAAGGCCATTTCACGTCATGGGCTGGCTCAAGCCGGAAAGAAAGCCTCTAGAAAAGTCACAGGCCCAAACACAGCCTGAAATCAGGGAGATGAAAAGCTACAGATGCAGGATCCGGTTACCTGGCAACCAGGCTTACTGACTACTAAGCAGCCAATCAGATTCTGACCCTCTCTGAGTCATGGTGGGGTCAGGGATGTCAGTCAGGAGAGAAGGGCCAAAGAATGGGCCAAGCCTTAGCGCTCCTCCTTGTACTTCTTTTATAAAGACTTATTTATTTTATGCATATGAGTACACTGCAGCTGTCTTCAGATACCAGAAGAGGGCATCAGATCCCATTACAGATGGCTCTGAGATACCATATGGTTTCTGAGAACTGAACTCCAGGAACTAAGAAAGCGCAGTCAGTATTCTTAACCACTAAGCCATCTCTCTAGTACCCGTCTTATACTTCTTAAGGTAGCCATGGCAAGGGGCTGGAGAGATGACTCAGTGGTTAAGAGCACTGACTGCTCTTCTGAAGGTCCTGAGTTCAAATCCCAGCAACCACATGGAGGCTCACAACCATCTGTAACAAGATCTGATGCCCTCTTCTGGAGTGTCTGAAGACAACTATAGTGTACTTACATATAATAAATAAATAAATCTTTAAAAAAAAAAAAGGTAGCCATGGCAAAATGATTTATTACACATCTTTCTCCTTTGCCAAACTCTCTAAGCCAAGGTCTCATGGATCCCGGGGTGACCTTGGACTTCTGATCCTCTTGCTCCCGTCTCTTAAGCACTTGATCCCAGGCATGCACCATTGCCTGGTTGATGCAGTGAGGACTGAACCAGCAGGTCTTGGTAGAGGCTGGCCAAGCATGTTGCCGACTGAGCTGCATCCCAGCCTCAACAGTCCTGGTGACAAGCACTTGGGACTGAAGGCCTGAGGACTGCATCCCATCAGAAACTAAAGCAAGCGGAGTCACCATTACCATCAGAGTCAGGCCGGTGAGGTCCTCCCCACTTATCACTCACACAGCTCCTCTCCCAAAAAGGTCAGAGAGGGGTCAACAACTTAACCATGAAGACCAGCAACAGCTAGGGCTCTGGGTCTTACTCCCATCAGTCTGTATCTCTGGCTCAGTGATGATGGCTCAGGACAGAGATGTCCTGGTGTCCAGAGCCCTGACACGACCTTTCCAAGACACCTGTGGTCACTCTCTACCCATTCTCCCCACCTCCGTCCTCGGGTCCCAAGCTAGGGAGCAGCAGGCTTACCTGTGCTCTCAATATAGTAGTGTGTGATGCCTTTCCAATGCTCCACGAAGGCCTGCAGCAGGTCAATGCTGGGCTCCCGCTGCAGAGAGAGTAGACACGGTCTTTGTGGGAGTGCCAACCAAGGGGCCACTAGCACCAGCACTCACAGGGACAGGCCCACAGGCCTGCTTGGTGTCCAGTGAGTTCTAGGTCCTAGAAAAAGCATTCTGTTTCCAGCTTTTCAAAGGGAAGAGTAATTCATCTCTCCAGGACACAGCAGCAAAGTCTCCCCCACAGGATGTCTCCCACATGACCCTACCCCACAGGCTCTGTCCCCAAGAAGTTGAAGGAGGAACAGACACAAGTATTTCTGCACAGTCCAAAATCTACGTAGTACATGCTACAACAGAGGGACTGCCATCAATACAGGGGCACCCGAGAGGAAAGATCATGAGAATGAGACACAGAGAAAATGCATTTGGGCTCCTCTCTGCTGGAGTCCAGGAAAGCCTGTGTTCAAGGCCATGACAGGCTCTACTCCAACAGTCAGCACTTCTATACCCTATAAAGGAAAGGCCTTATAGAGAGCTTCAGGCTTTTGTCCCAGGCCGAGGTCCATACCCCTAACTCTTGTCCACCTCCTTCTGCCAACCTAGAGGCTTCAAGACTCTGCTCTCTTTAACTCCCCCTCCCCAAAGTATTTTCTCCATTATCGGTAGATGTGAATCATAGGCACTGCAGTAGAGGGAGCTCACAAAGATGCTAAGCCTTCATTTCTGAATTAGCAGAGGGTTTCAGCCTTCTCCTTCTCAGGAACGACTGACACCCAGCTAGCTCACTCCTGTTACTTCATTCAAACATACAAGGTTAATTGGGGCTGGGAAAGGTTCCAGCTACAAAGTTATCTTTCCCTTTGCAGCTCCCACACAAATCTCAGTCCCTTTAGGTCACGGCTAGCCATTATCAAAAGGAAGAAGTCCAGGTTTGCCATGAGTACCTTAGGACCAAGGCTGGTGGAGCTGCACACTCTCGAGTAGCACCAAGTGCTGATTCTCTAGAGACATCTCAACATTTGGTCTCATAACAATTTCTAAGCCTCTACTATTGACCCAAACATAACAAAGGATTCCTTGAAACATTTCACTTAAAGCCAGACACAAAGGCTTTACTCTACGTATCTCTGCACTCCACCCTCACCCTCTAGTTTGCTCTGGCCTTGATTAATTGGCCTGAGAAATACAAAACAACAACAACAATAACAAAAAAAAAAACCACACAAAAAAAAACTTTCCTTGTACAATAAATGTTTATGGCAGAAATGCAGAAAACAACTGTCAGTGGCTTTCCCAGCCCTGGCGGACACATCCACAGTGCACCCCTGCACCTAAGGTTGGGGAACACTGCAGACAATGGACCCTAGGGGGACGAGGTTGGGGAAGGAGTGCCAGGGGACCAGAACGTGTGCTGCAAGACAGTGTCTTCTGTGTGACAGGGAAGCTGGACCCATGAAGTCTCAGCAATAGTCACCTAATCAAGACAATATGAGTTGGCGTGCCAACATGGATGGGGGAAAGTTCAAAAGGCCCCACCTCTAGATGAAGAGCTACAGACAGTTAATAGCTGAGAGACACAGAATGTCTTTCCCGGGGACTAACACCCTGACAGATTATCCAATACCAAATGGTCAGTCCCTAAATGGGTGCAGATGGACTCAGCAAGGTGTGTGCTTGTGTGTGTGTGTGTGTGTGTGTGTGTCCGCACGCGTGCACGTGCTTGTGTAAAACAACAATTAGAGAAGAGGTCATTAATGTGAGAGGGGCTGGGAGCATGGGAAAGTTTGTAGGGGAAAGGTAAGAGGTCAAAATGATCTAAATACAATACTCCTAAGAATGTGAAAATAATATTTTTTAAAGGAAAACATAATTGTTACTAGGACAGAAATGTATCAACAGTCCCTACCACAGGTATTAATTTCCTCTAGGTCTCTGCTCAGGCCACAGTGTCCTGGGGTCCATCGCTCCTTTATACTTGTCTAGGTCCTGAGACTCTTCAGTGAGGTCAGTGAAAGGGTTAAGCAGGTCCATAAAAGCCTCGGCATCTTCTAGCATCTGTCACTAGGTGCACATCTTGTGAGGGCCTTCTAGGTGCAGGCTGCTCTGCTATATGCCACAAGCAATCTAATGCTAACTAAACTCCAGTAAATGTGCTGTCACCAAGAAAAGAATATAAAATTGCACTCCAAACCAGTCATCCCTAAGGAAGCAGCAGAAGTGGAAAGAGACCTCTTAAAGGGAGTCACTTCTAGAAGCTGGCGTGATGGCTCAGTGAGGAGCACTTACTGAGTGCTCCTTGTCCCTTGGATCCAACCCCCTCGTGTAGTTTCCACGGTACCTGTGCACAAGCTGCATAGATCTGCATATGTACAAGGTAAAAATAAAAATAAGTTTTAAAAAAAGAGGCACTACTAATGGATCCCTTTCAAGACCCTGCCGATGAATAAAAGCTCCAACTGGATCAAATTTCAGTCGAGCAAGGAAGACAAGACGTTCCTGGGAAAGATCTGTGCAGAGGTCATTACAGGAAAGAGCATGAGGAACTTGTGAGTCTCCAAGGCCAAGTCAAGAAACTTGTTTTTTGTTTTTGTTTTTGTTTTTAAGGCAGCAAGGCCAGTGCCAACTTGAGAGGAAGGTTTCGGAAGGATCTGTCTGGTAGTGTCACACAGAAGAGGTGACAAAGGAGGAAGATGTTTAGCTGGCCATGGCAACAGGGGAGTAAGGAACAACTAAGTCAGAGACTTTGAAACTCTCCCCACCCTCCTTGCAGACAGTGGACTCTTCTTCCAAAATTAGTTGTCACCGTGTGTGGTGACAGCACACCTTTAATCCTAGTAGTCAGAAGGCAGAGGCAGGAAGATCTCTATGAGTTCAAGGCTAGTCTGGTCTACAAAACAAATTCCAGGATATCAAGAACTACAAAGAGGGATCCTGTCTCAAAACTAAAAAGATTAGACGTAGGGTCAGTGACTATTCCAGAGAGACATTACCCACAGTCCTTCAAGATACTTCATCCCAGGCTGGTAAGGTGGCCTTGCAGAGTTCTAGGACCTCTGACCTCTACATACATGCTTGTGGTATGCCCGCCCCCCCCATACACACTAAACAACTGTAATAATAAGACATCTCACCCAAAAGGAGCAACCCGACTTATCATATTCATACGGCACCATTATTTAGGTTCTGATAGACTGTGGGCTTCCAGAGGACCAGGGCTGGGGTTTTTTAATTTGTTTTCTTGGTTTTTTGAGACAGGGTTTCTCTGTGTAGCCCTGGCTGTCCTGGAACTGCATCTGTAGCCCAGTGTGGTTCTGATACACTGTGAGCTTCCAGAGGGCCAGGGCTGCAAACAACTCTACCTCCTGAGTGCTGGGACTGAAAGTGTATCCTGCCACTGCCCAGTTTAGGGCTGTTTGGGTTTTTTTTTTGTTTTTTGTTTTTTAATCTGGCAACCCCAGAGGGCTTTTCATCAACTCTCAGAAAGCTCCTGAAGACACTCCTATCATACTTTCTTGTCCTAGAAGTCCTTGGATCCTTGGCCAGCACCCCAGTGACCTCCCAGCTTCTGTGATAGGGTCTTATCTAGCCTCAGATTTCATCGGTAAGTTACAAAAAAACCTTGTGCCAGACTCTGTGAAAAAGACTACTCAGAGACGCAGGGAAGAGGGGCCAGCCATCAAATCCTGGAGGACAGACGAGAGCAGGGCAGAGCTCTCTACCTGACACCAGACTGAAAACACTGCCCAACAGGTTCCTCTGGACAGTAGCAATATTTCTAGAAAGAGCCACAAGGATCTACATTGTTGGGTCTGGAAGGGGCAGAAAGTGCTACTATGAGTGGTTCATATTCAACTTGATGTTCTAACCTGAGGGAAGAGCAGAGGACAGAGCTGAAAAGAGGCATTCCTATGTGGCATAAAGCACACTTTCTGAACACTGTCTGTAAGCTGCACACTGCAGGTAACCTGCCTAAAAATATGTGCCCTCCCCACCCCCATCTGCAGCCCCTGGTGTCTCGGCTTTCTGCACTCAGAGAGTAAGGGTCAAGGAAGCTTATGGCTGTCCACACCCTCAGCCCTCCTTGAAAACTGAGCTGTGTCCAGAAGGATGAATGAAGTGTATCAGATCACTTTCTAAGATGACACTTGTTTTTATTTGGGACAGGAAGAAGAAACGGTGAAAAGGTCATTTTGGAAACTCCCTCTTGGGATCCCCTAGACCCTATTCCTCAGGGCAGAGCAAGAGAGTGGGGGGAGGGGAGGTTACAGAAGTGCCTCCCTCTCCTTTACCGATTTTCCTAAGGCTGAGTCAATTCATAATAACAATAGCAGCCAGGCATGGTGGCTTTAATCCCAGCACTTGGGAGGCAGAGGCAGGTGGATCTCTGAGTTCCAGGCCAGCCTGGTCTACAGAGGGAGTTAGAGAACAGCCAGGGCTACACAGAGATACTCTGTCTCAAACAAAAACAAACAAACAACAAACAACAAAAATAATGGATGTTCTGACTGGGGAGGAGGGGGAGTCAAACCTAAGATTGTTTCTCCCGAGACAACTTGATAGACTAAACACATCGATTAGAGGGTGTTCTTATACAATGAGAAAAAATGAGTTTCTAAATAGCTTCTCGCAAGGCTGCTGAATGAAGTGACCCACTCACAGTGAGTGGCCAGGGACATGCACTCCCAGAAAAAAGGGCCAAACACAACCTGACAGTTGTAAAAGAGAGAGAGAGAGAGAGAGAGAGAGAGAGAGAGAGAGAGAGGGAGGGAGGGAGAGGGAGAGAGGGAGAGAGGGAGAGAGAGAGAGAGAGAGAGAGAGAGAGAGAGAGAGAGAGAGAGAGAGAGAGAGGGAGGGAGAGGGAGAGAGGGAGAGAGGGAGAGAGAGAGAGAGAGAGAGAGCACTAAACCACTCTTCCAAGCAAGCCCCTCAGGCAAGCTGACGTCCCTAACTCAAGGTCAGTTCTGCCCGGCGGCCTGAGATAAGCCAGCGCCAGCGGACGGCTGCTTCCGGGTTCTCGCGACCACCCACCCCTGCAATATCTCTATCACCTTCCCGGGGGCACTTATGTCCCTCAGAGCCACAACTTCCATGCTAAGACGGAACTCGGTGCGGGAACTCCTTTTCCCAGTAGTTGTCTAGCAGCGAAGAGAGGAAGGGGAAGGCTGCTGTCAACCCCAGGTGAGGAAGAAAGGAGGAACGTCAGGAACGAGAAAGGAAGGCTGGCCGGCTGAGGAGGAGGCGTGGGGGCAGATCTGGGAGAAAGGGCTGGTGACTGGGGAACCTCAAGGAAGAGGAGAGTTACAAAGCTAGCGGAAGCTCTCTCTCGGGCGCTGGGAACGTTCCGAGAAGCTGTGCGGAGCGCAGGATCGGGGGACCGAGGCGCAGGTCCGGGGAGTGGGACACAGGAAGCACAACAGGAAGCAGTGCGGAGGCCGGATCGAGGGATCCGGACTCAGGATCAAGGGAGCGTGTGGCTCAGGGTCACGAGAGTCGGGAGTAGGATCAGCAGAGCGAGGCACAAGATCGAGGGAGCCGATCGGTCTGGAGAGAACCCCGGAGCTAGGCGCTCCCTGCGGCCGCGACGAGGGACGGTCCCCGGAGACGAGGCCCGGAAGCAGCGTTGGGGCCAGGGGAGTGGCCCTGCCCGAGGTGCCCGCGCCCGCCCGCCCCCCTGCCCGCGCCCGCCCCTCCGGTCCGACCAGGGCCCGGCCTCACCGCCCCCACGGCCTCCTGCAGCAGTGCCCCGAGCCGGCTCAGCATGATGGCGGCCCGGCCCGGCTCGCGGCCCGGCTCCTGGTGGCGGCGCGGCGGTGGCGGAGGAGGCGGCCCAACGGGCGGGAGGCGGGGCCCGGCCCTGAGACCCCGCCCCTGCCGGAGGGCTCAGGGTGCTCTAAGCCCAGGGCTGGCCAGGTCCTGCAGGAGAGCCTTGGGGACACCCTGGGGGAGCTGATAACCGCCAGCGAGCTGGCCTTTCCCTACGGTCCCTTTGAGTAACTAACACCCAGAGACTTCTAATTCCTCATGCACCCTCACAATCCTACCAAAACAGTAGCCCTGGACATGCATGGCTGTGAGGCGGTTAAAATGTCCTGGTCCTGACAAGTTATGTCAAGGACACTCCAGAAGGTGAAGACATAGTGTGGAGAAGAAAAAGATTAGATAGCTCCACTCTTGATATTGACGACACGTTTAAATGTAATGGGTTAGAAACATTGGGTTAGGTTATGGCTAATATTAATTTCACCTGTTGTTCAGTAGGTTTTTTTAAAAGTGGTTATCTGGGGCTGTAGAGATGACTCAGTGGTCAAGAGCACTAACTGCTCTTCCAGAGGTCCTGAGTTCAATTCCCAGCAACCATATGGTGGTTTATGGCCATCTGTAATAAGATCTGATGCCCTCTTCTGGTTTGTCTGAAGATAGTGGCAGAGTACTCATGAAATTAAATAAGTAAATAATTCTTGCCAGGCAGTGGTGGCGCATGCCTTTAATCCCAGCACTTGGGAGGCAGAGGCAGGCAGATTTCTGAGTTCAAGGCCAGCTTGGTCTACAGAGTGAGTTCCAGGACAGCCAAGGCTATACAGAGAAACCCTGTCTCAAAAAAACAAAATAATGGCCTGGCGGTGGTGGCACACACCTGTAATCCCAGCACTCTGGGAGGCAAAGGCAGAGGCAGGCAGATTTCTGAGTTCAAGGCCAGCCTGGTTTACAGAGTGAGCTCCAGGACGGCCCCCAGGGCTATACAGAGAAACCCTGTCTCGAGAAAAACAACCAAAAACAAACAAACAAACAAAAACAAAATAATGATGATGATGATGATAATTCCTTAAAAAAGTGGTTATTGGAAAAGATATTCGCTAAGGTTTGCAGTTTGATTAGGGATTGATCAGAAGACTCTCAACCAAATCTGTCTCATCCTCTACTCTGGAGGGAAAGAAGGCAATTGGGGCACACCTGCAAACAACCCCAGCACTCAGTAGTGTCACCAATTCAAAGAGGTACTGAGATCCCGAACAAAACACACACAACACACAGACACAGTAACACACACACTCTGAACACAGAAACACACAAACAAGTTCACATACACATACAGCACACACACCACTGGCCCAATTACAACACACACACACACACACACACACACACACACCACTCAGAGAGAGAAATTGAAGACATGAAAAGCTTAAAACAATAACCAAAGCAAACAATAAAAAATAAGGGCTGCGTGAGGCTCTTGGTTCAATCCCCAGTATCAGACAAGTAAATAGATAGGTGGATAAATACATAATTAAATTATTTGTATAAATATATTTGTGTAAATTTATATAGTTTACATAAATTATAAATAATTAAATGATATCTATCCTAAATATCCAGGCTATCCTAAAGCTCACCCTTATTTTTGTTCCAGCCCCCCAAGGGTTGAGATTACAGGCTTGTGTTAGCATACCTGGGCTGCATTGTAAATTCCAGGCCAGTCTTAGAAACAAAGTGAGACATCAAAAACAAGACTTGGGCATGTAAGTTGGACTTGGTGTCACACACCTTTGATCCCAGCACTTGGGAAGCAGAGGCAGGCAGATCTCTATTAGTTCAAGGTCAGCCTGGTCTCAAGAACAAATTCTAGGTCAGTCAGGGCTACACAGCAGCGAAACCATGTCTTGAAAAAAGAAGCAGAGTTGACATTTTTTAAAAAATTATCAGATTATTTTTGTTGCTCCTTGATTTCATGACTGTAATGTCAACTGCTGTTTTCTCTTCTCAAGACCAGGTCTCATCCAGACCTGGCTAGACTAAAGCTTACTAAGTAGGGGAGGTTGGCCTTGAACTTTCAATCTTCCTTTCCTTGGTGTTGGGATTTGGCCCATGCCTGGTGTGTCCACTGCTAACAAGAGAGCCTGGGGCTCATGCATGTTAATCAAGCACTCTGCGCTGCATTCTAAGCCCTCGGCTCCTAAATGCTGAGGTGTTTAGAAAATAAAACCAAAGCAAAAGCCTTGGAAACCACTGAAATAGTTTCCCAGGTTTACATCTTTGTGTTGAGAAGGAAGCATGAAGGACCCTCCCTAAGGCTTTGTTTTAGGGGTCAAGAGCCTCACTTTGGAGGATCCTAAATTCTCAGGAGTTCCAAATCCTTTAGTGCCAAAATTCATCCTGCCACAAACATTTCCAGTCAATCTGATCATATGTTGCTTCCCTTGCTAACCAATGAACTTAACATTTTCTGCAGCGACTGTCAATTCTAAGTAAACAGGGTCTGCTTTAGAACGACACAGTCCATGAAGTCTGATAGCACGTGGGGAGCCCAGTCCTGCTTCCCCTGGACAAGTAGCTGTATACCTCCAGTGCTGGGCCCTCTCTAGCTCACATTAAACCTTTCCCAAGGCTTTCTCGACCTGATGTCACCTGTCCCTGTGACTCAGGGCTGGTGGCTTATAAAGAAACAAACATGGGTTATCAATGTGGCTCAGCTGGTAGAGCACACAGCTAGCAAGCAAGAAACCCTGGGTTCCATCCCTAGCACTGAATAAACCATAGCTGTCAGTGTATCCCAGCCCTTGTGAGGCAGAAGTAAGAGGGGTGGGAAGTTCAAACTCAGATACAAGTAAGTTTGAGGCCAGTGTAGGCTACATGAGACAAAACTCACAAACGTGGTATGTCTGTGATCCCAGCACTTGGAAGGCCAACACTAGATCAGGAGTTCAAGGCCAGCCTTTGCTATGGAAAACCTTATTTCAAACAAAACAAAATCGAATAAATGAATAGATAGTTCTAGCTGCTGGTCTAAAGCCTGTACACCCAGCTACTCGATACAGAACCAAAAAGACCAAAACTTCCTGGGCTACTGAGTGAGAGCTGTCAGGTCCAGCCTGGGCAACTGAAGAGGTAAGACTATTGGTTGTGGTAGAGTGCTTGTCTGACGTGCACAGGCATGGATGGAAACAATAGATTTAGGGACCCAGTGCAACCTTTTAATTCCAAGCAGTTACCCCTCCCCCAGCATGATCTCACACACACACACAGTAGACAGAGAATGCCAGGGTCTGGGCAAAAACGAACCCCAGACCTGGGCAAAATATATATATATATGTATGTATAATTATATACACGTACATATGTGACAGACAGGACTGGAAGTGCAATTAGGTAGGGCAGGGGTTCAGGGAAGCAGCAGAGGATGCCCCAATAAATTACATTCTGTAGAGAGCACAGTAGGGGGTGCATGGCCATGGAGGGGCCTGGGACCTGGACTCTCAGCGATGCCCCAAGCTAGGCGTCTCCATCCCATCTCAGAGAGGCTGAGGCCTAGGCTCCGTGGTCCCTGGACAGGTGCTAGAAGGGTGCATCCATCCTATCTGGTTTTGCCTGGAGGCTGGTGGTGGTGAGGCGTTGTGTGAACAGCGTCTCTGCTCTTAGCCACAGCTTTGAAGAAGCCCTGGGTCTTGAGCAAGAGGCTTGAAGCTTAGGGGTTGCAAAGTACAGGGCATACAAGCTAGAGGGAGGATGACCTCCCCGCTGGAGGCCCAGGTAGAGCCTGCTTCTGCCAGTTGGAGAAGCATCAGGCCCAAGTGCAGGAAGCTGTCAGGAGTGCAGCTGGCTGGAGCCTTTGGGTGGACAGGCACAGGGTCCCAGAGCTGCCATCTCCCCCTGTACAGGACAGCAGACAGACCTCCCCACTAAGCCCCCTTCATTTCTCCTCACTGCCTTCTGGGGACCCTCGTGTAGGGTGACAGACAGGGTATGGGTGCAAACATTGACTGTGTGCTGGAGTCGGGGCTGGGTTGGCGAGGCAGTGAAGCCTAGGGAAGGTAAGGCCCCCCGGCCCACCATGGGGATGGAAGTCCGTGCCTCATGACTCTGGGACTGTGCACTTCTGGGCTCTCTCTCCCTGAGGAATGGAGCCCAACGCTCTTGCCCTGCCTCCTGCTGCTCCCAGCCAGCAGAGGACGAGGACGCTGTGGGGTCTCACAGCCCCAGCTTCAGGGCCTCGAAGCAGCAGAAGGAAGGGACTGTCACGGACAGGGTGAACTGGCAGGGATGTCAGAAGAGGGAAGCTTTCTTCTTGAGTTCGTTCCGCTTCCATAGGGCCAGCTTGCCAAATTCCTCGGGAGACATGGCGAAGACCCTAGAGAAGTCCTCTGCTGACAAATGCCTCTGTGGAGACACGAGCAACTGAGTGACTAAGGAGGTAGCCTCTACAGCCTCAAAGTCAAAGGCAGCCCCACTGGGCGGCCCCTCCCCCATGCCACCACGCATCTTTCTCTGCATACCTCAAGCCTCATGCGGTCCACTCCCGGAGGCAGCTTAGTTCTCCCCTTGTTGGTCACCACCAGCATCTCATAGGGATAGATCTGGAGAGGCAGAGAACGCCCTCTTAGGTTCCTAGTCTCCTGTCCTCATAACCCTCTTGACTCCCCTGGTCCCGCTGCCTGCAGAGGCCACTGGGATTCATGCCATCTTGCCATTCATCTCCTTTGGCTTCCCTGCTGCCCGCCACCCCACCCCCACCCCGTCATCTACAGGAGCACCCTGAGCGCATTCAGCTTGGTGGGCTTCACCACCCCCCCTTGAAGCCCACCCCACTGTGGTGGTCAGGTCCCCTGCCCTCACCTTCTGCTCCAGCACACAGGGCAGGGAGTTCCCCCGATCCATCCTCCCCCTCTGGCCCTCTCCGTTCTGGGGAGACCAAAGCCGCAGTGAGCCAGAGTGGGTCAGGGGGACCTTCTCTACCTTACCCTAGTCGTCTTCAGTCTTCCGCCAAGCACCTCGTCGGCCCGTACCCCCTCCCCCACCAGTACCCATGCCTGGCTCTGGTAACCTGAACTTCTCCTGATCCCCTCCAGGGGGCGCTCACCTGCAGGCCTAAGGAGACAAGAGCCAAGGTTCAGAGGCAGCTTCGGAAGCTGCAGCTTCACCTGATCTTAAAACAAACCACTGCCCACATTGAACATAGGCTGTATATAAAGTCTGTGGGGGGCCCGCGTCCCAGCGACGTGGGACCCCACTGCTCACCTGGACTCCCAGCCTCACTTCCCGATGGGCTGAATTCTGTGGACTGTAGCTAGGAAACGATACAAAGAAATCAGAGGAAGCGGAGGGCAACCTTCAGCAGTCTCCTTGGGAGGGCTTCCCACCACCCAGGACCTCCAAGTGCTTGGCCCCTCGGAAGCATGGTGGGCACACACCTCGCCCATGCCGCCCCTGCTTGCTCTTAAGGCCTTACCCGGCTGAGGGTGGTCCTGCCATAGGAAGGAAGGGAAGAGGATTTAGATGTCCCCGAATGCAAGGCTGAAAGAGAGCAAGAGGACGCAGGTTCAGGCCCTCGGTCCCCGCAGTCCTTCCTAACCCAGCAAGGCTTCTACGGACTTCCACAGTGAAGCTTTTGCTGTGGCCTTTGCTGAGCCTGTCTTCCCTCTTCTCTCTAACTAGAAGTGAGCCAAAAGTCTAGTGTGAACCCCGGGCAAAGTGAAGGTTCATTTCATGTCAGCCACCATGAAGTTAAGTTCGAGATCTACAAATACACAACAGCTCTAAGTGAAATCTCCAAGGCATGACAACGGTATTAACCGCGGGTCAACTTCCGGCCATTTGGACAGCACAGTTCTGACACAGTCACGGTCTTAGCACAGTGAATGCAGTCGGGATCGTTCCCATTTGAGGCTATGGAGCTGCCTCAGTAGGTAAGGGGGCTTGCTCTGCAGGGATGAAGACCTGAGTTTGGATTCTAGGACACACATAAAACGCAGCACATGGCTGCGTGCCCCTGTAACCACAGCACTGTGTGGGGTGGAGACAGGGGGATCACTGCCAGTTCAGCTTCCTCTTCAAGTAAGGCAGAGAGCAATAGTACAGGACACCCAGTGTCCTCTCCTGGCCTCCATATATGAACATACTGTATAGTTGTTTGTCTACACTACACACACACACACACACACACACACACACACACACACATTTCCTATTTGCATTACTGGAGGTTATTTGCAACTTGTGCCTTTTGTAAATCACTAAATTTTTAACACTACAAGTTATAACTACAGAGATTAGTTTGCAACAAGGATTTTTTTTTTTTTAAATCTAGGGGTCTATGCAGCCATAGTTGGCCTTGCACTCAAGATGCACCTGCCTCACAGTCTTCTAAGTGCTGAGAGAACAGGAATGTGCCACCACGTCTAGAAACTTTCTTTTTGTGTTTTTTCAAGACAGGGTTTCTCTGTGTAGCCCTAGCTGTCCTGGAACTCACTTTATAGATCAGGTTGTCCTCAAACTCACAAAGACCTGCCCGCCTCAGCCTCCTGAATGCTGGGATCAAAGGTATTTACCACCACACAGAGACAGAATAGAAGCTACCGTTCTTAGTGAGGGCCTTCGTCAAAGCTCCTTTGTGTCTAGTTATTAGAAATGGCTGGCATCCTATTGCAGTTGCTTCACCAGGCATTTTGTTAAACGTCCAGTGTAGGTAGGTCCGACACTGTAAGCATCAGCCCTCTAAAGTCTACTGGAAGTTCAGTGCCTGAGAACAAAACAGGTTTGGGGAACCTGGTGCTTATTCTCAAATAAGTTTAGCATCTCCAAACCAAAAGTTCAAAATCTGAAGTCCAGTCTCCTCTGCATGCCAGACTTCTTCAGGCTTGCTGGTAGGGTTCTCAGTTTTGGATTTGGAAGGGTTGGTTTCAGATTTTGCATTTTTTTTTTTTTTTTGGATTAGGGGGTCTCCAATTTGGTAAAGTTTATTCAAATATTCTAAAATCCAAGAAATGAAACAAGACCCTCTTTAAGCCTGAGACCCTTTGAATCCTAAGCATTTTGGATAAGGACTGATAAGTCTGCATCGGGAATGAGCAGCTCTCCAGGCTGGGACTGGCTCGGGGCTGTTTGCTGTCAGAGCACAAGAAGCTGAGTTCGGATTCCCAGAACCCACTAATGCTCTGGGAAAGGGAGATGAAAGAAAGTAACTGGTTCTCACAGTCACCGCTCACTGCTGAAGTATGTCATGACGTTGTAATAATAAGGAACATTTATACTTTGATGGACGGAATTACAATGCATCAGGTACACGGAAACATTTTCTACCCCAAATCACTTTCAGAATGCATGCTGGCTGTTTTTCTTTCTTTTCTTTTTTCTTTCTTTCTTTCTTTCTTTCTTTCTTTCTTTCTTTCTTTCTTTCTTTCTTTCTTTCTTTCTTTCTTCTTTCTTTCTTTTTTTTTTTTTTATGTCAACTTGACATATAAGGGGAACCTCAACAGGGAAAATGCCTTCAACAGGGAAAATGCCGTCAACAGACTGGCCTGTGGGTAAGCCTGTGGGGGCAGGTTCTTGACCCATGATTGATGTGGGAGGGCCCATCCCACTGTGGGTGGTGCTACCCCTATGCAATCATGTATAATACAAGAACACAAACCAGGCAAGCCACGAGGAGCACACCTCCATGGCCTCTGCACCAGTTCCTCTTTCTAGGTTCCTGCCCTGCCTTCCCTGGATGATGGACTACAAGCTATAAAATAAACCTTTTCCTTGCCAAGTTGCTTTTGATCGTGGTGTTTTATCACCGCAATAGAAATTTAACTAGGACAAAATGTTTGTGTTTGAAAGTGACGATTCCAAGGTAATGCCCGTTCATGACTCTGAGCTGTTAAGCCTGATTAGATCTGTCAAGAACCTACACAACCACATGACATATATATCCAGGGTCTTGTGCTGAAGGGAATAATAAGGAGGGCACTTGACTATTTAACTTTACAAAGCCAAAAGGGAAGTCACAGAGCTCATCTCCTTAGCTGAACAGAGGAACCTGGAACACTGAGACTGTATCCACCCCTTGGGACCGTTTGTATTCCTCTTGTTCTCCAGGTCCCAACTACAGACTTTATATTCTTTAAAATGCCCTTTGCAAATCTTCCCACCCACCCCAAACCTGAGTTCTGGGTGCTCTTCATGCATCCTAACCATGGTCACTTTACTGGTCCTTCAGTTCTTGATGCGGTAGCAAATGCCTACAATCTCAGCATTTGAGAGGCAAAGGCAGGAGGAGAAAGAGAGTTCAAGGCTATCCTCAGCAAGATAGGAGTTTGAGGCTAGTATCAGTTACCTAAGATTGAACATTTAAGGCATCTGGGCATAGTGGTATATGCCTTTAATCCCGGTATTTTGTAGGCAGAGGTGTGGAGGTATACCTCCAACCAACCTACCAAACAAACAAACAAACAACAACAAAACCAAAGCAAATACATTCCCGGTCCTACTGTGTCTCTTTGTTCCAGTCTTCTACACTCCTCCAAAGCGCTATGCCCTGGAGCCAGTTGCCGGGCACTGCAGTCCCTCAGCACCCCCCTCACTACTCCCCCAGCTATGAATTAGCGTCACCACAAAGGAAAGACCTCGTAATATTCCCACCAAGCAGGCCAGCCTCTGGCTCAGCAGCCCGGGTCCTTCTTTCCATACAGGATGTCTTCCATTGCTGACTCCCAAGCACGGGGCTCCTTTTCCTCCTCATGCGCCTCTATCTACATTTTCCTTTTCTTAAAGACAGGGTCTCACTATGTAGCCCTTGAACTCTGTGGTCATTGGTGAGCATGCTAGCTAAGGCACTAATGTTCTGCAGGCCTGGTCACCCAATTTCCTTTTCCTTTCTCTATGAGTAATCTTTCTTTCTTTCTTTCTTTCTTTCTTTCTTTCTTTCTTTCTTTCTTTCTTTCTTTCTTTCTTTCTTTCTTTCTTTCTTTCCTTTCCTTTCTTTCTTTCCTCCTTTCTTTCTTTCCTTTCTTTCTTTCCTTTCTTTCCTTTCTTTCCTTTCTTTCTTTCTTTCTTTCTTTCTTTCTTTCTTTTGTTGTTGTTGTTGTTGTTGGTGGTGGTGGTGGTGGTGGTGGTGGTGGTGGTGGTTTTTTTGTTTTATTTTGTTTGGATTTGGTTTTTTCGAGACAGGGTTTCTCTGTGTAGCCCTGGCTGTCCTGGAACTCACTCTGTAGACCAGGCTGGCAGAACTCAGAAATTCCCCTGCCTCTGCCTCCTAAGTGCTGGGATCACAGGCGTGTGCCACCATGCCCGGCTTATAATCTTACTTTCTTTTCCCGTTTCCTACACATATCAGCTGCAGACCCTCCAGGTTCTGGCCTGCCAAACTCAGTTCCCAGCATTTGCTCTACATGGATAAAGCCCTGACACCTCTCTCCCTTATCTGCCCTTCTGATGGGTCACAGGATTCACTTCAGCGGATTTGATCTGAGCAATTCTCAGATCTGTTCCCTCTTCTCTGAACCCCAAAAGATGTGTTATTCTTAGATATGATTTCAGCATATTGCAAAGCTTCAAAAATTATGAGAAGTTAAGAAGATAGGAACAGGGCCAGAGAGATGGCTCAAGGGATAAAGGCAAATACCTTGCAACGCTGACAATATAAATTTGATCCCTTGAATCCACATAGAAGTAGAGGAGAAAACATAGAACTGACTTTACAAAGTTGTTCTCTGATATCTACGTCCAACACACACACACACAGATACACAGAGACACACCCCTTTTTAAAAGTAGAAACTTGGAACTAGAGAGATGGCTCAGGCTGCTCTTCAGGCAGACTCCCAGTATGGTTCCCAGCACCCACACGGCAGCTCATAACCATGCAGTCCTAGGGGAATCTTGTATCCTATTCTGGCCTCTGTGCCTGCATGCAGTGCACAGACACACGTGCAGACAAAACATCCATACAGAAAACAAATGATGGGCTGGAGAGATGGCTCAGTGGTTAAGAGCACTGACTGTTCTTCCAGAGGCCCTGAGTTCAATTCCCAGCAACCACGTGGTGGCTCACAACTATCTGCCCTCTTCTGGTGTGTCTAAAGACAGCTACACTGTACTCACATACGTAAAATGAATATCTTTACGGGTTGGAGAGATGGTTCAGTGGTTAAGAGCACTGACTGTTCTTTCGAAGATCCTGAGTTCAAATCCCAGCAACCACATGATGGCTCACAACCATCCATAATGAGGTCTGATGCCCTCTTCTGGAGTGTCTGAAGACAGCTACAGTGTACTTACATATATATAATAAGTAAATAAATCTTAAAAAAAAAAAGAAAAAAGAAAACAAATGATTTTTGTAGCAGGGTCTCACTGTGCTGCTCTAAATGACAGAACTCCTTATCTAGGTCTTGGTGGCTTCAAATTCACAAAGATCTGCCTTTGTCTGCTTCTAAGCACCAGGATTAAAGGTGTGCACCACTGTGATGGTTTGTGTATGCTTGGCCCAGGGAGTAGAATGTCATGGTTTGAATGTGCTTGGCCCAGGGAGTGACACTATTTGGAGGTGTGGCCTTGTTAGAGTGGGTGTGTCACTGCGGGTGTGAGGTTTGATATCCTCATCCTAGCTGACTGGAGTCAGTCTTCTGCTGGCAGCCTTGAGATGAAGATATAGAACTCTCAGCTCCTCCTGTGCCATGCCTGCCTGGATGCTGCCATGCTCCCACCTTGATGACAATGGACTGAACCTCTGAACCTGTAATTTAGTCCCAATTAAATGTTGTCCTTATAAGACTTGCATTGGTCATGGTGTCTGCTCACAGTTTAGTTAAGTGAATTATACAGGAGGAGGAGGAGGAAGAGGAAGAAGAGAAAGAAGAGGAATTGTCTCAGGGCTAAGGATAAACCCTATGTGAGCTGGTATTTGGGTGCTGGAAATTGAACCTGGGTCCTCTGAAAGAGAAGCCAGTGCTCTTAACTGCTGAGCCATCTCTCCAGCCCTATCTAAAGGTTTTTATTTTGAAACAGAGTCTACTAAGTGGTCTAGACTAGACTTAGACTCACTCTGAGCCTTGGTAGGTCTTAAACTTTTTTCTTTCTTTTTTTCTTTGTTTCTTTGTTTTGTTTTTGAGACAGGATCTCTCTATGTAGGCCTGGCTGTCCTGGAGCTCTCTATGTAGGACAGGCTGGTCTTGAACTCACAGAGATCCACCTGCCTCTGCCTACAAACTACTGGGATTAAAGGCATGCACCACTACGCCCAGATGCTTTAATTGTTCAATTCTCTTGCTTCAGTCTCCTGAGCAGCTCATATACAGGTATAGCCAGATATTTCTACACAGTGACAGAAGGTTGACTAATATGTTCATCTACAAGCCAGTTCAAAAGATTATTTCCTGTAACTCTGTATATATATATATATATATATATATATATATATATATATATATATATATATATATATCTTGCTTCCTTTTTGCAGCAAGACCTTGTAGTTCCTTGAATCTGAGACACCTTGAATCTAGTTTCATTTCTAGAAAACCTATATTTTTGTTATTGTTGTTGTTTTGGAGATAGTGCCTGTGGTAGTTTGAATAAGAATCATTTCCCTTGCCGGGCAGTGGTGGCGCATGACTTGAATCCCAGCACTTGGGAGGTAGAGGCAGGTGGATTATCTCCCCATAGGCCCCATATATTTGAAAGCTTGGTCATCAGAGAGTGGCTCTGTTGAAAAGGATTAGAAGGATTAGGAGGTGTGGCCTTGTTGGAGGAAGTGTGTCACTGGGGGTGGGCTTTGAGTTTTCAAAAGCCCATGCCAGGGCCAAGCCTAGGCTCTCTTTCTCTGCCTTTGGATCGGGATGTAGCTCTCGGCCACTGCTCTAGTGTCATGCGAGCCACCATGTTCCCTGCCATGACAATAATGGACTAAGCCCCTGAAAATGTAAGCAAGCCCAAATTAAATGCTTTCTTTTATTAGTTGCTTTGCTCATGGTGTCTCTTCACAGCAACAGAACAGTGACTAAGATAGGGTCTTTTTTTTTCCTCCCCAGCCCAGGCTAGACCCCTAGTTCTGGGATTAGACTTGTGCCACCAGGCCAGCTTTAGTGTCTTGCTTTGACCAATAGAATGCAAAAACAGTGACCCATCATGACTTCTAAGGTCAGTCATGTTTAAGAGTTCTCATGCCTCTCTCTTGGAGTGCTTAGCTCTGTTCCTCCCATCTCCAGCTACCAGGCTCTAGAGAAGTCCAGGCTAGTTGGGGTTGCTGAGAGGCCCAGAACTCAAGGCCCTCTTCACCCACTTCTCTGCCTCACCACATGCTACTTGGTACCCATGCTCTCTGGGCTGCCACACTGGCTCAAGCTCCTGACTTTTACTCCCATGACATTTGGAAGCACCTTCTATACCATTTATTTGCCTCTTCTTTTCGTTGTTGTTGTTGTTGTTGTTGTTGTTGTTTTGGGTTTTTGTTTTGTTTTTTTCAAGACAGGGTTTCTCTGTGTAGCCCTGGCTGTTCTGGAACTCACTCTGTAGGCCAGGCTGGTCTCAAACTCAGAAATCTGCCTGCCTCTGCCTCCCAAGTGCTGGGATTAAAAATGTACACTGTTTATTTGCCTCTTCTAAGATTTAGGGGAAGCAGGAGAGGTAGCTCAGTGGTTAAACTCACTGGCTGTTATTACAGAGGACCTGGGTTCAATTCCCAGAGCCCACTTGGTAGCTCACAACTGTCCATCACTCCAGGGAATCTGACACACTCATACTGGCACATGCAGGCAAAACACCAATGCACATAAAATAAATAAATAAATAAATCGTTAAAAAAATACTTAGGGGGCCTACCAGGCCTTCTCACTGACCTTTCAAACCTCTCACTGATATTTTGTACCATTATCTGCTACACTGCCCCAAAAGCCACGTAGATTTACCCGTCACTTTCCCCCTGGCCGGAGGAAATGGCTGTATTTTTCACTCCTAATGTCCCCAGGGCTTAGCATGTCCCTCAGTCAGTGTCCATTAGATGTAGTCAGGGCTCTCACGTTTCTTGTACTACGAACCTCTATCTGTTCTGGCTATCAACTCATATTCTTGACCTAAAGGAGTACACATGCAGGCCTCACACCCAGACTGAATCTTTTAAGTATAATGGTTCACACACAGCCGTCCACCCCACACCCATCCCTGGCCAGCTGACCATGAGCCCACTCCACGGCACTCACAGGTATGGAAGGGTGTCCGGTCAGGCAGAGAGCGTGTTTTCCTCCGGATGGGCAATGACTTTTCCATCTCTTCTTTCAAGATCATCTTTCCCAAGTTGGATGTAACCTGTTTGGGGGTGGAGGAGAATGGTGCCCAGCCTAAGACACCAGCTTCCCATTTCTGAAAAGTGCAAACTTGGGGTTCAAACTGGGAGGATTAGCGATGGCTTTCTCAGGTGGCTAGTCCACACTTGGAACCCACTGACCTTACTGGACACTCAAACGCATTAGGTTTGCTGAAGATGGTCAGTGGTACCCTTCCACAGTGGCTTCTCTAATCTAGGTCACCATGCCAAGAGCTTCTCTTGACCATCCCTAGATCAGCCTGTGAAACCTGGTGCTGGTGCACCCTCTTTTTCCTGTGCTTTGGATCTGAATGTCCAGGATCTCTGTTCTAAAAGCAGCCTAAAGTCCAGGAATCCTGGTGTAGGAGAGGCGCCTCCCAGTGGTTCAAATGCAGATGTTTCTAAGGCACTTGCCTTTTAGACTGGCTATGGGGCCAGAATATTTGTCACCTAGATGGCATGAGGGTGGCGTGTGTGTGTGTGTGTGTGTGTGTGTGTGTGTGTGTGTGTGTAGGGGCAAGATTCTACCTTACTGAGTTCTTCTTTCTGCCGTTCCCTGATGGCCTTAAGCTCCTCTTCAGAGTCATCATCTTCCTCCTCCTCCTCTTCCTCTGCCCCCTTTCGAGATGCCTTCCGTTTCCTCCATTCTGTCTCTAGAAGATAGAGGTCCCAGAATCAATGTGGCAATGTGGCCACTCAGCCACAGGCTTCTCCAGCGTGTGGGGCAGGGCTGGCCCTTGGAGAGAACACTGCAAAGTCTGTCTGTCTGTCTTTCTGTCTTTCTTTCTTTCTTCCTTCCTTCCTTCCTTCCTTCCTTCCTTCCTTCCTTCCTTCCTTCCTTCCTTCCTTCCTTCCTTCTTCTCCTCCCCCCTCTCATTTCTCTGTGTAGCTCTGGTTGTCCTGGAACTCGTGGAACTCAATCTATAGACCAGGCTGGCCTCAAACTCAGAGATCTGCCTCTCGAGTGCACCACTGCAGCTGGTTAAACCCCCCCCCCCCTTTTTTTACTTAATCAAAGAAGAAGAGCAGTGCACGATCCTAACCACTGAGTAATCTCTCCAGCTCCTGCTCATTACTCGGCAGGATCACTCAACAGACATCGCTCAAGCTTCTGCTATAGCCAGACCCTGTGACAGATTTAGAAAAGAGAAATAAATGAGGGGCCTTGCTCTCCAGAGCCCGGGCTACACAGAGAAACTTGTCTTGAAAACCCAAAACAAAACAACAACAGACAAACAAACCTCACAAAAACTGAGACAGGGTCTTGGCAGTGTGGCCTGCCTATGCCACTCCTGAGCTCACGTACTGTTCTGCCTCAGGCTCCCACGCAGCTGGGGTAGCGTTATGTGCTGCGATATGTGCACAACAAAGTTTTTTTTAAAAACAGACAGACAGACAGACAGACAACAAAGTACCAGGCTAGAGAGATGGCTTATCATTTAATAGCATTGGCTGCTTTTGCAGAGGACCTGGGTTCAGTTCCTAGCACCCACACAGAAGCTCATAGCTGTCTCTAACTCCAGTTCCAGGGGAATCGACACCCTTTACACACACACACACACACACACACACACACAGGAAAACAGTCCTACACGTAAATTAGAAATAAACCTTTTTTATAAAAATTACAAACAAAAGAAAACAAACATACAAAGTAGGGGGCTGGAGAGATGGTTCAGTGGTTAAGAGTACTGACTGCTCTTCCAGAGGACCTGAGTTCAATTCCCAGCCCCCACATGGCAGCTCACAACCATCTATAACTCTAGTTCTAGAGGATCTGGCACCCTCACATTGACATACATGCAGAGCACTAATGCACATAAAAATAAATAAATCATAAACAAACAAAAACAACAGAGTACAGAACTGAGAGTGCATGTAACTTAGTGGCAGATATGTGCTTCATGTGTAGAAGGCCCGGGACAGTCCCAATTATAACAATCATAATAATGAAGTAACATTAATAACAAGACAATAAAAATTAATAAACTAGATAAGAAACACATATTTAAGTTCCCTGAGGACAAAGACCCTTCTCTCATTTATTCCTCTCTTTTCCAAATCTCCTATCACAGGGCCTGGCTATAGCAGAAGGTTGAGAGATGTCTGTTAAGTGACTGAATAACAAACAGGAGCTGGAGAGATGGCTCAGTGGTTAAGGCCATGCACTGTTCTTCCAGAGGACCCGGGTTCCATTTGCAACCTACGAGGGGTGCTTCACAGCCTGTGCAACTTCAGCTCCAGAGCGGTCCTTTGCCTGGGGCCTCCGAGGCACTGCACTTTCCTGCACACACCCTCCCGCACACATACATCCATGTACATATAGTTCAAATAAAATAAAACCTTAAAAAATAATATGAGTGCCAGGCATGGTGGAGCACGCCTTTAACTCCAGTATTCCGGAGGCAGAGGCGGGTGGATCTCTGAGTTTGAGGTTAGCCTGGTCTACAAAATGAGTTCCAGGACAGCCAGGAATGTTACACAGGGGAAAAACCTGACTCAAAAAAACAAATGGTGGTGATGATGATGATGATGATGATGAGCAAGAGGGAAGAAATGATGAACAGGTTGTGCACAGCAACATGAAGAGGTACAGGGGAGAGGTGAGAAATGAACTGTCAATCAAGGAAAGGACAAAAGACGGAGAAGTAAGAGGCCATGGGGTGGGCTGGAACTGGGTTCATGGGACCAATAAAGAGTAGTGAACGGGAGTCCTTGGCCTCTTCTCTTTTTCCTGGTTTTGCCTACCCACAACGGCCAGCGACGGGGGACACGGCCAGTAGTCAGTCTCTATCTTGGCTGGCTGGTTGGGGTCAGGGGGCTGTGCTGCAGGGAACTTGGACGATTCAATGATGAGGTCCTCGATGAGGTGCTTGCTCTGAGGGCTGCCTCCCACGGACTCTGCAGAGAGACCCAGGCTCGGTCCACACACCACCCCTGCTCGCCATGCAGCCAGCTAGCTCGACCCCACCCTCAGCTCCAGCTCCCTCACCTCTTCTCCACACCCACGAGAACTCAGCTGTACCGGGGATAGGGCCCAGAGCCCAGGGGCCTGACAGGCCTGGAGCAGCTATTCTCTCCTCCCTTCCCTGCCCTCAGTGCATGGCGCAGCACCACCCCACCAGTATGTGCCAGGAGAAGCGCCCAGGAAGTCAGGGGACCCCTCACCTCTCTGCCTGTAGATGGGTGGCTTCTTGTAGATGTTGGAATCTGGGCGGGTGGTCTCTGAGAGACAGAACAAGAGCGGGTGAGAAAGGGGACATGAGGGCAGGGGGTGGTGGCTGTGGGAACAAAATGGAGGGAAAAAGAATGGGGCCATGAGCAAGACAGCTCATGGAGGTGGGCCTTCCTGCACTTTTCTGGGTAGGTGAGAAGGAAGAGATCGCAAGATCACTCTCACTGCTTGTTCTGCCTGACATTCTACTACCACAGGGTCCAGCCAGATCGAAACCCAAAGAGTAGGGACTGAGAGGAAGGGGTCCTGAAGGAAAAGTGAAGTCCCAAGGAAAGAACATAGCTAGGCTGTCAATAAAACCTACCAGGGTGGTGGAAATGGGGCAGGCTGGTCCTGGGGGTCCCTGTGGTCCTTGGTGTTGAAGTCTGAGAGATGATTCCAAGCGTCCGGCTCTCCGCCCACACCTGTGCAGAAGTATGCAGCTTGTAGCCTCTGCCCCATACCCCTTCTCAGGTACATGGCTTTACCACAGGCCACCTTTCCCAACCTATTACACCAGCATCCCCACATCCCAACCCCAGGGCAATGTCATGGCAGAGGAAGCACATTCAAGGACTCCATCTGCCCATGCAGGGCGCTTATGCAGAAGGAAAGGGTTAAAAGAGTCCCTGGGTCTGGCAGACAGATGAGCTGGCCAGGGACCAGCGAGCCAGGATTTGCTGACTCTGTCATCCCCTGGACTTTGCTGGGCTGGGGCTGGGCACGTTGGGGGAGGGGAACGGAGGGCCCAAACGAAGCAGGACTAAAGCCAACTGACCTCTGGAGACGGTGGGGGCGATGTGGATTTGGGTGACAATGAGCACTGTTAAGGGAGGGAATGATCAGAGTCATAGGTAGGATTAAACCCTAGACCCTCAGAGGGACCCTGTTCCCCCCACCTACCCAGCTTCCCCTAGTTTCCTAACCAACCCTCTTCCCTCAGGAGTCCCAGTCGATCTCCGGCCTGGCCTCCATCCTTCCTCTGCCCAGTGTTCTCTCTGCCTTTTCAGGTGAAGCTCGGCTCTGGGAGCTGCGTGCCTCACGCCCTCAAGTAAGTGTGACCCTGACCTGAGGGCAGGCAGAGCCTGGTAAGGAGTGGGGGAGCTGAGGCAGCAGTCCTGGAGGCGGCCCTTCTCCTGGGCCACTCAGGTTCTGCAGCCCGACAGTTGGCTGTTCACTCCAACATGACCGCTTTCTTTTCCTACAATTCAAACTGTATTGTTTGGATGTTTACTCTGCTTGAGCGTGGGCACGCACATGCCACGGCAGTGTGTGGAGGTCAGGGGACAGCTTTCGGGGGTCAGTTCTTTCCTTCTACCATTGGTTCTGGGATCTCACTTAAAGTCGTCCAGCTTGCATGCATCCAAGTGCTTTTTACCTGCAGAGCCACCTCACCAGTGCATGCCAAAACTTTCTTTTCTTCCTTTCATTTTTTTGTTTTTGTTTTTGTTTTGTTTTGTTTTGTTTGAGACAAAGTTTCACTATGTAGCCTTTTGCCTACTACCCAGACCAGGCTGGCTTCCAAGTCCTAGAGATCCGCCTACCTTTGTCTGTCTCTGCATACCGGGATCAAAGGTGAGTGTCACCATGACCATGACCCCTTTCCTGAAGACAGGTGACAAAGCACCCCACCAAGCATTGCCCCATATACTGCCTTCTGCGGTGCATAAGAAGAACCAGCACTTCTATGTGACAGAGGGCAAACTGAGGCTACAATGGTTCACCACTCCTTCGCCTAGAATTTCTGGAGCTTCTGTGTATTTTGTTCTTCCCACCTTTGCTTATGGGACCTCTCTCCATGTCACCACCATACAGCTGTGGCTGCTCCTGCTGTCCCCCCAACCCCTCCCGCCACACCTCAGTCTTGGGCCTGCACTCACTCCTGTGCTCAGTCCTCCAAGGAGGACTACCAGAAGGTCCCCACTGCCCGCTCACCCAGCTCCCCTCAGGCCTGCACAAATGAGCCCTTCTTACTTCCCGGCTTCTGGGCAGCTCTACGTGTTCCAGGAGGGAATAGGTAAAATGGGGCTCGTAGATCATGAGGTCAGGTCGCTCAATGTCCAGGATGGCCTTGTCCTTGGGGATGGCAGCCAGGTCTTTGTAGCCCAACACCTGGTTGTCCATCTTGGCCTAAAGGGAAATGGTCCAAATGGAAGCGTTCCCCATAACATCACTAGGACACTGGACTCACCGGCTGGACTTGGTTATCAGGAAAACACGTTATTCATCAATTCTCATGTTAACAACTCTATTCTGTTCCTTCTAAGGACCTAGAATAAGTGCTTATTTTAATTTTTGAGACAGCGTTTCATCTCATCAAGGCTCGCCTCAAACCCTCTCTATAGCTGAACTTCCTTATCCTATTTCCGCTTCCCAAATGCTGGGACTTTAGGCTTCCCTCTGCATACTCTCTCTGGAAGGTCTCTTTTTAAAAAAACGCTCTTTGCCTCTGAGGCTCTTCGCAATTAGACCAGCCCCTTCCAAGGCAGTAGGAAGCCTCCGCTGGGATCTCTGGGTCTTTCCACCTGCAAGAGTTCACAGGACCTCCCTCCATGCGGGAGTGGGGGCGTGGGGGGTGGGGTGAAGGGGATCCGCCCCTCCCTCCTCCCAGCTGAGGTGCAGGTGGCCACCATAAGTACTCACCACGATGCTGGAGGGAGAGCCGGGCACACTGGAGTCTCTGGAGGAGCTGACGCTCCCCGGGGAGGTAAGAGGTTGCTGGAGAGAGCGAGAAGGTGGCGGAGTGGGCATGCGCGTGGGTGCGAGGGTGTGGGAGCGGGTCTTGCCCTAGGCCTCAGGATGGGGTGGGGTGGGGAAACCCGGCGTGCTGCACGGAGGTGGCCACCAGGGGGCGCCGGCGACTCCCGAGCGGACCTGGGAGAGCAGCGGTCCCCACCCGGGCCCGGGGGGCAACCCGCTCACCTTCTGCAGACGTTCCATGCGGCAGCCGCTGGCCGGCCGCTCCCTCGGAGGCCGGTGCGCACGTAGAGAGAGGACAGACGTCAGGCTCGGCCCGGCTCCGGCAGCGAGGGCGTCACAGCGCTCTGTGGTGTCCTCATCCCTTGGGCCTCTCTGGGCTGCTGACCGCGGGTGGCTGGAAGGACAGTGAGCCCCAGTAAGGGCGTTAGGCTCTCAGGTTCCGCGGCGCCAGGGAGTTGTGCGTGCATGTGGCCAGGCGGCGGCTGCGTGAATCGGCTGCGTTTGTTTTTTAAGCCATTGTTCTCTGGCTTCAGAGGAAATGACGGCAGGGGTCAGCTGGCATCCCAGGGTGGACAGGCTTCTATATCCTCAAGCTTGTCACCCCTGCCCTGGCCCTGCTCTGGCCCGGGCCCTCTCCCAAGCCGTGCTGGCCCCTCCCACTCCAGCCACTAGTTTCACTCCCCAGGGTTTACTCAGGCAAATCTTTATTTTCGCCAGAAGCTTAACAAGGGGACACTGAGTCAATAGTTAAGACTCAAAGCATAGGGAGCCAGAGGCCCTGGGAAGGGGATCGATCGGGTGGGGTGGTGAAGCCATGGCCATGACCTAGAGCTGCTGCTGGTCCTCAGAAGCTAACGCACTTTTCTCTGTTCCCTACAAGCGGGCAGAAGGCTGCGTAGACACTGTAAAATACCGCTGGGGCTCAGGTTATGTCTCTGCCACCACAAAGTGCCCAGAGCACGCTCAGAGGCTGTCACACTGCTCTGAGTGCCTGGTGACCCCTTTTACACTGTCTGTCCTTAGGAACTTAGGCCAGTCCATGTACAAGGTGATGGCCACACCCCCAACTCTCCTCCTTTCCCTCCTCCCAATACCGACCCTCCACATATTCGGCCACAGACTGAGGAGAGCCGTATACAGAAGGGAAAGGAGGATCCTGCGGTGGTTTCAAACAGGACCTCTCAAGCCAAGATGCCTGCCTGGCCTTAAACAGTGACTACTATTTGGATGCTGTGTGGGTTTGGGTAAGTCATTTATACTCTGCACATGATAATATCCTGGGAGGCTGAGGCAGGAGGATTGCTTTGAATTCCAGGCCAGCATGGGTTACATAGAGAGTTCCAATCAGCTTGAATTATAGTGTGAAACCTTGTCTAAAGAAAGGAAGTGTGTGTGTGTGGGGGGGTGGTGGTGGTGGTAACAATTTCTTGTCATTGGCAACTCAGACAAGTCAATAGTATTTATTTATCTATCTTTATGTGTATGGGTGCATTGCCAGTGTGTATGTCTGTGTACCACATCTATGCCTGCTGTCCATGGAGGCCAGAAGAGGGCATCAGATCCCCTGGAACTGGAGTTATAAATGAGTGGGGCTTGTGAATGTCAGGAACCACACCTGGGTCCTCTGAAGGAGCAGGCGCAGGCAATGCTCTTAACTACTGAGCTGTCTCTCTAGCCCCAAAGAAATAGGTAAGTTAGGGCATACGTAGTGAATAAAACATGCTCTATCCCATGTAGAGGATAAACTATTAATAGTATTTCTATTTCTCCAGGGATTAATGGACTGAGGGGGCTTTTTCTGTAGCCAGTCATGAAAGAATGAAGTCCCTGCTTTATTTCTCTCTTTCTGGGGGTAAAGCCATGTCCTTGTAAGTCTCCCCATCTCTCCTCACAGGGTTGCACTGTATGTCCCTAGCCAACCGCAAATTCTCATTCTACCTCAGACCCAGGTCTGCATTACCAGGCCAGGCTCTCCCAATCTTTTCCACCTGTACTTTACCATTCTGCTGCCGTATGTCACCAAAGCAGTCAGCAGTCCTTATCCCGCTTCCAAGCCTCCTCAGCCCACATTTACTTGCTCCTGCCCACCCCTCTCCCTACCTCAGGCCTCCTCAGACTCCTAGATCCACGTGGAGGCTGGCGCCATCCTGTTCTAGTGCCTCCAGCTAGAGCTAAGCCTTTGCTGAACAGCGACTTTGCAGAGGTGGTGATATCTAATGCTGGACGCTGTTCTCCAGGTGTGGGTGCTTTTCTCTCACAATGAACTGGCTGCCGACTTCCAGAGGGGACAGCTGCGGTACCCCAGCTGTCACTGGTGAGCGCATTCGAGGTCTACAGAACACGAATATCTAGTACACTAGTACTAGCGCACCAGATACTCTGTGTGTGCACTCATGAAATGCTGGCGCTTGAATTCAGTGTCCTCTTCTCCCGAGCCACAGACTCTGCCTTCTTAGGTTTTTATTTCTTTATTATTATTTTTTGTTTATTTTGAGACAGGGTCTCAGTTACGCAGGCTGGCTTTAAACCACTCTGTAATCCAGGCAGGCCTTTTAGCTTGTGATTGTTTCCTGCTTCAGCTCCAGAATAGCTGTGCTGGGTACTGTATGTTAGATACAGATAAACACTACACAAAGAGTATTCTAATTCATTCTCACAAGAGTCTACAGGGTAGACCCATTTCACAGCTGAGGAAACCAAGGCTTGGGGAGATTAAGGACCAGTCCAAGTTCAACTAGCTCAAGTGAAATGCCTTTGGTGTGGTATGGTGCAGAGTGTCTGCTCAGTTATGTGCCACGCAAGTCTTTAGAGTTCTAGAACCAGAGGCCGGGTATGGTTGGCACATGCCTTTAATCCCAGCACTCAGGACAGAGACAGGCAGATTTCTGAGTATGAGGCCAGTCTGCTCTACAAAATGAGTTCCAGAATAGCCAGGGCTATACAGAGAAACCCTGTCTTGAAAACAAAACAAAACAAGAATTCTAGAACCAAGGTATCTCCATCAGATAGGAGGAATGTGAGGTTTGTGCTAAGGGGATTCTCATTCTAGAGCACCACGCTTCTCCAGCCTTCTCAGTGCTTATGTGAAATGCTCTAACTAGGCATCTGATGAGAAAAATGAGCTGTGGGACACACTGAAGAGGAGCCGGCAGTGTTCTCTCACTAGGCCCTGCATTTTACTTTGTTAATAGCCATTGGTTGCAAGGTCTACACCTATGGCTTAGCCCTACAGGTGAGCGCTTGTCCCTCCACAGGCCCATCTACCACCTAGAGGGAGACATGCTGCTGACTTACCCACCCACCCACTTTGGAGCATCTTTGCCCCACTAAACACAGTACCAAACTTTGTGCTGAGCCTCTTGGAGAACAGGACTGATTCAGGCTCCTTCAGGAAGAGAACTTGCTCATAGATAAGTTCTACGCAACGTGGAAAGGCACACACCCCAGATAAGGCTGGGCTGCAGAAAGTCAAGAAAGGGCTGTCTCTGGGGAAATGGAGACATTTCTTGTTGGAGGCCTTAAAGTCACCTCCCTAATGCTTTCTAATTAGACCCTTTAATACAGTTTCTCATGTTGTGGTGACCCTGAACTATAAAATTATTTTCATTCCTACTTCATAACTGTAATGTTGCTACTGTTACGAACTGCAATGTAAATATCTGATGTGCAGATAGTCTTAGGTGAGCCCGTGAAAGTGTCATTCAACCCCAAAAGGGGTCATGACCCACAGACTTAAGTGTTAGGAGTCTAAATGTGCGATTGCTAGCAGGGAAAGAAAGTCAAAATGTGCCAGGCAGTGATGGGTACACACCTTTAATCCCAGCACTTGGGAGGCAGAGGCAGGCGGATCTCTGAGTCTGAGGCCAGCCTGGTCTACAGAGTGAGTTTCAGGACCACCAGGTCTACACATAGAAACCCTGTCTCAAAAAAAACCAAAAGAAAAAAAAGAAAAACAAACAAAGAAAGAAAGTCAAAATGTGTCAAAATGTCATCCTAGCACCCACTTTGGGGGGGGGGGGTAAAAGAAGAGGGTTCAGTATATCACATGAAGTATGGAATAAATACTGAAGGGAAGGGAAGGCGGGCAGAGGGAAAGGAAGGCCAGCAAAGCCAGAGGCCAGCACTGGGGAGGATGGAAGAAGTCAGTAGCTCATGCAAGGCCCCAGGCTGGAGGCTGCAGCAGGGAGGCTGACAGGGAACAAAGGATTGTCAGCACCAGGGTGGGCAGAGGAGGACAGGCTCTGGAGAAAGCACTTGCTTCTCAATGAGAAGGGGAAGGGCAGGAAGGTGGGTAGCAAGAAAACAGGGCACATGAAGGCAGCCAGTCAGAGGACCTCTCAGTTTACCAGGAAGGTGGCCTAGAGTGCAGGGGAACTGTGCCCGGCACTCTGGAGAGCACGACAGCCAAGCAAAGACTGACAGGAGGAATTCGGCACCTCACCAGGAACACCAGGTGTGGGGTGCAACACGGAGCAGTGGCTGCCCACCAGAGCAAAGGGGTCCCAGGGGATGTGGCCAGATAGGAAACCACGGTTACATGTGAGCAAACACGCACATCCCCACGCACAGCCTCTCAGGAACGTGATTCCAAGCACCAGTGGGCAGAGTTACATAACAGTTGGTGTTTACAGACTGTCAGGATTGACTGTGGGCACCGAATTCATGGTCTTGCCTTTTGCCCTCCCCCGGACACCGTGCTGTAGTCTCAGTCCTGTGAACTGTTCTCTCAGGATGGTAGAGTAGGAAACCGAGACTTCAGGAAGTCCTGGATCAAGGACACACTTAAGCTCACTGACCACAATACCACTTCAGGTTGTGTTGCTGTGCTCCTCTGTCCCTTCCCCCTCCCAGACCCTCCACAGCTGGCCCCTGCCTGAGGTGCCCCACAGTACTAGGGCGTCTCCTCTGGCTCCATCCGGGTCCTGCATCCCTGTGTGGTACCAGAGCACGGAGAACAGCACCTTTTGGGGAAGTGCTAATGGCAGAGCCTTACCTCAGTGGGCACATATGCATTTGAATGAAAGGTTTCTGCAGTGTGTTGGTTTGTTTGTTTTAGGTAAGATTTCTCTCAGTAGCCCAGGCTGGTCTCTAACTTTGTAACCCTAACCTAGATGACCTTGAACTTCACCTCTGGAATGCTGGAACCTTTGCTACCACCTAGCCCAGGGGCTTCATGCAAGCTAGACACGCTAACTAAGCTACAACCCCAGGCTCTGAATAAGGTTCTTGCTGGGGACATTTGAGCCTGTCAGAAGGCCAGCAGGGGAAAACGGTTTTTTTTTTGGGGGGGGGGGGAGTCGAAGCCGAGAAAGGAAAGATGGGAGTGGGAGGGAAGGAGGTGTGTGGGGAGGGCGGGTGATTCTTCAGCTTCCGTTAAGTCACACTGCACAGGCATCTGCCTACCTCACCCACGTGGCGGCCTCTCGCCCAAGCTAATTTCTCACTTTCCTCCTCCGGGCCTGGTCCCTCTCCCATCCTCAGACATAGTCCTGATTCCTTCATTCACTACACACCCCAAGTCCTGTAACCTCTGTGGGCACAGACTAAAAGGTCAGGCTGCAGCAGGAAGGGAAGGGGAAAGAAGGGAAGGGGTGGGGGTAGGGCACCACAGAGGAAGCCAGTCCAGGTGTCGGAAAACACCCTTCAACCTCCCAGCCTCAGGTCAGCAGCCAGCAGGCTCCGGTCCTTCCTTCTCAGCCACACCCACCTTCAGCTGGGCGCCCCTGCCTTATCTGAGCCACCAGCCAGGCCCCACCTCAAACCGCCCACCCTCTCATCTCCACAGCAACCAGAGCTCTGCAGCTCCCCAGGATGTGGGTGATAAGACTTACCCACAGGGATCTCCAGGTTCACACCCACCCATCCCAGGCCTTTAGTTTCGGGCAGGGATAGATCCAGATTAAGAAAGAGCCCTGGACTTGTAGAAATGAAATGTAGAAGGTTCAGCAGGCAGACAGATCAGGTGGTGGGCTGGTCCAGCCCTTCTTGCTTCCATCCTAAGCTAGTACTACGTCGTCTTTGTGGGCCCCTGTGCTGGGGTTATTCATATCGGCTGGCTGGACTCAGCACATTGGCTGCTCCCTTACAGATGAGAACAAAAGGAATGAAGAGATGGGCTTTACCCAAGGCTACCCCCAAAGGAAGGCAAGCTGGATGGAATTCCACCCGGGCTGTTTTTAAGCCAAAGGAATTTCCTGTGCTTCCCAGTGCATCCCCAAAGATCCTGTTTTAAAGAGCACTTGGCCCTCTCTGCCTCTCACCTGACCTGTACAGCAGAAACTGGGAGTCGGGGATTGGGTGAGAATTGTAGGCTCCGGCCCTGAAACCATCGCCAAGCCATGCTGGAGAGGTCATAAACAGTGAAGGAGTCCAGCAAGCCTGCCACATGGGCTAGGCCGGCCGGCCGGGAGGTCTCTTCTCTGCCTCTGTTTCGTTCATTGTCTCTTTCTTTCTTCCTGCCTTCCTTTTTCCTTCTTCATGTTTTCTCCCTCTCCCCCTCCCAGCCCCACTTGCACAGTTGCTGTGGCAACAACTCAATGCCAGAAATAAAGACAGGCTCCAGCTAGGTCACCCGTTCCCAAAACAGCATCCTAGGGTGGGAGAAGGGTGGTGTAGTCAATAGGGCGGGGACTGGGCGCGCACTACAATGAATGCGTGTATTGTAGGGTGGGGTGAGACACAGGACAGCAGGGTTTGGGCCTGCTTAGGCCAGTGGCTCACCAAAAGCCTTACTTAAGTCAAGCTGGCCTTTTCTTAGGCAGCAAGGCCCTGTTACTTTCTCTTCTCTTGTTCTCTCTCTCAAGCAAACTGTTTTCTGAACCTTTTCCTATTGCTTTGGACTAGGCATTCCTGATACCGACACTGAGTGGCACCTGTCACACTGAACAAGATCAGGCAGCTTCAGGAGTAGATAGCAGAGCCCATCTGGTCCAGGACCTACCCATGCGCTCTCAGTGACAACACTGCCCCTTTCCGTCCCTCTGACCCCACACATATGCCTGAGCTCATTAGAGTTTTCTTAGGTTCCCTCTTGACTGAGTGGCCACTTCAGTGCACTTTCCTCAGAAAAGGTTAGGTCTCTCCCTCAACTCCTCAGACTTGCTTTGTCCAAACATGTTCCTGTTCTAACCTTATAGATCTGAGTCCTGACATACAGCAGGATTGGCAGATCGGGGGAGGGGAGGAAACTCCCACCCTAAATCCAGATTCCAGAATTCAGGAGAAGTCCCCTTTCCACTCTCCTCACACATGAGCTCTGAAAGAATTCTGCAGACAATGCCCACCCGCAGATAGATGCTCTCCCAGCCCCAGAGAGGCCAACTGGCTGTATTGAAACAAGATCCCAGGAGCATACATGCAGAAGGCAGAGCTAACACGGGGCTGCTGACAGAACTGCACATGGGTGCATACAGGGACTCTGCAGCCCTCCCTGCCAGCGCCCTCGCCCACTCTCTCTGCCAGACCCCCCACACAATGACACGTGGTGCTAAGGACACCTACTTGCACCCACCCACTGATCCTCCACTTGGCATCCGTTATCTGTGCCCACAGCTCCCTGGCATGGACTGCTGAACCCATCCCTGTCCTGAGCACGTGGACCCCAATACTCACAGTGCCCTCACCTGACCCATGCCCAGGGGGGCTTCCCCACATCCTCCACTCCCACAGCATCACTGCCTGGCTTAGAGCTACAGCCTGGCAACCAGCCTTCTGGGAGAAGGCACGCAGCTGTGCCTGCCCAGCAAAGGAGGGATGTGTGTCTGGTGCCTGTCGGGGAAAGGAAATCCCTTAGGACCCCAAGGCTCTCCAGGTCTGTCCAGCACCCAATCTCTCCCAGTATCCTAGCTGCTGGCAGGCAGAGAGCCAGGCTAGCACTGCAGTCACACCCTACTGCTGCTACACAGCCCCATTCTTCATCGAATCCCTACCCCAACCCGGCCAACCTCAGCTAGGCGGGGCTCCAGAGTGGTCTGGAAACCAGCAGCTTTGGGACCTCACTGAACCCCTGCCACTCCCGAGGGTACCTGGCCTGGCAGGAGGAAGGCTGCCAAAGATGTCTTGCATCATTCAGCAAAAAGCTAACAGTTCCCTCCACTGACTGTGCTCCCACGCCCTCACCCCTTGAAATTCTGGCCAGAGAGGCTACGGTAGGCAGGGTGGAGGACCTATGAAAGGGGGTGCTGGGAGCCATATGGACTCTTTGCATGGTAATAGCCTACATACATCCTTACTCCCAAATAAGAAGGGATTTTGGTCAGGTCAAACCCAGCTGAGCACCCTGTCTGGCCACCTAGGCCTATCCTCCCACTGATCGTTTTCCAAAGCTGACCCTGTCCTAGCACCCCTGATATGACCCAAAACCATGGTCAGATGCAGAGGCACAGCCCAAAATACCTATGGAAAGAAAGAAAGGCAAGAGACCCTGCCACCTACCTCCTCCCAGACAGTGGGGCCCAGGCTCTCTGAAGCCCCAAGAGGCAAAGGGTCTAGGCCCTGGTCCACGGGTTGCCGCGTTTTCTCAGGAATCTAGGTAAGAGGCAGCGTCTCCAGGAACCCAGCCGCGCTTTAGCGGAGCACAAATAACAGGAAGAAAGCCGGCTTAGGGTGGGTGGGAGCTGGCGAAGGAGGGGAGCTGGTCTCAGCTCAGCGGTCTGAACCCCCACCCCCTTCCCCAGTACCCTGCTGCTCTGCAAGCCACCAGCTTGGGTTCCTGGAGCTAGGGAGTCCGCGCGTCTGGTGTCTGGTGGGCGGGCAGGAGGAGCGGTCGCTGGGCGGGCGGGCCCCTCCCCACCAACAACTGATAGTGGCCGGCCCCAGGGTGTGTGTGTGTGTGTGTGTGTGTGTGTGTGTGTGTGTGTGTATTTGGGTGTGTTGCTGGTCCAGTTCACCTCAGCTGCTGCTGCAGCTGATCCATTTCAAACAAGGGGCTCATTCGCTGGCATCATGACGAAGCAGAATTGGCCGCGATGCGTTTTCCCCTTTCCCACACCCCGGCTGGCTCTGTGATATCCACACTCACAGTCCCTCCAGCAGAATTCAAGTTAGCGGCTGTTACTGATAACTGAGGGAAGCTATGCCCACCCAGCTCTCCAGGCACCTGCAGTGCAAACCCCATTCATAATGCTCCACCATCTTCCAGAAGCAGTTGATCCTCCGTGGGGATCCCCCACCTCTGGGATGGGGAAAAGCAGGGGTATCAGAATTGGCCATCCAAGCATTAACCCTCTCCTGAGGAGGATAGATGGAAGGAACCTGGTCGTGAAGAGTCACATTGGATTTTCTGTAACCTTGATCCCCTGGGAATCGAAGTAGGGGACAGTGGAGAGAATGAAGGACCTGACTTCTCTCCAGGAAAACTGTTTTTGAAAAAGGAAGCTTCCTACCAGAGGGTAACCATTCCACCACAAAAAGTAAGGAGGCATGCCTTCTCTGTGTGGCAAAACTTCAACCATTCCAGGCCCCCAACAATGCTAGCTTTGGGGTACAGGTAGAAAGCCTAGACCCTAACCCCTATTAGCACTGACTGCCCTCCTCCCCACCTCCACATCGGCTGCAGACTTGCCTACCTAGGCAGCCTTGCCGTTGCCCTGGTAACCACTGCCCACAGCCGGTCAGCTGATGATATCAGCAGCTATTGGGGCAAAGCTAGGACCCAAAGAGGGGGCTCTGGGGTTGCTGAATGGAAAAATCTCAGGGGGAGGGGAAGGAGACAGGTAAGGTCCATCTTCAAAGAAAAGAGGACCGGAGGAGACCGGAAGGGAGGGGTGGATCTGGAGTAGCAGAGGACAGAGGCGACTGTAACCTGAAGGTGGCTTGGACAGGAGAAATGATGGAAGGCAGGTAGCTGAGAGGCAGAGAAAGGAGGAAGGAGGGCCGGGTATCCAGGCTTAGCTGCTGGGGTACAGTCACGGAGGGCCCTAAGGAAGGTGCAGAAAAACAGAAAACAAAAACAGAAAACCACCTGGGCTGGGGGAGGGAGACCCAGGCCCATGGAGAAAAGGCCAGGAGAGCTGCGTGGGGTGTACCTTTAACATGTAGGAAGGGGGCATGGCCTTGGAGGGGGCGCTGCCAGTCCTTTTCCATAACTAGTCCTGGCCTCAGTCTAGCCTCTCACGGTCCCTTCAACCCCACCCTTGCCAGCCGCCTGAGTCTGGGTCTGAAAGAGTGGTGGGGAGGGAGGCCCACTCCTACGCATTCTCCACCCCTGTGGAGGACCAAGTACCCAGGGATCTGACGCTCAGCCCTTCAGGGTCCTGACTTGGCTTCCGCCTAGCTCCCTCCTCCCTTCCAGACCCCACCCCAGGAGACATGTTTTCCAGTGTAAGGGTCTCCAGAGGTATGCTGGGAAAGAGGTGATGTCAGAGAGGACAGCTGCAGACAGGAGGTAGAATGAGGTGGGTTAAGAGCCCGAGCTCCAGGAGGGGAGTCCCTGCCTGATGGAAATCAGCCTATGCGGTAGGAGAAGGGAGAGTCCAGGGAAAGGGCCGGGAGGAGGGGACATGAGGGAGGGTTCTCAGTACCTTCAAGGGCCTGGGGCGTGGGGCAGGAACACAGCAGCCTCTGCGGTGACATACACCTCCATCCCTCAGCGCATCTCCTCTCCGCCTCCCGTTGCCAAGACAACCTCCTGGCAGCCCAGGCCACGCTCAGCAGCGATGGGAGGGGGAGGAGAAAACCTGACTCCGATTGCTTCTTCCTCAGGGAAGGGAGGGGGCCTGCAGAGCCTATAGTGCTGGGGCTGTGCCCCCAACTGTACCCTACCAAGGTGTGCCCACCTCCCACCCCCTCCTGAGCCAGGATAGGCTACAGGAGTGGTCTGGAGGGGACCATCATTCAGGGCCAGACAGCAGGCTGGATGGCAGACGATTGCCCTACTCCTGGCAGCCCATCCAGTAGGTGGGGAAAGGTGACAGGGACATGGGATTCACAGCCCTGGTGTCGAAAAACCACACTCCAGAAGGTCACTGGCTGGGCTGGACTTGTGGTCGTGAGCTCCTTACCTCTGCCATCTACCTGGGTACCTCTTTCAAAAGTCCTAGACAAAAGTCCTTGCCCAAGAGAACCTCTTTCTAGTCCCTCTAGGCCCAAATCCACTCCCCCAGCACCTCAGTCTCACGGCGCTTGGCAATACCCGGCACCGGGCATCAGTCAGACACCTCCAGCAGGAATATTTCTAGAGCCCAGTTGGCTCAGGAGGTAGGGCTCCCCCTGTCGGCCTCAGGTTGTCAAGGTCATCCCTTCCTAGGAGGAATGTGGTGTGGAGGTAGTGGTGGGGGTTAGCCAGGCCAGGAGACCCTCCTCTGGATAACTCACTCTCACTCCACTCTCTGATCATCTCTGACCTGCAGTCCTGCCCTATCTGTGGAGAACAGGGTTCTCTCCAGCTCGGTTCTTGAAGGCCCAACTTCCTCTGGAAGTCCAGGTGACCCAAGTTTCCTTTTCTGCGCCTCTTTCCTCCCTGTCATACAAATTTTCTTCCCCAGGAGATGGCCACACTGACCTTAGGCACCAGTTAACTCTGACCCAAGGTGAGTTTCGTCCATACCCTCAACCAACTGGCAAGGAGACCTCCCTCAGACAGGACAAGTATACCTTTGGAAGCTCTCAGGTCTTGTGAGGTAGCATTAGCAATCCCTGCAGACTCGCCTCTGGAAGAAAGAGGGTACCAGGCCCAGATACCCACTTCTGGGCTACTTTCTCCACAAAGGTCACTGATGCCACACTTCCTGAGAGGACTGTGGCCCAGGCAACAAGTTTCTCTGCCCATGTCTCGCTCCAGTGCCCAGGCCCCACCCCTCGCACCAACCTTTTGGGGAGGGGCAACACCAGGGGTGCCCCTATGCTGTCTAAATATTAACTCCTGGAAAGGTTGAACCAGGGTACATGGACATTGTAGAAAGCACAAAGACCAGACCCGAGGAAGAAAAGAAGGGTGAAAACCAAAAGTAGCCAGTTTAGGGCAGGTGTGATATCATATGTCTGTAATCCCAACACTTGGGAGGCTGAGACAGAAGGATTGCTGTGAATTTAAGACCAGCCCAGACTACACAGCTTGATTTTTAATAAATAAATAAATAAATAAATAAATAAATAAATAAATAAATTGAATAAGAAAAGGAGAGAAAGAAAAAGAAAGAAAAAAGAAACAAATAATTTTTAAAAGTGACTTTCTCAGCAGAGACTGAAAGCCACTTTCCCTTCCTGCTAGAGCAGTGGTCCTCAACCTTCCTAAGGCTGTGACCCTTTAATACAGTTCCTTTTGTGGTGGTGAACCCCCCCCCCAAGCATAACATTACTTTTGTTGCTACTTCATAACTGTAATTTTGCTACTGTTATGAATCTTGTAAATAAATATCTGTGCTTTCTAATGGTCTTAGGGAACTTCCGGGAAAGGCTTACTTGACCCCTGAAGGGGTTACCTTCCATAAGTCAAGGACCGCTGAGGTAGAGACTGGACTCTTATCTTCTAAGACCCCAGAGATGTAGCACCAGAACAGAGTCTGCCCCTCACTTCTCAAAGCCCCTTTAGTTCCTTCCTTGCCACACACAGCAGCAAAACTAACCTTCATACTTTGACCTGACACTCCAGCTAATTTTCATGTAAGCTCCTGGCTCCAGCCATACTGGGCTTGGGCAAGGAGCACTGAGTCCCTGCAGACAGCAAGCATCCCAACTTCAGGACCTACTAGGGTGAGGAGAATAATTTTCACAGCATAACTAAGGTGGTTCATATGAGCCTGCCTGCGTGTGTGCTGCCAGGCGTTGAGCTAGAGCTTAGTACATTTCAGCTCCTCATTTCCACACTTTTGTCCTTTTGAGACTCCGTAGCACAGCCTCAAAGATCGGCCAACCAGTCCTTTCTAAGCCTCCTACACAGAGGTAGGGTGCTCATCTTGATTTCCAAAACTTCTGGTCTACTATTTGGGGGATCTTTTTCTTTTTCTTTTTAAGAGAGAGTCTCATTATATAAGTAGCCCAGGTTGGCCTTGAACTTGAAATACTCATCCCTGATTCCCATGTGATAGAATTACAGACTTGTGCTACACCTGGATGCTCTTTTATCTCGATTTTAAGAAGGAGAGAGAATTCCAAGAATGCAGTGAAAGAACCAGGCTTTTATGGGTTAATCTCTCCAATTAAATTCAAGTGCCCGAAAGCTCCATCTTCTCCAACATTTTAATTAACGGGAGGAGCTGCACAGTACCAAAGGGAGGAAGAGAATACTTAATCCACAGTGACTGTTCGGAACCTTCTCTTCCCAGAGTATACCTGAGGGCTCTGGCTTCCCATCCTGTCTGCATTGAGACAGACAGACGGACAGCATGGTGCTGGGGAGCAGCCAGGCAAGAGCACACCAGGCGAACCCTTTAGAACTGAGAGACTCAGTTCTAAAGACCTGGAAATCCTAGCATCTGGGAGGCCGAGTCAGGAAAACTACTGCAAGTGTGAAGTCAGCCGGGGCTGCATAGTGAGTTCTAGGAAGATGTGCCCTGCAGAGTAAAACCCTGTCTCACAGGACCGTATGTGTGTATGTGCATATGTTTGTGTATTATTTATGTGTGTGTATAGATATGGAGTGACAGAGGAAGACATCTGACTAACATCAACCTCTGATCTGTCATACAGCACACAGACACACACACACACACATACACACGCACACCACCACCACCACCACCAACAACAACAAAAAAACAAAACAACAACAATAACAAAAAAAAAAACCCAAGGGGCCAAAAAGATCGCTCCGCATTTAAGAGCACTTGCTATTCTTTGGGAGGACTGAGGTTCAGCTCCCAGCATCCATTTTAAGTGATTCACAACACCCACGACTCTAACTTCTGGGAATCTAGCCTCCACTTCTGTTCTCTGAGGGCACCAGGCACACACGTGGTACACAGACATACGTGCAGACAAAGCACCCATACACATAAAACAAATAAAATTTTATTCAAAAAACAAAAGCAGGGCCAGAGAGATAACTCAGCAGGTAAAGGCAACTCACTGTCAAGCCTAAAGACCCGAGTTTGGTGGCTGGGACCCCCACAGAGGTGGAAGGAGAAAACCAGCTCCACCTGTTCTCTGTCCTTCACACGAATGCTGTGGAAAGTGTATGCACACATGTACCACACATACACACACACAATAATAAAATAAGCAAAACAGAGGGGTTGCACTTTGTGTGTGTGTGTGCGCGTGAGCATGCACGTGAACCTGTGCTCACAGGACATGTGTTCTTGTTTTGCTAGTGTCTATAAAAGCTTCATGTGGAGGCTGGATAGGAGGTTTGCAAACAGTGCTAGTGGCGAGCCTCACAGACGTGTGTGTGTGTGTGTGTGTGTGTGTGTGTGTGTGTGTGTGTGTCAGGTAAGAGAATGCACAGGAGTGGGTAGGCAGAGACTTCATTTATATAGAACCTTAGGAGGTCTGCCAAGGAGCCTTGCCAAAGCAGTGTATGCAAGGGAGTGAGGGCTGATGGGTGCCCATGGCTTCCAAAGTGACAACACTCAGGAGAGAAACCCATAGGTAGACTTAGAGAGGTTTCTACAGGAGCAGAGCAGCAGAGTCACGGAGGACAGCCTACTGTTAGGACTGGAGAGTGAGCCAGGTGGTGGTGGCACATGCCTGAAATCCCAGCACTCTGGGAGGCAGGGGCAGGCGGATTTCTGAGTTCGAGACCAGCCTGGTCTACAGAGTGAGTTCCAGGACAGCCAGGGCTACACAGAGAAATCATGTCTGGGGGGGGGGGGGGGGAACAAAAAACAAATCCAAAAAAAACCAAAAAAAGGACTGCAGAGTGGGGGTGGGGGGCACTGGCTCCTGGCATCCATCAGACATTGTTGACTGAGGTGACTTAAGTAGAGCCAGCTGTGTGGCGTCAGAGGCGGATGGACATCACTCCTGACTACCTTGCACCTGATCTTTGGAGATCTTTGGATGGCCAAGGGTCGGACAGAGGGATGGAGTGTTGCAGAGTCTATTTGGAGAGTGTGGTAACGCTACATCACAGGACTGGGGCCAGATCTCTGCTGCCTCCCTCCACCTTTTCTCCCTGGATGGATTCATCTTGCTCCACCCCCACCCCCGTAGCAAGAAGCAATTGTCAGAGAGACTGTTAGAAGCTGCTCAAGTATCCTGTGGGTCTGAAATTATTGAGAAGCCATTTTGCTATCACAGATTCCTTATGTTAATATCCAATATCCTCACTACCAGGGATCCATTCCTTTTAACCTGCTCCATTTATGTATTTATTTATTTTTGTATTTATTTAGGCAGGGTCTCAATCTTCTTGCCTTAGCTTCCAGCGGACTGGGATTACATGGGTATGCCACCATGCTTGGCTCTGCCCTCTCCAATTGTTGCCTTTTCCTGTCAAACCTGTCCGGAAGGCTCTGTGAACAGCTACCTGGGGTAGGGAGGCTGCCTGCTGGGCAGACACACTGAGAGTCCAGGAGTGGGTTTTGAGCCCCGCCTGGGATGGGATGGATTGGAGATGCCCTGGCTCGCTTCCTGGGTAACCCCGCTCTCCAAAACTGCCCTTCACTCATTGGCACACATACACTGTCCCTGCCTGCCAGGCCTCACCTCAGAAAACCAAAGGAAACAGTGAGGGCTTTCTGGAGCTGGCCCCAAGAGGCCTGTCTGTGCTGGGGAGGTCAAAGAGGGAGGGAGGGGCCGAGAAAGGCCCGAGAAGAAAGCAAGGCCAGACAAAGGGCCCGTCCACCTTTGAAGCTGTCTCTAACCCAAGAGGGAGGGTGGGGGGTGGGCCCATGCCCGGCTGGAGAGGCAGTCTAGAGTCTTAAAGAATGTCTCAAATTCCTGCAATAATCAGAGGGATCAGAGCCCCCCTCCTTCTCAGAGTCCTTCCAGCCCCCCAAAGTCCCAATACGCCACACCTTGGGGGCCCAACTCTTTGTCCTCAAGTAATTGCTGGGTGTTGCCCCAGTTTTAAAGTCCCATTGAACTCTCCAGTTATCAAACTGCAGCCCTAGACCACCCGCCCTACACACACCCCAGAAAACTACCCCCAACACGTCCGGCGGTCTTCGCTGGGATTAAGGCTCTTTGTGATGGGGGGACAGAAAAAAAGCAACCTGGTGAAAGCAATTATGACGAGCTGGAAGGAGAATGCGAGTCCTAGGCCTGCAGGACCTCCCTCTTGGCTGTGGTCGGCTCCACCTTCTAAATGGCCCCGGGGGTTGGGGCGGGGGTGGGGGAATGGGGGGGGGCGGTCAGGCTCCGTCCCAGCTCTGAGTTGGTTCTGTCTGCTGCAGCCCACCTCCGGTTTGGACTACGTCAGTGCCCTAGCACCTACAACTTCTGGACTTTTTGAAGTAATTCTTAGGAGAAGAAGGTTAGCTTTCATCCCTTTTCATCTCGCTTCATAATTCTCCTCGCCAACATTTTCTTAAATGGGACAACTTAGGCTAAGGAGTCCATCAGCAGGAGGGAGTGCTGAGAGGAGGGTCCCAGACACAAGAACCTCCTCCCCTTGACAAGATTACCATAGGAAAGGCGGTTTTACGGTTTCCACCCCCGAGGCACACCTGGAAATCTCTGGAAAGCCCACCCGAGAAGCTCGGTGGGGGCTGGGCGCCCTCCTCCTCCATTCCCAGCCTGCAACCGCTTCTAATTGAGGCTTGCCCTCAGGTGTGCCCCCGCCTCCGCCCCTAGGGGGACGAGGGAAGAACAAGGGGACACATTCTTGCCCCCACCCGCTTCCGCTCGCCCAGACCTCCTCCCACTCCCAGCCCAGCTCACCGGAAAAAAGCAATCTTGCTCCCTGCGAGGTGACTTCTGGCGTCCCCAGGCTGTGATCCTGCCACCACCCCCTCCTCCCCCGGGCCTGGGCCTCACAGGACGCCTGTCCCTGCCAGCAGCCGCTCAGGGCCGCGCCTAGGGGTTGGGTTTTCTTCTCTCCTACAGGTAGCAGGGACACTGTCGCGTGAGCCTGGACATCGGAGCCCGCGGAGGGAGGGGCCGCTAGTCCCCCGGGTTTGGGCGCGCCTTGGCCTCTCGGTACCGCGCAGCGGGACCCGCAGGCTGCAGCGCCTGTGTGCCCAGGCGCCCATCTTCCCAGCTAGCACCTGACTTCTCGGTGCTGCCAGCCCCAGACACGCTGTAGTTGGGTTCTGTGGTCTGACTGCCCACCTTTCTTCAGCGGACCCGGTTGCAGGAAAATGGTTTTATTCTGGGGCTTGGGGTGGGGACGCAGGCCTGGGGCGAGAAATAATAAGAGTGGCTGACTGGCTTTTGTTTCTTTTTCTGTCTGTCTGTTTTTGGAAACAAAACCGTAAGTCCCTTCCGTCTGGCCAAGAGTTTGGATATTTGGTTCAGATTCAGGGAGGTTCTGGGAGCAAGATTTGAGCACAGTTGTGCAAGATCTGGAATCTGCTGGCCTGCCCCCTTATTTCAGGTAGACGCTGGCAAGCAGACATTTGAGGTCAAGGAGACCATATTTCTTCTCCCGGGGCCTGCCTCTGGCCTCGAACCCGTTCCACAGAATGGTGCCCACCCTGCGATACACAAGTACTGTCTCTTCCCAGTGGGAATCAGAAACGTCATGCCCTCGGGATCCTTTTGGAGTCTGGCTCCCCACCTTCCACCCCAGTCCCCATCTTTGGATGAGTTAGAGAAGAGAGGGGAGGCTGCTGAGGGGCACCTACCCAGCCGTGCACACTACGGCCTCCCTGACTACGTTTGGGACTGGGGCCTCCGAGTGCGCTTGGTCCTGCGAGTGGGGGCGGAGCCCACGAATTCGAACTGCTTCTGCCTTTCCGCGTGGTTGGGGAAAGGCAGCTGGCCTTGGTAGAGGCGCTTGATGAAGTGGGCCTCTCGCTGGTTCTGGCGGCTCCGGGAGGCCTGGCGTGGCCGGCCCTGCCGAGTGAAAGCCATGAACCAACCCTCATGGCGGGCGTTCTGGAAGGCTGTGTAGTTGTTCTCCAGTACGATCTCGGTGAACACGCAGTCTTTGCTTTTCCCACTTGGCTACGGAAGAAAGGAGCAGAGGAGGGAAATTTGTCCATTTACCCTTGTTGGGTTGTCTTGCCTTTGGGCCTAACTTTTATGGAACCCAATGGAGTCAGAGCTGAACTTAAGTCATTAGCACTTATGTCTCCTGAAGACGCCTTGAGAGAATACCGAATCTCGGTTCCCTCAGATGTTCACATGTAGGGCCAAGATCGGGTAATAATAATTCAGTGCTGGGGGGTGGGGCTATAGCTGGTGAGAATTCTATGCTGTCCTGGTAAAAGCTGTCCTGGAGACAGGACCGGAGAGAGGGATGGGAAATAGCCATCCCCTTGACCCCACATGCCTTGCCTTCTTACAGGTGAGAAATGAGAGCACCAGTTAGAGCTAGAAGACTGGACAGTTCTAAGGGTGTGGGGTGCTCTGTCCGCACAGAGCTTTCACAGTGCTCGGTGTGAGTCTCGCCTGTCACTTCCACCATGCACACTGAGCTTGCGAGAGCTTTGACTGCACACGAATGCCCCTGCCTCCGGGCCTCATCACCTCACAGCTCTCCACATGGCTGCCACACAAACACATCGCCTACACCATCATGTGGATGGTGAGTGCCTCCTGGTCGCTGCCGGGGGAATGTCCCTCACAGCAGCACAAGGTTTCATGTGGATGCCCTGTCCCTTCAGCAGGCCAGGAGCTACAGGGACTCTTAAATAAATAGAGATTGAGGGGCTGGAGACATGGCTTGGGGGTTAAGCTCATTGGCTGCTTTTCCAGAGGACCAGAGTTTGATTCCCAGTACCCATATGGAGGCTAAAAAAAACAAAAAACAAAAACCCATAACTCCTGTTCTGAGGGATTAACTCCTCTTCCGGCTTCTATAATCATTTGGTATTTAGATATGCATGCGGATAAAACACCCATACACGTGAGATAGAAATAGGTATTTAAAAATCAATAGAGACAGAGGCAGGCAGATTTCTGAGTTGGAGGCCAGCCTGGTCTACAAAGTGAGTTCTAGGACAGCCAGGGCTACACAGAGAAACCCTGTCTCGAAAAAAACCAAAAATCCAAAAAAAACGAAAAAAAAAGAAAAAAAAATCAATAGAGAGTTGGAGAGATGGTTGCGTTGTTAAGAGTACTGACTGTTGTTGCTGTAGCAGAAACCTGGGTTCCCTTCCCAGCACCTATGTGGTGGCTCACAACCATCTGTAACTCCAATTCCAGAGGATCTGGTCCTTTCCTACCTCCACAGGCACCAGGCACACATGTGGTACACAGACATGCATGCAGACAAAACACTCATATACACATGAGAGAAAAATAAATCTTTAGACAAATAAAAAGAAATTAAATAGATTGAGGGATGGGGTGGTTGCCAAAATAAGACCTCATCCTGTCAAGCAGGAGCCCCAGCTTTAACGGGGTGCATTAGATCAGCAGCAGGAGGGAGATGCGCGGCTGTGGCCTTGCCTGTCCTTACTCCAGTGGGGAAGACACATCTGTCTGCTGCCCATGTGCAGGACTCACCTTCCCAATCAGCTTGCCTCTCTTGTTCATACAGATATACTTCTCGCTCTCTGCCCCCTTGATGCGGACTCTGCTGCCGAATGTATCTGTCTCCACGATGAGCTTGGCTATGATGGAAGAAAGGAAGAAAGACCTTAGTCTATCAGGGCTGCGGCTCAGGGATGTGCAAGGGTTCTCCCCAAACTGTCTGCCCTTTAAAGTCAGATCAAAGTGATGGTAGACTATCAGGCTTGCAGCATCAAGAGACTTCCTCTCTGCCCACAATACCTCAAGCCCCCTGACCTGGGAGCAGGGAGAAAAAAAAAAAATTCAGGGACTAGTCTAGGCAGGTACAAGTGGCCTGGGGCAAGGGCCAGGTCTTACCGAACTTGTTGCCATCCTCAGCGGTGGCAGAGATGCGACGCCCGGTGACCTGCACGTGCTTGCCACTGGTCCGGCTGTAGAGCTGATACTCACGGATTTGCCGCCTGCTCAGCTGGTCAGTCATAGCGCCCTGGTCCCTCACGTACTGGTTAAAATTAGGAGACGGGTGACTCTCCCCCTTTGCGGTTACCAAGGGAAAAATAGTGTCAATTTGCTTTGGGTGACACCACCATTGGCCCATCTGGGGAGAGGGGTGAGGACCTAAGTGCAGTGGGGCTGGCTGTGTGCCCTGCAGTGTATGGTGCAAGCTAAAGGCTGCCTCTGCCCGAGATCTTCCCAGGAAGCTGCATGGACCAGTTGTTAATTTTGGGAACTTGTGATTGTCGGTCTTGGGAAACACAATGAGACAGTACATATCTGCAATCATAACAGGTTGCTAGAAGAAACCTATAAGGCTGTGTGTCCTGTCCCATGTTCTATAGGACAGGTGCATGGGACATGCAACTCACAGCCAGAACCCCTTCTTCTTTTTCTGGGGTCTTGGCTCCATTAATCAGGATCACTAGATCCGCACCCACCCCCAAACTCTGCCACTATCCTTGAAAGGTCCCAGCCCCAGCACACACCTGGCACAGAGCAGATGGTTTGTTAAATGGGGTGGGGGTGGGGCTCTTAGATTCTTATAAAAAATGTCCTAGAGGTTCTTCAGAGAGAGAGAGAGAGAACCCTAGTGTAGGGGAGAGGCAGCAGTAGAAGATGGTACCAGCGGCTGCTCTCATGGTCACCTGCCTGTGGCAGTTATCTAGGTACTTAGTAGTCCACCTCCTAGGATGGCTCAAGGAATGTTTCCACCATTCAGCAAGCCTGTCCAGGACCACAGCTCCACACTGGGGTTTGCCTTACCCAGCCTTACCTGAGTAGGACAGAAACATCACTGCCCCATCTCCAAGGTGCCCTCTAGGGTGACAGTTGTCAGCTGCTGGTTCTAGCTTCAACTCAGCCTGCAAGACTTGGGCAGGGACAACCCTTCCCTGCCGCTATTGCCTAATTTTAACTATAATGGTCTCAGGCTGAATGCCAGTCACTTGGACCAAGACAGAGCCAGACCCAGCTCAGCATGGATTAGGGACCAATATCCTCGACAGAGGGGTGGGTTCTATCAATTTAGGGGGGAGTGGTTGAAACCTCAAGGCCAAGGTTTAACCTGCACAGGGTTGACCCCTTCAAACTTTGTGTCACTGTCCTTTCCCAGCACCAGTCTGTAAAGGTCAGGAGTTTCCAGACCTCTAGGAGAAGAACAACATCTTTGGGACCCCCTGTGCATCCCTCCCTGGAGAAACTTGAGACCAGTGCTTGTGGTGAGGAGCACACCGCTGCTTCACTCTCACAGGCCTCCCTGGGGGTGGGTTCCTGTCCATCTCCGCCTCAGCCTTCTGGCCCAGGTTCAGGATGTCCGCCCCACTTGGCGGGCAGCCGTCTCCTGGCAGTCTCTTCCAGGTCAGGGGCAGATAGCAGTCCCCCAAAGCCCCCTCCTCTCCTTGTCCCCCTTCAAGTCTTTCACAAAAGTAGCCCACGCCCTCCCCGCCCCCCACAGCCCACAGCCCACAAGTCCCTCTCCCACAGGACTTTGCCTGTTCCTTTCATGTCCCCGCTGTGGGGGACCTCCCCTTCCTCCGCGGCAGACAGCTGCTTGTCAGACAGCCCCTCAAGCATAGCTGTGCTTCAGCCTGTTGCTCCCCTCAGGGGGGTGAAGGGGCACTTCAAGGGGGAAAGGACAGCCTTGCCACCTTCCCCGAGTCCTGAATGGGGCCTCAGCCAGGCCATAAACGCCCAGGCCAGCAGCACCATTGTGCTAATTTCCTTTCCAGAACAGGTTGGACCCACCCCCAGCCCCCTCCCTGCCAGGCTGGGGGCTTTCTTCTTACTCTCCCTAGATGTGTGAAGCAAAAGGCCTGGAACGGGCTAGAGAAAAGGGGGGAAGGAAAAAGGGGGGTGTTGTCTCTCTCCCACCCCCCCCACTGCTTCAAAGGCAGCCCCTTCCCACTGAAAAGGCATTTACCTTAAAAAAAAAAAAATAGTCCCCAGTGGATGGGAAGAGAAGCAGGCCTCTGGCCTGGGAAAGCAAGACCATGTCTCCCCAGAGCGAGCGGTTCTGGACCAGTGCATTTTAATAGCTGCACTCTTATGAAGGATGACAAAAAAGGGACAGGGCCTCGCCTTGAGCTGGGGGCTGCAAGCTTGGGGGTGGGAGAATGGAGGGGCCGAGAGGTAAACCCTGAATTCCATTCCAAACAAACCTCTAGGCTTGACCTAGGAACCCTCGAGGTAATGGGTCTACCTGGTTGGATACTCTAATGTGCCGAGACCCTGGCCACCTCTGGTCCAAGCATGTGGGTAAGAGTAGCCGGCGGACTGGACACGTGGTATCCAACCCAAACCTTTTAGGTACCTGCAGGTACAAACCTTACCTGAGCTCTTGCCTTCATTGGCTTCTAACTGCCCGGGGCTCTCTCCCGCAGGCGTAAACACCACACCACACCACCCTTAGCCCTCTGAAACCCAGCACAGAGGGATGAAGGGAGACTCAGGACGATTGTCTAACCAGGATGGTTAGAAAGGCCCGAGAGGCAAACTTCAGGCTATCCCCCATTTCCATTCAGTCTGTTCTCCAACCCACCTTCTGAACTGATCCTCCAAACATCAACAGTTGCTTGGTTAGGGGAGGCCAGTCCTGCCTCCCCTCCTTCGAGGTGAGGTGGGAAAGGTTGGGGGTTGGGGGCTAGGCAGGGGTGCCTACCTGCGTTTGACAGCAGAGAATCAAGAGCTGCAAGCACCTGTTTGGGGAGACAAGGCAGTTCCAGGTGTGGGCACCCCAGAGCACCTCCCTCCCCCACCCTTGTCTTGCCCCACCTGCCCAGGGTGGGGTGGGGGGGGGAGGTATACTATTCCTGGGGCTGGAAATGGTAAAAAGAACTCCGGCGCAGGCAGCACACTTACAGGGTAAGATTAGGCAGCAGGCGGGCGGCTCCCATCGCTGGAGAGACTTCTTGGGGCGATTGCCTCTCTGCTCCCCAAACTCAGGAGCGGATGTGGGCAGGCCCCTGGGGTAGAGTCCCAGAGAAGCCAAGGTCTCTCGGAGCCACAGGTTTTCAGGGACGAAAGGAGATGGAGGAAAGGGAAAGGCTAGCTGAGGGGGCAATGACGGGGAGGCGTAATTGAGAGACTGAGGTGCGAGGTGTCCACCTTCCGGGCCAGTGAGGCTGCGAAGCCGGAGCTGGTTCGATTGGCGTACCCGCTCTCTTGGGCTACTGGCCTCGGGCAGGGGTCCCCGGGTGCAAAAGATGGAGCTGAGAGAGCGTCCTCTCTCAGGAGGCCGGCCCCTGCGATCTCTCTGGATTTATTCCTGACCCGCACCAACCTGCCGGTCTCTGTGAAGTGCGGGGCCAGCGGCAGGCACAGGGAGGGAGGCGCCTTGCCCGCCCCCCTCCTCAGGGTCAGCAGCTCCCGCCCGCCCGCCCTCAGGTTTGATGCCGCAACCTCATCTCCTTGAGAATGAGCTGCAGGTACCGAGCTGGGGCTGGGGTCTCGAATTCTGGCTCCGGTGGGAATTCCCAGAAGCAGCCTTAAAAGGAGGAGCCTCCCTCCAGGGAGCAGGGGTGGGCTTGGCTTGAGCGGCTGCTGGCTCAGCTCTCTGCTGTCACCCCTTGCCACCAGGAAGGAGGGGGAAGGCTGCGAACAGTGGGTGCAACAGGTTGAGGCCAGAGATGGGGAGCCAGGTGTAGCTCTTGAAAGATCTCAATGTTCACAAAAGCTGGTTTGAGATGGAGACCCGAAGAAGTGTGGGAGTCACTTTTGCCTGGGCCTTCGTAGTCTATTAAAAAAAAAAAAAGGAGGGAGGGGTCAGCTATTGGAGTATTGGAGTACCAAATGAGGTGACAGTGAGTGTGTCAGCATGGGAAGCCCTAAGATGTCTGGGCCTTATTTGGGGATCATACCCAGCCCTAGGCTCTCAGACACCAATTCACCAGTGTCCCCTAGCACGGGATGCAGTTCCCAGCAGTACGGACATAGGACCACTAGTCCCATGTAGCTGGGTACCCACGTCAGCTAGATTAACTGCAGTTTGCTGATAGGACACTGGCACATTGGGAGGTAACTGGCTCAGAACAAGCCAGCTGGTGAGTGAGGGGGCCACATTCCCAGAATCTAGGCTCGTCCTGTTCCTTGGAATTGTGACTTCACCCTCCAGGTCCCAGCCTGCCACTTGCTTTTTATTTTCGGGCTCAGACTTTGGTAGGTTTTTCCCCCCTTCTTCTCCCCAAGACAAAGTCTCACTATGTAACATCAACTGACCTAGAATTCACGTGTGGACCAGGCTTGCCTTCAATTCATAGACCCACCTGCCTCTCTCCCAAGCGCTGTGATTAAAGGTGTGCACCACTGCATTTGACAGGCTCAAGTGGACTGTAATAGGACAGGCAGCCGAAGGATCTAAAAGCCGGTGGCCAGGTCTCTCCTTACAGACAGGTGGGCGGTGCTGAACTGAAAGGAGGAGCGGTTTGGGGAGTCTGAGCTCTGCCCCCCTTTCCCTGAGTTCACAGAGCAGCACGCAGGTGGATTTATTTGCCTTCTCACCTTCCTGAATTTCAGCAATCCACAAAGTGGTCAGCCACCCTGCATCACCGCCCGCCCCCAACTCCCAGCAAGCTAGTGGATACCTCCCCGTGTCCACTAAACAGGGTCTTCGGCCGGCTCTAGCAGGGGCCTTTAGAGCTCCGCCCTCTCCTCCGCAGAAATGCCGCTGCAGGGGGCCTAGGAGTGAATTTGGAAGAGCTGTTTGAGGAGGTGGGAGTTACCAGGCGGAGTGGAGAGGTTTGGAATCAAATTTAAAGAAAGCTAGGACTAGGGGCTGGCTGGGGACACAGCTCAGTTGGTAGAAGGCTGTCCTAGGGTTTGTGAATTTTTGGATTCTATCCGTGGCACTAAGGCCAGGTGTGGTTGCACACCTGTAATCCCAGTACTTCAGAGGCTTCAAAGCAGCCGGGGAGCAACTCAAGAACTGATTAGCCTTGGCTACTTAGCAAGGCTGAGGCCAGCCTGGGATGTGAAACAAACAAACACAAACAAACAAGGCCGGGCATGGTGGTGCACACCTTTAATCCCAGCATTCAGCAGGCAGAGGCAGGAGGAACTCTGTGAATTTGAGGCAAGCCTGGTCTCCAGAGTGAGTTCCAGGACAGCCAAGGCTATACAGAGAAACCCGGCCTCGAAAAAAACGAAAAAACAAAATAAAACAACCAACCAACCAAAAATCAGGCAAAAGGACCCCACAAAAACCAAAACAAGTCAAAACTAGAAGGGATAACCCATGTCTAACAGCAAGTGACTGGCTGGGCCAAGGGGCCAGTGCCCAGAGGAGCACAGAGCTGCAACCCAGTTTGATGGTTTTTTTGTTTCTGTTTGTTTTTTTGAGACAGGGTTTCTCTATAGCCCTGGCTGTCCTGGAACTCACTCTGTAGACCAGGCTGGCCTTGAACTTAGAAATCCGCCTGCCTCTGCCTCCCAAGTGCTGGGATTACAGGTGTGCGCCACCACCGCCCGACTTGTTCTTTTTCTTCTTTTTTAAAGGTTTATTTATTATACATAAGTACACTGTAGCTGTCTTCAGACACTTTTTCTTCTTGCTCAGGCCCCGCTCGCTGTAGCTGTCTTCAGACACCCCAGAAGAGGGCATCAGATCTCATTCTGAAAGGTTATGAGCTACCATGTGGTTGCTGAGATTTGAACTCGCAACCTTTAGAAGAGCAGTTGGCACTCTTAACCACTAAGCCATCTTTCCAGGCCCAGTTCAATGTTCTCAGAAGCAGCTTCAGCCTGCTCACTTCTCCGCCCAGCTAGGCACACCTCTACCTCCCGCCAGACCATTTCCGGCTTCCACATCCTTGCTACCATTTAAGGTTCACCCCGTCTCCACCTCTTCAGGGAACCGTGCCCTCTTCCCAGACTCCTGAGCCCTGATTCCACATTCCCTGCTAGCTCCCAGGCACCCTGCCTGAGTTCAGTCTGAGGTGTCAGGCAGCTAGCAGCTAAGAGGGCTCGGGTGCACGGAGGAGGCAGCTAAAGGCTTGGAATTCAATGGTAATGGTGTCTGTCATCCGGAAGCAGAAGCCAGGCATGGGACATTAGCACCTTGTGTTCTTGAGGCTCATTCACCAGGAGACAGTGCTGGTTGCTCCAGGCTTCTGCGTCTGAGCACCTGGTTCCTCCTGTCACTGGAGACAGGGCCAATTGTCACTTGCTGGCCAGCCCTCAGTGCAGCCTAAGTCTCCATGGTAACAGTTGCCAGCAGTAAAATTTGGTCTTGAGGCTCAGCCAGGATCTGGTACCAGGGAGGTATGGGGGACAGCAGGGGTAGCCTACTTTGTGTGGGAGCGATCCTTTGCCTCTCGTCCCTTGTTATTTGGCATGGTCAGGCCTGGCTTTTAGGTTCTCTCTCTCATATCCTGGGGGAGGCAGCCCAGGGATCTGGGGATGGGGACTGAGTTCTGGATCTTAACTCTATCCCTTGCTGTGGGACCTGAAAAGTTGGTTTTTCCAGCTCCACGTCTTTCAGAAAAAGGAGCCAGGCTGAGGTGGCACATGTCTTTAATCCCAGCACTCCAGAGACAGAAGTAGGCAGATCTCTGAGTTTGAGGCCAGCCTGGTCTACAGAGTGAGTTCGAAATGGCTATCATTGAGACAAAGACTCATCCTGCAAAGAGGGACAACGACCCCCTATATGGTTTAGTCTCAGTTTACCTAAAATTTGGCAGACCTTCTCCCCTGATGGGGTGAGCTGGGGGAGGGAGGGTTTATTAACAGTTATGGGGAGCTTTTAGAGATGCTAAGTGGAAAGAGAAGTGGCTACCAAAATTCTAGTTAGTCCCCACCATTAAGTACCAACTCCAATCCCACCCCTGCACCCAGCAGCCGAGCTATTACTGTATACCCTGCTGCCAGCCTCAGCCTAGACATACTGTTCCTGCAGAAACACAGGTGGGTTAGGGTAAAGGACACCCCTAGCAGTGTGGACTGGCATCTGACTACTGGAAGTTTGTGCATCCACTCAGGCGGTCACTAATGTAATGGTCAGTCTCATGTATGACTTCTAGGGTATTTAAGCACTCTGCTATGTAGAACCTTGCCTGGCGGGTGCAGGAGGGAAGAAGTCTCTGTCTGTACCTGGCCAAGAATAGGTTTTCCTCACCGAGGACTGCACTCTCTCACCCCTGCTCTCACTCAGCTCACAAGATTGTCTGTACACTGGCAGGAAATTCTCCATCAGCAGAGTGGTCAAAAGCAAAGGCTCTGATGCCAGACTCTCTAGCTCCCCCTGCTGCTCTGTGGCGTTGGTGCAGACTGCTAATGTCTGTGCTTTGGTTCTCTTTTAAGAAATGAGGCTAACCTACCTTAGGGTATAATCCTGTATGAGGAGCAAGTCTGAGACAGCATATATAGCCTGAGCTTGTAGCTACTGCTGCCATGACAGTCATCCTTTTGGGTGGGCACTTTGGAGATGTACCCAGAGCAGATGCACTCACAGGAATGCCCTTGCTAGCTTCCCGTCCTCCATGTCAGCTGCCTGTTCCCAAGGGCCTCTTCAGATCTGTCTTTTAAAGGCTTTATATATGTGAATACTCTGTCACTATCTTCATACACACCGGAAGAGGGCACTGGATCCTATTACTGATGGTTGTGGGTCACCATGTGGTTGCTGGGAATTGAACTCAGGGCCTCTGGAAGAGCAGTCAGTGTTCTTAACCGCTGAGCCCTCTCTCCAGCCCCTCTTCAGATCTAACACCCTAGTTTCCTACCTCCAAAGCACTTGCCAGGAGCAGAAATCATGGTGTTGGCTTTGCGTTACCACCAGGCTATATAGGTGACTTCATTGGGGGGTGGGGTGGAGGTGGGTAGCTTAGCTCTTCCTGTACGACTGTGACCGATACCAGTGGACCAGGCTGGATGAGCATCTGCACCAAGGGCCAAGGAACTGAACAGGAAACCAAAGCTTTATAACCTCCTGGGACTCACACATGGGGTTCTGGACAGCTCTTTGCTGGCTTGTTTCTGGCGTGGCCTACAGGGATGCTGTGGTCGGGCAGGAGCTGCCTGGCTCTGGTTTTTCACAAGCACAACTCTTTGCCCCAGGGTTACCTTGTCCTACTCAAAACAGGGATGAGACCATGGCCACTCCCCAGGGAGAGGCTCCAGAGGTACCTCCCGCTGAGGAGGCCAGGCAGCCAGAACCCTGCAGTGGTCACCCACCGTTTCCCAGCTGACAGCTGGCTCACTCCGATATACACCTGTGTCCTGTTAAGTGTCATATGGGCTTCCTCTCATAACTGGAATGGCAGTTTAAGTTGCCCCCTCCCCCATTGTCCCATATACCTTTGACAATTGCCTAATAAGAGCAGGGAAATGGGAGGGTCTGACCCAGGCCCAGACTGTTCCTGGTAGCAAAAAGCAGGTTGGGTCCTAGAGCTCTGCACTTGTAAATCTCACCTGCCCCAAAGAAAGTAGCCTCCTCAACCCCAGCTCACTGAAATCGCGGCTGAGGCTAAGGCCTTCTCTCAATCCTGGGATGGAAATCTAGGAAAAACAACATGGGGCTGGTTTCTTGCTCGTGGTTGCCCTCTGCTGGGCACATGAGCTAGTGCTGTAGCAAGGAGACCCACCCAGGGAGGTTCTGATCGTGCAAATTTTATTGTGGCCCTATAAGTGCTTGCGCGGGGGGGGGGGGGGGGGGGGGGGGGGAAGAGGGAGGGGGAGGGGGGTTCTGCCAAGAACCACCAGAAACTGGGGGTGGGGGCTGGGTTGTAGAGCTCCTGGATGGCTCCCACAACGCCTTACTACGTTTAGACTAGGGTGGTGGGCCTCGACACCTGCCCCAGAGCAAAACTGGTAGGCATCCCGTTTTGGATACAGATGGTGCTAAGATGAGCTCATTTCTTGGACGGCGGCTTCCTAGGTTTGGGTGTAGATTTCCCCTGTGCAGAGAAGAGACCGAAGAGTCTACCACCCTCCCTGGCCTGGCAGCCTTCCCCAGGGTCAGCCCCAATGTCTCAATGCTCACCTTCTTCCAGGGGCTCTTGTCCTGAGGGCTGGGCCTGGAAAGGGAACGATAGGGACAGAGTGGGCAAGAGTGTGCAGCTTTGTGCCAGAGCTGAGGCCTCTGGAGAGCGGCGACATGCAGGAGCGGAGCTGGGGCAGTTCATCTACACAGGGACCTGGCCCACAGAGCTAAAGCTGCAGGCTTATCCGTCTATCTGGTCACTGCTCCTGTTTTGCCTTTTTTCATGCATTTATTGCAGCGATAGGGAAGATAGGGAAGCAGTCTACTGCTGAGCTGTTTCTAGCATGCTAGGCAAGTCCTCTGGTGCCGAGCTCAACTGCAGCCTAGCCTCCTTTTCTGTTCGGCTTTTTTTGTTTGTTTGGTTTTTTTTTTTGTTTGGGTTTTTGTTTTGTTTTGTTTTGTTTTTTTGAGTTAGGGTTTCTCTGTGTAGTCCTGGCTGTCCTGGAACTCACTCTGTAGACCAGGCTGGCCTCGAACTCAGAAATCCGCCTGCCTCTCCCTCCCAAGTGCTGGGATTACAGGCATTTGCCGCCATGGCCGGCTTGTTCTGCTTCTTTTTAAGAGTGTGCTTTCTTCTTAGACTTCCATTGCTTTCCTTCCAGGTATAAAAAGTGCTCTTTTCACACCAAGAGGGGGACTGGTGGTAAAAGGGATGGTTGGGGAGTAGAGGAGAGGCTGGACAGACATAGATTTAAGTACATCTTGATTTTTTGTTTGAGACAAGGTCTGTTATGTAGCCTAGAACTCAGCCTGTAGACCAGGCTGGCCTTGAACTCAGATCCACCAGCCTCTGCCTCCTGAGTGCTGGGATTAAAGGTGTGCACTACTGCCCAGGTTTAAATTTTAGTGTAAAGGCAGATTGAGCGATGGTCCTGTTAGACTTTGTTGCAGGATCTTGCTGGTTAAGAGTATCGACATGACCAACATGCTAATCTCTTGGGGTAGGGGAAGCAGAAGAGATTTGTCCTCGGGATTACAAACCAAGAGACCCCAGAACTCTCAGTGGTTCTGAAACCTGCCAGGTTTGTTCATCGCACAAGTGGATGCTGATGGGTGTACTTCCTGCTCTGCCACCACTGGCTCTAATCCTGGGGACCAGGCAGGACAGGTCCACTCCTGCCTTGGGACTTCTGTGCCTACATAGGCAGTGAGGGGAAGGCTCTCTCCACCTTCCTTTCAGTTTCAAGTTTTCCCATCATTGCATCCAGTCTGTCGTTCACCCCTATGCGCTGCTCCAGGGTCGCCTAGACAAACAAACCCAGGCACACTGCTCTTCAGTGCACCGGGCGCCTCTGTGGTGCTGGCTGCTTAGATTTAGCATTCTCTCCAGTTGTGTGGAGGTTTGGACTGGATTAAGTTTACATTTCTGGTTAGCAGAGGGCTTCCACAGCCTCCAGAACCTCAAGGATCTGCCCCATGCTTCCCCAGGCTGAGGGTCTTGAAGACCTGGTCTACAGAGCGATTTCTAGGACAGCCAGGGCTACCCAAAAAAAAAAAACCCTATCTCCAAAAAACATAATACATTTTCACCTTAAATGTCAACCTCACTGCACATAATTTAGCAAACAAACAGCCATTAGTATTACTCATGCTTTCCAACGTTAATCTTTTGTTTAACTCTTGGCCAAGCGGTTTCTAAAACACTTGACATGAACACAAAGCCACACCCTGCTCTCTTATTTTTCCCTTTCCAGGTTGTTGTCATGCTTCAGAAGTCTACATATGTTCCTTTTACCCTGTGTCACAGAGGAGACAAAATGACGGGACCTTGTTTGGTCAGTTCTAATATTGACATTAGAATGCTGCTCTTTCCAGAACTGTTGGGTAAGGGAAGGATAGGGTGAGTTTCTGAGCGCAGATCTTGAACTGTTTTTTGTTTGTTTGGTTTCGAATGGAATCAGCTCAGGTGGAATCAGGTCAGGATAGTGCATGTTTTTCCAGAGCTGTTGAAGCTGCACGAGTGTGTGCAGGTCAACACATCGCGTGTGCCCTGCTTCCCAGGACTAGCTATCTCACAGAAAGAACTTTTGCTGTTTCAGCTGGGCCTGTGTGCAGGCCTGTAATCCCAGTTACAAGGGAGGTTGAAGCAGGAGACTAACAAGTCTATGGCCTGCCAGAGCTATAAGTAGTTCAAGACCAGCCTGGGCAACTTACTGATAACCCTGCTTCTTAAAATCAAACAAAACACCTACCAAACTAAGCCAAAGACTTAACCCCGGGGCTGCAGCTCAAACAGTACCGTTTGCTTAACATGCCAGAAGCCTTGGGTTCAGTGCTCAGTGCTGATTGTGGTGGGGATTTAACAGTGTAAATTACCTCACGACCGCCTCCTCCTCTTCTTTTTCCACCTTCTTTCTCTGGCAACAAAAACCAAGTGTTATTTGGAAAGTTAACCCAAGAGACCCAAGACCTAGAGCCAGAACGCTCTTAAGTGCCCAGCAGTCCCAACTGAGATCTGCAGAACTTCAGTGGTGGAGGCCTTCGCTTGTCCCAAATGCTCAACCTGGGAGGCCCAGCTCAGGTCCTGATGCCCACCCTACCTCAGACTTTCCCCACCTTAGCTATGCTCATCTGCTTCTGGGGAGCCACCCTTTTGGTTTGTTTGACAGGTATCTCCTCTATTGATACATCTGCATCCTCCTCTTCGTCCTCTTCTTCCTCCTCCTCCTCTTCTTCCTCATCATCTTCCCAGGCCAGATCTGAAGTCTCTGGAACGGTATGGGAAGTAGGGCAGGACTAGGGCATGGTGGGGGAAAACCACAACATCTGACCTTAAGGCTCAACGCCCACCTTCCGATCCAGGTCTCTTCTGGCTCTGAATTTATCCCCAGGCAAGCGCTGGGTTGAGAGGGTTCACCTTCTACAGTGCGCTGTATTCTTTCTCTCCCTCCCCAAAAAGTAGGGCCCAGGGTGAAGCAGGGGGCAGGAAAGCTCCAGGGATGTTAGGGGAAGGAGGGCAGGCAGGAGGAGGTTGTGTATTGAAAATTGGCCGGACCCAGGCTGAAGGCGGGAGCTAGAAGGGACTACAGGATGGCATGGCCCTCGGAGGTTGATGTACTGGAAACTTGTCCCCAGTGTGCCACGCTGACATATTGGGACCTGTTCAGAGGTGAGGTTTAATGTGAGATGGATCTTTTCTGTTTGTTTGTTTGTTTGTTTGTTTTTGAAACAGATTTTGTGTGTGTGTGTGTGTGTGTGTCTTTGTAGCCATAGCAGTCCTGGAACTCATTCTGTAGACCAGGCTTGGTTTCTAACTCAGATTCACCTGCCTTTGCCTCCTCGAGTACTGGGATTAAAAGCGTGGACCACCGCCTGCCAGGCTGGGAAGTGGCTCTTAAAGGTGCCAACGTGGTAAGTTGCTGGCACACTACAGCTTCATGTTCACTAGTAGCCAATCTTTGAAATATACCCAGATACTAGTTTTAGTAAGAGCTTCTCTTTTTTTGGGTGGAGGGTCTCGTTTATATAGCCCAGGCTCTCCTTGAGCTGAGAATATAAGCCCATGCCTCCATGCTCACCTTAAGAGTCTTTTGGAAGATCCTGTTTACCCTACAGTATTTTCTGAGGCCAAAACAATGATAAAGCTGAGGCCTGAGGCCCACCCAGGACATGGAGAAGAGCTGGGGTGACAGCCCTTGGCACAGCTTTCTAGTTCAGACCACTGGCAATCATTTGCTTTGGAGGGTCCATACAAAAAGTCAAGAATCCCTTGAGGCCTCAGTACCTGGGCTACAGCTTACCATAACATTCCAGCCCACTGAGGAACACGGGTCCAGAGCCAGCCCTGAGCCGAAAAGTTACTGGAGGAGAAATCTCTATACCCGTCACTGAGACCTGTGGTGGGAAGAAGACATCAGGGCAACATAGAAGACACAGGTAACTCAGCCTGGCCCTGGTAGGTGCTGGTCACACAATGCTGCAAAATTCCAGCATTGAGGAAGGAGGCAGAGGCAGGAGGATTGTAAGTTCCAGCGTTCTGGATGACATAAGAGATACACAGGCTCAAAACAAAAACTCCAAACACATAAATTAATGTCCTCCTTCTCCGTGTGACCACGCAGAATAAATTGCTTTCCTGCTTTTCACTATTAAGAACAGAGGGAGTCAGTGTGGAGCACACCAGTGTCCCAGCACTGGGGAAGAGGCAGAGTCAAGAGGACCACTGTGGGCTTGAGGCTGCTTTAGGTTACACGGCTGTCTTCAAAGAACAACAACAAAATAAAACAAGTAGAAGGCAAGAAAGGAAAGTGCGTTACTCGGGTGGCGGCGTGGCTCATGCAGAAAGGCTTGCTGAGCAGGCCTGCTGCCAGAGTCCAGTCCCTGACCTCACAGAAGATGAGGTAAACTTCTCCACAAAGCTGTTTTCTGATACCACATGCTGTGGCATACGTGTTTACACCCCCCCCCCCCACTGACCCCAAGAATCCTTAAGAAAGTGAATTCAGAGTTTGGATGATCAAGGAACCCAAAGAGGCTCAAATGTTATTCTCCCAGCATAATGGTATGCTAATGGATTGATGGAGAAAGAATCTGAAACCAGGTGAGTCAAAAAAAAACATTCGAGGTGCTGAAAAGAAGGGTCAGCCATTACGAGCACTGACTGCTCTTCCAGAGGAGCAGGGTTTGAGTCCTGGCATCCACATGGCGTTTCGAAAACACCTGCAATCCCACTTTCAAGGCCCTCTTCTGGCCTCTGTAGGAACCAGGTGTGAATGTGCTTTGCAGGCACAGAGGCAGGCAACTCACACACATAAAATAAAAATAAAGCATTCGATAAAATGTAACTCCCTATTCAGGAATAAAAATAAAAGCCTTTCAAGCATGGTAGTACCAGACGGGGGCTCCGCTAATTCAGTGAAGTGTATCTGTCAAGCACTTCAGGGAAGAAAAGATGTCAGACGTTCAGGTCACACTCAGTTACAGTTCACAACTACTCAGGAGTGTTTGGCTTTACAGTGTTGCAAGAGTTAAACCCATTTAGTAGAACCGCACACCTGAATTCTGAATTTTGATTTTTTTTCCTGGGCCAGTGATATGTGATAAAAATCCTGTCTCTTCCTGGCCATTTCAGTGAGCACCCTGATGCTCTCTGTGCCCTGGCCTCTCTAAGGAAGACAATGATGCCGCTAGACCATTGTCACAGGGCTAAATGAGGGGTCCCAGGGGATAAGCATAGTAAACCATTTTCCAATTATGATATTTTCTTTTTTTTTTTTTTTTAAGATTTATTTATTATATGTGAGTACACTGTAGTTGTCTTCAGACACACCAGAAGAGGGCGACAGATCTCATTACGGATGGTTGTGAGCCACCATGTGGCTGCTGGGAATTGAACTCAGGACCTCAAGAAGAGCACTCAGTGCTCTTAACTGCTGAGCCATCTCTCCAGCCCCCAATTATTATATTTTCAACTCATAACTTTTTTTTTGTTTTTTGTTTTTTTTTTTTTTGTTTGTTTTTTGGATTTGGTTTTGTTGAGACAGGGTTTCTCTGTGTAGCCCTGGCTGTCCTGGAACTCACTCTGTAGACCAGGCTGGCCTCGAACTCAGAAATCCTCCTGCCTCTGCCTCCCAGAGTGCTGGGATTACAGGCGTGTGCCACCACTGCCTAGCACAAGTTAACTTTTAAGTCAGGGAGTATTTGTATTATACCAAAAGCCCCGTCCCATGGGGCAATACAGTGAGATTATAGAAAAGGAAACGGGTCTGTGTTGGGGCACATGCCTGCATCCCAGCACCAGGGAATGGGAGGCAGGAAGAGAACTTTGAGGCTAAAAAAACTTTGAGGCTATCAAATTGTATTCTGTGATACAATATGAGACCCCATCTCAGACACACAAGGTCAAGTTAGATGGTTCAGCACGTAAAACCACTTGTAGGCCTGGAAACCTGAGCTCAATTCCTGGAACCCACAGCAGGAGAGACCTAACTCCTGGGTTGTCCCCTGATCTCCTCATGTATTGTGCCTGAACTCCCTCTCTCGCTCTCTCACTCATACATGATGAAATTTTTGGATTTGGTTTTAAAAAGCTCCAAATTTCAAACCTGCCATTATTCACACACAATGATTAGCTGCACAGCGCGTGATACATTACTAGAAGAAAGAACTTCCAGACTCAAAGCGCAAACATAAGCCACAGACAGTGTCTTGGTGACGAGGAGTAAAGAGCTTAAGCAGGACGCTGTTGGAGAGGGTATTTGGCTTGCTCGTGGCACAGGCTCTGGAAAGCGGGATTTGGGATGGTTTCCCCGGTTGCCTTTATAGCGTGGCTAGAAGCCCATGGGGCATGAAGGTATCCACACTTATGTCCAGGCCCATCTGAGGATAAAGTTAGGGCAGTGACAGCTTTCCTGAACCTGCAGGGATAAGAGACTCACCATAGGCAGGATAGAGGCCTTTAGCGTGGCAATAGTGATGGGCGGTCTTCTGTCTTCCTGGGAGAGGATTTCCACACGATTCACCTCCTCTTTGGCTTTCTCCCCCAGGCAGATCTGAGAAGGGTGATGGGAAGGAAGAAGCTGTTAGCTGTTGAGGCTGGAGACTCGCTCCTGTTCCAGCCTCCTCCTCCGGAGACACCCACCGTGTTGAGCAAGAGTTTACAGCTGTCCTTCCTCTCGCCTTGGGCTCTGAAGGTGCAAGTCTGCTTTTCCTGATTGAGTTCACTGCCTGCATAGAGAAATGGCAGAGTGGGGCTGGGAGGCTCATGAGCTCCTCTCCATTAGAGGCACAGCTCACCAGCCAACTCACTCCACCTGTACTGCGGACAGCCTTAGCGCTTACCCCAGAGCACGTTCTTCGCTGAGGTTTCAGTCACACTGCTGGTGCTGTGACGACTCATGTCGATTTACCGGGCGGCTTGGTGGAGGTGTCGCAGGGAAGAATTATGTCTGTGGTGACGCGAGGTCCTGCCTGGGTCCCTGTTTGGAGCTCAGCTGTCAGTTAACACTGTTTTCTGAGTAATGCAAAGGCTAGCTCATAACCTTCCGTAAGGGAAGCTCCCTGGAGTCCTGGGAATGTTGGCTATAGCCAACAGCCATTAAAAACTAGAAGCCAAGTTTCCTGCCCCCCCCCCCCCACACACACACTCCAACTGATCAGAGCATCCCCAGACCTGAGACAGACACACTCCACACAGCAGTGCACAGAATGATCCTTCTGTCTAGCCCAATTGGGAAGCTTGCTGAGAGACCACATGACTGCCCTTGGGGGCCCTCCCAGAACCCCCGATGTGGAGAGGGAGGGGACACCAGGATGTGTGCCCAGTTGGATCCGAGTCCCATTCATCCCTGCTCGAGCTTACTGAGCCGCCAGGCATGGGCTGCACCTCTACAGCAGGTCCTCAGTACGCACGCACGGCTTCGGGACTTCATCTAAGGGTCAGCTTCCCACAGCAGGCTGTTAAGAAGCCCTGGGGAAGAGGAGGGGGAGGGGAGGTGTGCAATCCCCGCTACCCTGGAAGCACCTGGCCCTCAGTTAGAACTTGATTTTTGAGCATTACCTCTGCCGTTTCCCATGGAGCAGGGATAGGTAGGGCCAAGATAATTTGCATTTCCAAGCTGCTTCCAGGTGAAGTTGCTGAGACGGCCCAGAAAGAAGCCCCTATGTGAGAGCCAACGTCCACAGGCAGGGGGATTTACTGGGGTTACCAAGAGAGAGGTTGTCCTTGCCACTTAGAGATGCTTTGCCGTGGCAGGAAGCATCAGCAATGAAAATCGATCGTCATGCATTTCTACCTACAGTGTCTGGAATGGTAACTGCTTTGCATCTTTGCCATCGGTTGGCACTGCTGGTGTTCTTAAATTTAGCCATTCTAGTGGCTGTATCTTGTTTTGTTTTTATTTCCCTCAGGGCAAGGTTCTACTACTGGGCTATATCTTCAGCCTGTTGGTGGTATTTCATTTTTATTTTTGTTTTCTTTTTTTTCCCTCCCTGCAACCCCTCCCCCCCCCCCCCCCCCCCGAGACAGGGTTTCTCTGTGTAGCCCTGACTCCCTGGAACTCACTCTGTAGACCAGGCTGGCCTCGAACTCAGAAATCCGCCTGCCTCTGCCTCCCAGAGTGCTGGGATTACAGGCGTGCGCCACCACTGCCCAGCTTGTTGCAGTTTTTAATCTGCATTTCCTTGATAACAGATATTGAATGTTAAAGTGATTACTGGTAATGTGAAAACTGGCATTTTCTTTCTTTCTTTCTTTTCTTTCTTTTCTTTCTTTCTTTTCTTTTTTCTTTCTTTTCTTTCTTTCTTTTCTTTTTTCTTTCTTTTCTTTCTTCCTTTTCTTTCTTTCTTTTCTTTCTTTCTTTTCTTTCTTTCTTTCTTTTCTTTCTTTCTTTTCTTTCTTTCTTTTCTTTCTTCCTTCCTTCCTTTCTTTCTTTCTTTCTTTCTTTCTTTCTTTCTTTCTTTCTTTCTTTCTTTCTTTCTTTCTTTCTTTCTTTCTTTCTTTCTTTCTTTCTTTCTTTCTTTCTTTCTTCCTTCCTTCCTTCCTTCCTTCCTTCCTTCCTTCCTTCCTTCCTTCCTTCCTTCCTTCCTTCTTTCTTTCTTTCTTTCTTTCTTTCTTTCTTTCTTTCTTTCTTTTCTTTCTTTCTTTCTTTGGATTTTTCGAGACAGGGTTTCTCTGTATAGCCCTGGCTGTCCTGGAACCCACTCTGTAGACCAGGCTGGCCTCAAACTCAGAAATCCGCCTGCCTCTGCCTCCCAGAGTGCTGGGATTACAGGCGTGCACCACCACTGCTCAGCTGTTTTGGGTTTTTGGACTTGGTTTTTTTGAGACAGGGTTTCTCTGTATAGCCCTGGCTGTTCTGAAACTCACTCTGTAGACCAGGCTGGCCTTGAAGTCAGAAATCTGCCTGCCTCTGCCTCCTAGAGTGCTGGGATTACAGACGTGTGCTACCACCCCGGCTGAAAACTGGCATTTTCAAAATACATGATTAGCTATTAAAATTTAATTATTAGATTATTTTTATTGAGATTATTTATAGATGCTCTTTATATATACTGGATATTTGTTTTGTGTCAAATATATGTTTCAAAGATTTTTTCACTACAAATTATGTCTTGCGTCCTTTCTCCCTCCCTCCCTTCCTTCCTCTTCCCTTCCTCCTTCCCTCCCTCTCTCCCTTCCTTCCTTCCCTCCTGAAACAAGGTTTGGGTATGTAGCAATGCTGTTTTTTGAACTCAAAAGATTCTTTTACCTTTCCCTCCCGAGTGTTGGAATTGTAGGTGTGCACCTCCACCTCCACACCTGATTCTAATTTTAGCTTTGATTCTTACGTGTGTATTTTGAGTTAGCCTTTCTAGGATGGTGCTGTGATGGCTAAAGAAACTCCCTTTTATGCCAGGCATCTATCCTGACACCCACTGGCCATTTGTCTTTGACTCCAATCCCTGGAAGAGAACTTCCCAGGAACCCAGATGTAGTCATTCTTACGTCAAAGTGTGCAGCTGTGCTGTCTACCTGTTATTGACATGGCTGCTTTTGCCTTCTGTAACTTGCTTATGCAGACACTCAAGGACTATTTGAGGCGGCCTTGGGCACCTAATCTTGGCAGACAGAACAGCTCTTGGCTTGCTTATGTGGATATTCAAGGTCTGGTGGCTTTTGCCTTTTTTTTTTTTTAATATTGGATATTTTTCTTTATTTACATTTTAATGTTTTTTAATTGTATATTTTCTTTCTTTACAGCTTTTGCCTTTTAAAATCTTTCCCTCACTCCCTCCACATAGCAATCTCATTTGGTTCAGGGACTGTTGCCCTGCTAGCAGCTTCAATACATTTAGCTAATTACAACCTGGATTGAGTTTGTGGTCTTTCCCCAGGGCTCATGACCTCCACAACAGTCACATATTGTAAAGACTGGCATTGAACTTGTGAACATATGTCTCTGCCTCCTGTGTATCTGGGACTGCAGGCATATGCTACTACATTATTTTGAGTCCATTTTTATTTATGTAGTAGGAAGGGTTCACTGCCAATCCCTCCCTCCTGCTTTCCCCAAATTCAAAACCTCTGACACCAATCCTGGAAAAACTATCCTGTCTGCGCCCTGACCCAGGCATCTTCGCTGTCTGTTGATCGTATGGGTCAGCCTCTTTCTGGACTGGTTCCTTTTCGTTGCTCTGCAAGTCCGCCCTCAAGCTAGGGGCACCTGGTTTGATAGCAGATCTTGGGATCAGGCAACATGAATGCCGGAGCTGATCTTTTTCTTTTAAACAAATATTTTTAAGGCTGAGGGTATAGCTTAGTGGTAGAGCACTTGGCTTTTATGTGAAAGGCCCTAGGTTCCATCCTGAGCACCAAAAGAAAAGGCTGTAGTGGCTGGAAAGTGGCTCATTAGTAGGTACAAGCACTTCTTGATCTTGCGGAGGGGTTCAGTTCCTAGCACCAAGAGGGTAGCTCGACTGTCTGTACCTCCAGTCCCAGGAGATCTGATGCCTTCTTCTGTTCTTCTGACCTTGCAGGCAAGTTATGCATATATATATGCACAGGCAAAACATTCATACACATAAATCTAAAAATACTAGAAACAAGATGTGTAGCTATTTCTGATTTTTCCATTTTCACAATCAATACATTAGTTTCTACAAAAAAGCCTTCAAATCCCTAGTCCTCCCATCCCACGACAGGGTTTCTCTGTATAGCCCTGGCTGTTTAGGAACTCATTCTGTAGTCCAGGCTGGCTTCCAACTTAGAGATCCACCTGCCACTGTCTCCTGGGTGCTGGGATCAAAGGTGTGTGCCGTACTACCTGGCTTCTTTTCAAATTTCTATTGGAGATAAATGAAAGTGTTTTTATGGAGCTGGATGAAGTGGAACACTCTCATGAGGCAGAGGCAGACCTGATCTACACGGGAAAAGTCCAGGACACCCAGAGCTACACAGTGAGACCCTGACTTAAAGAAAACGTCGTTGTGCAACCCACCTCTATGTACAATGAATTTACACCAATAAAAATTTAAAGTACTTATTTGAAAAAAATTCACATTCTATTGAATATAGAGATCAATGTCAGGGGCTGGAGATGTAATTTCATGGTAACATGCTTGCTTAGCATGTATGTTCTGTCTCTATATCAACAACAAACCACTAAAAAAAAAATGCACCATGAAGATAATCCACATCACAGTGTTTTTGGCTCATGAACAGATTACAGTCTAGATTTCCTTGGTATTATTCTATAGATTTTAGTACAGATCTAAAATTATTCACGTGTATTTCATGTTCTTGGATGCCATAAAATAGTATATATTTTAAATTTTAATCTAATTGTTTTTAGTACATACAAATAATCTTTATCTGCCTGCCGTGGTATAGAACAACACGGGCACGTTGGGCAAGTTAAACATGCTATGGCTGGATTGTCTCTGGAAGAAAGGGAACTGGTTGTTGATGTGGACATGTGGACATGTGGACATGTGGAAGAGGAGCAAAGAACAAACTACTGCACATTTATAAGAAGTACCACGGTGAAACTCACTGTATAACTTGAAAATTAAAAACTTGAGAACCATTTACTTTAATATATTGGTAATAATAGATATTGTCTTCTGTGGTTTTGCTTAATAATCCAACTTAGTAGTTGAACTAAGTAGTTCCGGTGGCTTGTTTTGTACTCTAAATCATGAAATCTGAGAATAAAGACAAGACCCCCCTTTAAAAAAAAGATTTATTTATTTTATGTATATGAGTACACTGTAGCTATCAGACACTCCAGAAGAGGGCATTGGATCCCATTACAGATGGTTGTGAGTCGACATGTGATTGCTGGGAATTGAACTCAGGACCTCTGGAAGAGCAGTCAGTGCTCTTAACTGCTCCATCTCTCCAGCCCTCTTTTTCCTTTGAGATCCATATGCTTTTTTCTTTTTGAGCTGCATTCACTAGGTTAGGACATTTTGGTAAAACATCCACTCTCCTTTTGAAAGAGCATCTCACTATGTAGCCCTGGCTGGCCGGGAACTAGCTATGTAGATCAGGATGGCTTTGACCTCAAAGAGATCCACCTCCCTCTGCTCTGAATGCTAGGTTTAAGGGTGTATACGATCAAGCCTGGCCTCACTGCCTCCTTCCCTTCTCCCCCTTTTCTGCCCCAAGACATCTTCTTATATAGAACACAGACTGGTCTTGAACCTCGAGCCCTCCTGCCTTAGCCTTCCAAGAGCTAGGACTGCAGGTCTGTGCTACCACAGATAGCCCTTTGCTCTCTTTAAATGGGAAAGAGTCCATTTTAACCTTCAAGTGTTGTTGGGATTATACTTGACACCAAGTACAAGGCCCTGAGTTTTTTTTTTTTTTCCCAATAACTTAGTGCTCACAAAACTCAGTTTTGCTGAGTTATTTTTTAGATAAGGTCTCATATATTCCAAGTTGTTGCTGTGGTGCGTGCCTTTAATCCCAGCATTTGGAATGCACAAACTGGCAGATCTCAGTGAGTTTGGGCCCAGCCTGGTCTCCAGAGCAAGTTCCAGGACAGCTAGGGCTATACAGAGAAAGCCTGTCTTGAAGGACCAAAAAAACAAAACCAACCAAACAAAAACCCCAACAACAACAACCCCAACCCAGAAACTCCAAGCTGGCCTTGAACTTACTATGCAGCTGAGAATGACCTTGGGCTTCTAATTTTCTGTGTTGGGCTTGATGTGCTAGGGACTGAATGGTATTTAAGAAAATTATGTGTATAGGTGTTTTGTCTGCATGGTATGTCTGAGCACTTGAGTGCCTAGTGCCCACAGAGGCCAGAAGAGGTAGTTAGATTCCATGGGATTGGAGTTACTGACAGTTGTGAGCAACCACATGGGTGCTGGGAACTGAACCCAGTGCTCTCTGGAAGAGCAGCAAGTGTTCTTAACTGCTGAACCATCACTATAGTCATATTCTTTTAAAAATTAAATCAACATTGCATTCTAGACTGAGCCACTTCATCATGTCATATTCCTTTTTATATACTGATTCTGACATGCATTTTGGTAAGAATGCATCTAAATTCATAAGAGATAATAGTCTAGAAGCTTTAAATTAAAAAATATTTTATGTATATGGGTGTTTTGTAAGTCAGTGCCCGATGTGCGTGCCTCTGGCTTGAGGAGGCTAGAAGAGGGTGTTGAGTCCCCTGGAACTGGAGTGACAAACCGTTGTGAGCCACCATGTGCGCTCTGAGGACAGAACGTGGATCCTCTACGAGAACAGCCAGAGCTTTTAACTGCTGAATCACCTCTCCAGCTCGCTAACCGTAATTTTATTTTATTCCTTAATGCCTTTGGGGTAGGGCCTTCTCTCAGGTTCACCCAGTGTGCTGTCGTCTTTACAACCCACACCGTGGTCTTGCCCAGTCAGTGTCACTCCGTTCTGGAACTAGGGAATCATAGGAGAATCATTTGAATTCAGCTGATCACAAAGTTGTTTTGAGTCCGCCTCTCAACATTCGTCAACTTCCTTTCTCACAGCCCCAGCCTTGGTTCTCACACGCTCCGTATCTCATCCATTATGCCGGTCGGTTAAGCAAGGACTCCTCACCAGGCTGCAGTTAGAGGTTTAGAAACCGGTTCTCAGGATCAAAGCTTAACCTCTGGCAGACTCATTCTTTACTCTGACACAGAGGGCTGCACTCGCCCTCTAGTCACATTCCTGTTATTCCTCACGCCTTTTTGACTTGACTTCTAGGTCTGATCAGGGCTTCCCTGGGAGCTGTCCATTGCAGAGTTTCCCCCTTTGCGTCCGAGACTTCCTCCACAGTTCAGCACTTCAACTGTGGGACAGGGACAGACGCTGTGGATTTCGACGAGAGGACCTGATGTAAATAAACTCAGATTTCTGCAAGCGTAGGGCCCAGGGGAGATATCCCCGGAGTAGGTTAGCACCTCAGTTACAGCCGGAAACCACCAGGCGCACGAGTCCTTATTGCGCGTGCGTGCGTGGAACAAGGCCGGGACCTGCTCTTGGGATTCTGCGTAGCCCAGCAGTAACCTAGGTGCAGCGTCTCCTTCTGACGCAAGGGACGCGCGGGATCACTTCCGGGGCCGCGCAGACGCAGGCTTCGACTTCAGCTGCAGCGCTTGGTGTCAGCTGCGGTCAGGCTCGGATCTCTTTCTAACCTCTGCTTGTCTTCCGCAAACGCATCTGCAGCCATAAGTCACATCCTTGTCATCCATCAGGACGTGACCTGATTCTTTGGTGCTGACTTGGAAGAAGCAGGTTTTGGTTGCTGGGATAGATAAGGGACAAGATTAGGATCACCTCAAATAAACGAGCAGGTCTTAAAACTAGACATGGCAACAGTAGGAGGGAAGATTTGGGTTTTCAGATAAGCAGAGTATAGCTTATACACTGACAAAAGCAGGTTTTACAAATGGTGTGGCTGCTGTTCAAACTGTCTAGCTGAGGGGAAGGGTTCTGGTGCCGTGTTTTATAAACGGTGTCAATAAAGTTTGTAACGCGATATTATTTGTGACATGTGTCCCAGACTGGATTTAAGAGGTGGCTAATCAGATGAAGAAATGGCTGGCTGAACTTTTTTTTTTTTTTTAGATTGGATTTATTTACTTTATGTGAGTACACTGTAGCTGTCTTCAGACACACCAGAAGAGGAGCATCAGATCTCATTACAGATGGCCATGAGCCACCGTGTGGTTGCTGGGAATTGAACCCAGGACCTCTGGAAGAGTCAGCGCTCTTAACCGCTGAGCCATCTCCCCAGCCCAACTGGCTGTACTCTTAAAATTGTTTTCATTTCTATACTCGGATGTTTTAATATCAACTACTCTTTAAAGCCACGAGAGGATCGCATCTTCTGACTGAGGACTATGCTCTCCACACTTTTTACTACTTACTGGGAATACATATTAAACTGTATAAGTGGCTCTTCTGAGAGTGGGGGGGGGGAGCTTGGGGGAGAGGGCAGTCATATTATCCAGCCTTGGTTTGATTCTTTTGCTTCCTTCTGGGATTACAGGTGTGCACCACCATATGCAACTCCTCTGAGTTTTTTCATAAGATTATACCCACCAATCAGACAACTTCTCTACAAAAATTATGTATATATGTGCACTTGAAAGCAGGGCCAGGGAGGTTGTTGGATCTCATGGAACTAGAGTCACAGGCAGTTGTGAGCTGCCTGACATAGGTGCTAGCAGCTAACTTGGATCTTTTCCAAGAGCAGCAGGTGCTCTTGGCCTGTCTCTACCATCACCTGTCTTCCTTTTGTCCCAAGACTGGATCTCGGCTTGTAGACTGGATCTCGGTTTGTAGCGGAGGCTGATTTGGCACTTGTGGTGTTTCTCCACCAGCCTTCTCCTAAGTGCAGCTATCACAGGCCTGAGCCACGGCATCCGGCTTTGGACATTTTATACTGTGGGCTTGTTCTCCAGACCTTGATCCAGGTGCTTGCGACCGGCATAAGCTGTGGTTTAGCAGGAGTTAGGTGACCCCTTCTGCTCAGGTTGCACTCCCTTGCAACCCAGTGATGAGGTGGGTTTGGCTACTAAGTTTTTCTGTGTGCTGAATGCTTTCATGAAGTCTTCAATTAAAAATATAAATGCACCAAGTGGTGGTTGCATATGCCTTTAATCCCAATATCTTGGGAAGTGGAGGCAGGAGGATCTCTGAGTTTGAAACCAACTTAATCTACAGAGTGAATTCCAGGACAGTCAAGGCTACAGAGAGAAGCCCTGACTCCAAAAACAACACACAAACACAAAGCGTAAATGCGGTGTTATTATACTGTTTGTTCACTGATCTTGGGGAATGGGATTGCTGAGAATAAAAAGCTTTTACACGCAGAACAAGCACTCTTCCACTCTTCACTTTTAAAGTGTTTCCTATTAATGGGTTCTGTGCAGAAGAGTTGAACTGTCTTGATCCTGTGGGTTCCTTTTCTGTAGCTATCAGAAAGGCCCTGGCCCTGATGCCAAGTGTCATGTATGAACAGATGACAAGGGTACAGAGAACCATGAACTGCTAAGGAAAGTCATTTTCAAACTCGATTCTACCCTTCAATCTGATGGTCTCAGCCCCATTGTTAAGAATTCATTTTCTAGGACCTTTCATTTTGGAAATGGCCTTTGCGCTTAGAAGAAATTCATCACAGGACACTGGAACACTACCTTCCAGGGGAGAGTAATCAGAGGAAGCCTGTGCTCTGGAAAAAGACAACGTCCTGGCAGGCTACCACTGTCCATTGGAACACTGAGGTGACTGCCTCAAGTTGTCACTTCTTAAAATTTCAACTTCTAGCTTGGCATGGAGACACATGTCTATAACACCAGTACTTAGAAGAGGGAGGAGAGCCAAAATTCAAGGCTAGCCTTGGTTACATTAAGTTTGAATCTAACCTGGCCTACATAAGGACACATATCAAAAATCAAAATTTAGCCGGGAAGTGGTGGTGCACACCTTTAGTCCTAGCACTTGGAGGCAGAGGCAGGCGGATCTCTTGAGTGAGGCCAGCCTGGTCTACATAGTTCCAGAGCTGTCATACAGAGAAGCCTCGTATGGAAAAACCAGCAAAATAAAAACCAAAATATAAAAATCTAACATTACGGTTCTGAGTAAAATCCCATTTTTTGGCTTGCACTGTAGTAGGAAAATATTACCTTTATTTGGGTTAAGTTAATAAATTACAAAGTACACAATAAAATTTAATAATTATCAGTAAGGGAATTTAGGGTCCAGTGTAGCTTATCCCAGGAATCATTGTGTAGATTAGATACTTAAGTGCCCAGAAACTACATCGATAACCGCAACAGAGACTTTTCCATGATATCTGAGAAAATAGGAAATTATAGATAATTGGATTTCTGGCAACCTACAGATTGGGAAAAAAAAATCATCCCTAACCCCACATCTGACAGAGGTCTAATATCCAAAATAATATAAATAACTCAAGAAGCTCCAAAAAACCAAAACAACCCAATTTAAAAAAAATGGGGTATAGAACTAAATAGAGAATTCACAACTGAGGAATCTCGAATGGCCAGAAGCACTTAAAGAAATGTTCAAAGTCCTTAGTGATCAAGGAAATGCAAATCAAAATGACCCTGAGATACCACCTTATAGCAATCAGAATGGCTAAGATCAAAAACTCAGGTGACAGCATATGTTGGCAAAAATGCAGAGAAAGAGGAACACTCCTCCATTGCTGGTGGGATGGCAGATTGGTGCGACTACTCTGGAAATCAATCTGGAGGTTCCTCGAAAAATTAGAAATAGATTTACCTGAAGACCCAGCTATACTGCTCTTGGGCATATACCCAAGAGATGCCCCACTGTGTCACAAGGACACACGCTCTACCACAGTGGCTTTATTAGTGATAGCCAGAAGCTGAACAACCCAGATGTCCCACAATGGAAGAATGAATACAGAAAATGTGGTTAATTTACACATTGGAAGGCTATTCAGCTATCAAGAACGAGGACATCATGATTTTTGCAAGCAAATGGAAAATATCAACTGAAGTGAGGTATCTCAGACCCAAAAGATCATGCATGACAGGAGCCTAGCATAGCTGCCCTGTACCAGCAGCGGACTGAGACAGAAGCAGATACTTACACCCGACCAATGGTCTGAAGACCCGATAGGAAGAACAGCAGTCTCAACAAACCTGGACCCCCCCAATCTTTCAGACACGGAGCCATCAACCAGGTAGCATACGCCAACTGGCCCAAGGCCCCTGACATATATACAGCAGAGGACTGCCTGTCCTGGTCTCAATGAGAGAAGATGGTACTTAACACTCAGGACTTGAGGGCCCAGAGAATAGGGAGGCCTGGTGGGATGCAGGGAGGTGTGGGGACATCCCTTTGGAGAGGGGGGGGGGTGGCAAGGAGGAATGGGATGAGGAACTGTGGGAGGGGGATAACGACTGGACTGTAAAAAAAAAAAAAAGAAAAGAAAAAACTGGATTTCATATTAGGTTACCTTTTATGAAATTAGCAATGTGTATTTGTGGGAGGGATATCATGTAGTCCAGAATGGCTTTGTTGTGTAGCCAAGGTATACCTTTAATTAATCCCATTTTCACTTCTCAAATTCTAAAAACTGTACCCCACACACACCTCTTTTTAGGGGAGACACGGTCTCTTTGTAGTCCTGCCTGACCTCGAACTTAACTTGCTTCCCAACTGCTGGGGCTACAGGCATGTATACAATGCCAGGGAAAAACCTTTGTCAGCTAAGTTTTACAAAGCTTGGGACTATGGAGGACCTCAAGCAGAAGCATTTTGCCATGACTGCACCCAAGACACCAGCATCCACAGTGAGTTTTGTGCCCCTGGAATTTCTTTGTAGGAGAGAAGGAAGGACACTGGGATTTTGTTGACTGTTATCTCAAGATTTTTCTAGTATTTGTGAGAAAGGTTCCTAGCCCCTTTGTCTTATTTAGTTCAGATTTACTATCCCAGGTTCTCCTGAGCATGTGCCAGGATGGTTTTCCCGGGACTCCTAAGAAGGTATCCAGGACAGGCTCTTGGGCCCTTGCAGGAAAGACTCACAACTGCCCTACATGCTCCTGCTCTTCAGTGGTCTTAGCCGTGGGCTCCCTCATAACGAAAGCACTGTGCAGCACAGGTCCATACAGCAGAAAGTAATCCTCATTATTTGCTTAGTTTGGGCTGTGTGTTCTGTAATATTCCAGGGGAAATCATTTCGCCACTGACCTGGTCAAGGCCTAATAAATGAAGCCCAGCCCATCAGAGAGGCAGATGTAAGGACTAACACAATGGGGTCTTCTTCAGCTACTGCTGGTACATAGGTCATCACTTTATTACCTGGAAGGAGGTAGACAGTCTTCATTGTGACAACTCTTATGCTTTGAGCATGCCAGCTGAACCAGTCATAAGTTAAGCCAGACATAGTCTGAGTTAATTTTACAAGGTAGAGGGACCTCTGCACCTACTGGCTTAAAAAACAAAACCAAACCTGTTTGTTTAAATATTTCCATGTGTTTACAGTGAGACACATCCCTGAACACACTACACGTGACTGCTGAAACCAGGTCAGTAGAAACCATCGAAGTTTATTGGCGGTCACAATGCTTACACTGTATGCAGCAAACACCCTTACAAGTCTATCCGCAACCTGATCACGCAAGAAAAGATTCACCACACAGTTGCCAGAGGAGAAGGAAAATTAATAAGCTTGTTTGTGAGGGCTGAGGAAAATAAAAATAAAACCTAATTGATACTGTCCCGTGGTAGGAGCTGGACTAGAGCCGTGGGCAGCTGCAGCAGCTGTGGGCAGCACAAGGCAGAAAGCTCTCTCCAGCCAATGTTCCTCTGGAGGGTCACTTTTCTTTTTTAATATTCAAAACATTTATTATGGTTTTTATTTTATAAAAATGTATATTTTTCAAGGGAGAATGTTAAATACTTCATGCTAGGTAGACCTTGTTATTAAGAACCCTTCCCCTGTAGTAACTTCCTCCAGTTCATACATTCATGAGTGCAGGGTACATACATAAATATCCACACACACACACACACACACACACACATCCAGACACACTGCCTCAAGGGCTGGGGAAGACAAAAGTTACGGCCAGGCATATTAGGCCTCTGGTGGACTCATGCAAATTGCTCAACAAGAGAGCAAATGGCTCAATTCTCCGTCGTCTCCCTACAGAGACCAAGAATCCTAAAACATAAATCCAACTTTTAACAGCAAGAGGCATCTTTCTGAGGATGAGGGGAAGTAAAATGGGAGAGAGGATGGAGATGAGAACATCAGAAACTTTTAGCTGGAGTTATTTGTCACTGCAGGAGGCTAGGACCCAGGGCAGCATCCATGGGTGGGGAGGGTGATGTTCCCTCCCGCACGGCTCAGAGTTCCTAATAACAAGGGTTAATACAGCATCAGGAACACATCATTGGGGGTGGGAGGGGAAAGGGCATTAAGAAAAAATATACATTTGGAGTTTTTCCTTTTTTGCCTCTCTACACTGTGTCACTAAATATATCTCTGCACTTTCACACATCCTTGTCCAATAAAGCTTCAGGCCACAATACACATTTTCTTCACTCGCCACACATAACCCCTCACATCAGCATTGGTGCACTAGACTCTGTAAAAATTTTTCAATCACACTTTTTGTTTTTAAACTTGAGTCAATATAAACCTTGTTCAAAATGTTATGAAAAAATGTACATGTTTATACAAGGCAGGTTGTGGCAGGACACTGGGTTCTCCCTGCATGGGTGACCCCAGGAGTGGGCCGGAGTCTCAGATGCTTGTGCCTGTCTCCTCCCACCACCCCTTCCCACCCAGTTCCCCAGGAACCAGCAGCGCCCTGCCCCTCAGTGAGTGCACGCACACCCCCGTGCTTCCTGGGGAAATAGCTAGCTGACCTCTGCCATTTCCCCCACACCCCTGGAGGAAGGAGCCGGGATCAGCCAGGCTCTCTCCCTCGCAACTGTTCACCCTCTGGACCAGACCAAAGGGACGCTGCTCTGCAAGGTAGATCCAAGAGTTGTCAGCTCATCATGTCGTTGCTATTCACTCCGTAAGTGGAATTCTTCATTGAGTCGTTGACTTCTCGACGGAATGCTGACAGGTTCTGTGTGAACCTGCAGAGAGGATGCATGTGGGTTGGGGGAGGATAGAAAGGAAAGGTCTTTTCCTAAGCACAGAAATAGCTACTGAGAAGCAAACACAGCAAATTGTCTCGTCAGCTAACCTTAGTCTCAGGACTATTAGGGAAAGGTGGCTTTATTTACACCTTTACTTTTTCCTGGAAACTTCACAGCAGACCAGAGATGGTCAAACTTGAATCTGGGAGGGCCACCTTGGGCTTGTGGCAGCAACACAGAAATATTAGCTGCTTGACAAGAGATGGGAATTAACCTTAGGAAGTAAAGGCAGAAATGACATGAGGTTGTTACAGTTCTCAGAGCGAGAGCCTAAGGACACAGAGCTGTGCTGTCCACTGTGGAAGCTGCTAACTATAAATGGCTAGACTAGGGAGCACCTGCCTATGGCCAGTGACAGTGAGGGCTGAATCAATATTTAATAAAATTTAAAGTCAGTTCTCCATTCACACTTGAATCACTTTTATATTAAAACAATTTCACTAAGATTATACAATTAAGATAAACCAGATAGTTCATTTTTGATGTCTGGCACAACTAGGGTACAGAATCCTGTATCAACTCTAAGTTTGTGAAATATAATTCAGATTACGTGTTTCTGACACAAACTTAGCATCTCAGTTTAGGTATGCCATCAGTTGTAATATAGAAATGCTTATAAAAAGATTTAGCTTACATTCTCAAAAATGAGTAAAGTTTACATTCTCAATTTTAAGATATCATACACCAAAATCACTGTAGATGTTTCAGGTTACCACAAAAACTTGTCATGGAGAAATTTAAATTACACACGTGGCCTGCCTCTCTGTGAGGCAGTACTGCTTTAAGCAATTCACATCTGGTGAATAAAGATGCTTATGGAACAGTGCTTGTTTCAAGGGTTTGAAAAATAAAAGCACTTCTTGGCAAGACCAGACACTTACCTGTCTCTGTTTTTCGTCAGAAGATTCCGCTCAATGCCTTCCATCAAATTTTCAAAACATAGATGCATGGCCTGCTGTTTCTCTGGTGGCTGGCTATTGACAATGCTGTTTCTTAGGTCAGAAAAATACTGTGGGCCAAGGAACAAGACAGAAAGTGAAAGGCGGTAGATGAGTGATCTCCAAAGAAGGCAGCATCTGCCACAATTCAATGTATATTTTAAAAATGCAAGCAGTCAAAGGATGACATCTTCATATTATTTACAAACAAACTTTGTAAGGTAGCTTTTGCAAGATCACTGTGCCACTCTTTCCCTGCTGACCATGGCCTGGTCACCATACTTTTTTTTAGGCAGGGTATCTCAAATGGCTCAGGATGCTTTGGAACTCAAGATTCTGAACTTGTGGATCTGCCTTCCTTCCTCCACTTCCCAAGAGCTGGATCTGTAAGCACTCGCTACTCGACCTGCCATCCGATGCCCCTTCAGGGGAACCTCAAGGCTCTGTGACACTGCTAGACCTAGAGCTTGGGTCTTGGGTGCTTTGGAGTCTAGGAAAATTGTTCCCTTTTAAAGGATTTATCTCATTACTTAAAGAAAAGTGCTCTTCCATCTTTTCCACTAATTGGTTGTGTTGCGGACTTTTGCTGTTTTTGACAGTGTCTCATGTAGCTCAGACTGGCCTCAAACTCACTGTGTAGCTGTGGATGATCTTACCCTTTTTTTTAAAAAGATTTATTTATTTAGTATATGTGAGTACAATGTAGTTGTCTTCAGACACTCCAGAAGAGGGTGTCAGATTTCATTACAAATGGTTGTAAGCCACCATGTGGTTGCTGGGATTTGAACTCAGGACCTTTGGAAGAGCAGTCAGTGCTCTTAATCGCTGAGCCATCTTTCCAGCCCCGATCTTAATCTTTTGATCTTCTTGCCTCCACCTCCCAAATGCTGGGATTATATGCTTGGGCCACCGAACCTGACTGTGTACAGACAGTGAACTTCAACGGAAGTAGGAACAGAATTTAGTCAATGCCTTCCCCTACTTGCTTGCCAAGTGGTGGTAGGAGTTTCACAGTGTCTGCAAATCATAGCTGTGTGGATAATTATTACTTTATAAGCCTATGGTTTACCTGTCTTTCCTTTTAGTTTTCAGAGATTTTTTTATTTCTATTATATTTCTGTATTTGTTTGTGTCTAAGTGCCCACAAATGACAGAGAAGTGTTAGATTCTTTGGAAACGGAGTTACAGATGGTTGAGTGCTATCTGATGTGGGAGTCAGAATTTAAATTTTGGTCTCTCTGGAAGAATAGCTAACAGACTTAATCACTGAGCCATCTCTTCTGACCCCTTTTCTTTCTGAGCAAGAGTCTCACTACCTGGCTGTCCTGGAACTAGCTATATAGACCAGGCTGGTCTTGACTTCAGAGATATCATCCTGCCTCTGCCTCCTAAGTGCTGGGATTAAAGGTATACACTACCACACCTATCAACACATACACACATTCTCTTGAGGAGTGGCAGCTGGAGAGATGGTTCAGCATTTAAGAGCACTGGCTGTTCTTCTGGAGGACCTCTGTTTAGTTCCCAGCACCCATATGGTAGCTCACAACCACCTGTAATTCCAGTTCCAGGAGAAGACATGTTTTCTTCTGGCTTCCAAGAGTACCAGGAACACATGTGGTGTACATAACACATGATGCAGACAAAATACCCAGACATAAAAAAAATAAAATATTTTAATTAAAAAAAAGAAAACAACAACAACAACAACAACAACAAAAACCAAACTCAGGCTGCCAGGGTTGGCTTTAAGTGCCCGAGCTCCAAAGCCTTGGCTGGTCCTTGCTTACCTTTTCATTGAGTAGTATTAAGCCAAGCAGGGGTCGAGACATAGACCACTGATTCCTACAGTCTTCAAAGATGATGATGTTCAGCACCGTGGACAGCATCTACAAGCAAGAAGGCAGAGATCTGCTTTGGCTACCTAGGATGCGAGTACAGGCTCAAACAGGCCTTTTCTGGGTAAGGTAAACCAGAAACGTTGGGAAGCTTCATTTTGGCCTTTTGTTTAAAGGAAAAATTTTAGGGTGAAATTTTATTTACAGGTGGTCTTTCCCTGTTGGTTTCTTTGTCAATGCTGAGGACTGAACCCAGGGCCTTTGTGCACCCACCAAGTGCTGCACTCTTGTTCCTACATTGCAAAAAAGGAGCACAAGCCAGTCTAAGAAAGCTAGATAGGGTTAACTCAGACTCCATTTCCCAGCTGAGAGAGAGGAATGTGGTTTTCATGGAAGAAAGAGTGCTCCTGAGAGAGGATGAAGGAAGGTGTGGGGTGCACCGCCGTCAATGAGCCTCCGACCCCTACCTGCTGGATCATCGCTGGATGCTGCTGCATGATGTGCAGAAAGCAGTCGCTCTCCCGGTTCAGGGGTGCTGTCCTCTTCTTGGTGCTCCGTGACAGCTGTTTGAAGAGATACGTCACAATGTGGTCTAGGCAGGAACAGCAGCCTGTGCACACCATGGTGTCTGGAAAAAAGATGTAGAAGATCAGGACTGCTGAGCTGTAGAAGATCAGGACTGCTGAGCTGCTGGTTTGGGAGAACAGATGAATACTGGCTGCAATCCCATGGGTACTCGGTCAGCCCGGGACTTTAGCCAAGGCCACCATTGAGTATACAGAAGGCCCAATTTCAAAATGGAGTTTAATATATAATATAAATATTAAATTATTGGCTTCATGTAGTTTGTTTTATTAAAAGAAATTCCTATTAAACAAGTGCTTTATTTGTGCCAAATATTTTTGCTAAACCCTTTCCAAATACTGTCTCTAATATATGCTCTTGAGAATTCTAGGAGTTAAGTGTGGCCTCTGGCAACAGACCCCAGCTTGGAAAACTAGTGAGTCTTATCTAAACTTACACTGCTAGAAACAGACAGGCCTGAAGCAGAAGCCTGAGTTATTGGTGGAGGACATTGTCCCAGATAATTTTTATCCAGCCTGAGAACACCCGCCTTGGCTAGAGTGGGCTATGTGCCGGCCTCTAGCTCTAATACAGCAGCTCGGGGAGATGCACATATGTGTGCTTTTCACCAAGGGACACAGTAGTACATGCCGGCCAGGAAAGGCTACTAGGGTAAGTGACGACTATTTGAACACAAAAATCATTTCTAATTCTCCGGAGGAACCTGGTAATGTGGAGAGAGAGAGCCTCCCAAGGCAAGGTCTGATACCTTGGGGCTAGACTGCCCTTCATATGGCTTTGTCCTAGAGAGAAATATCGATGTATCATGGAAGTGGCAGTGAGGTGTGGATAATTCACAGTTGATAATTCAAAAGTTCTTTTTATCAGGACTATTTAGCCTAAAGATTAAAGTGGTTGACAAGACAATATGGTCGAGGAAGGAATATACTTCCATAGCTTCTATTATGCTCAGGAGAGTGTCAACCTCCTAATGTGCCTAAGGGGATTTTGCCTGATTTGCATTATGCCTGCTTATTTCAGCTTGATTTTATTCCTCTATAACCTTTCTGCACAAGCCAGCTAGATTTCCTGGTTTCCTCTTGCCTATAAATGCTAGTGCTTGCTGTTCCTGTAATCCCCACAGACTTCCTATCCTGGTTTTACATGCACACTTTGATGTGAGGCTTTCCATGACCCCATCTTCTCATGACCTGGAGCTTGCTTATTCCTCTGCACTCACCCCGTGTAAGGTGTAATTACAGACAAAGCAGACAAGCGCGGTACTTACCAAGTGCAGTAAGTCCTTCAGAAATAGAAGAGAGGATGTACATGATGACATGAGGTTCCAGGCTTGCAATAAAGTTCATATGGTCCTGGGTTAGGACTTCCAGTAGTGAATAGTAAGACTGGCTGAGCTTGGGGTAATCCTAGGCAGAGAGAAAAAAGAAAATCAGTTGAATCATTTGGTACTTTAGTAGGGAGGGAGGTCATTAGCAAAAAATAGTTCTTTCAGTTGAGAAAAAAGACTTAGTTATAATGGAAAGGAATGAGGTTGTAGTTTCTTGTTTGTTTAAGACACAATCTCTCTATATAGCCCTGGCTGGCCTGGACCTTGCTGTTGACCAGGCTGTTCTTGAACTCAGAGCTCTGCCTTCCTCTTCCTCCTAAGTGTTGGGATTAAAGGCGTGAGGTTGTAGTTCCTTAGGAAAAACATTAAATCACAGTCACAGGCAGAAAAAAGAATGAACACAATCTGAGCATGACGCTGCCAGTAGGACTTAGGGCTTACCAGGAGGTCACTGTGAGGAATAGAGAGGAGCAGTTTGATGAAGGTCTGTAGGGCATTTTCCAAGGCATCATCGCCATAGAGACGGAAGACGCCAAAATTGACGTAACTCCCACTGAGGGCAGCCTTTAGCATGGAGAAGCAGATGGAGATGCCCTTGAGCTTCAAAGCGTAGACCTGATCCTTTGGCATCTCTCCCAGTGTCAGGATACGATTGCCTACAAAAACATACAGGAACTAGGCATACAATCACGGTCATAGTACTTTTTTTTTTTTTAGAAATAGGATCTTACAATATAGTTCTGGCTGGCCTTGAACTCACACAGGTCTGTCTGTCTGCCCTGTGAGTTCCAAGTGTTGAGATTAAAGGCATTTGACGCCACACCTGGTATTCATAGTTTTAAAGTCATCCTAACACTCCCATTCCAAAGGCATATACAATATACATTTCAGCAGATCTTTGGTGACATCTGGCAGTCTAATACGTATGAATAAGGAACACAGGACACCATGGAAATGCTATCCTAGCTATTGTTTATATAATTTGAGACCATACACTGTTGGATTCACTTCTAGAGGCATATCTCTCTAAAGCACCTACCATACATTGTTATCATCTTGCTGGTTTCTCGGAAAAGTAAGATACCATTGGGAGATGAAACATCAAATTGGAGTCGCTGAGATCTGAGCAGAAAATATAGAAAGACAAAACGTCAAAGGTATTCTTAGGAGACCAGGACCCTCTGGTACTCACTGGTGCCCCACTGGGTAACCCAGCACTACTGCTGCAAACTGCCCACTCTGCTGCGGAAAGAACCACACTTTTTATTCATGATGTCGCTCCCCCCCATTCATTTACTTATTCACTTATTTTTTTTTTCCCCAAATAGGGTTTCTCTGTGTAGCCCTGGCTATCCTGGAACTCACTCTGCAGACCAAGCTGGCCTCAAACTCAGAGATCCGCTTGCTTGCCTCTGCCTCCTGTGTGCTGGGATTAAAGACATGTGACACCACTACAACCTAGCTGATGTTGCTTTTTATTTTATTTTCTCTTCAAGACAGGATTTCTTTAAAGCCCAACAATTTAGGTTCAAGTTCTGCTCCTCAAACAATAAAACCATTAAAATACAACCAATTAAACCAAGCATAACAACAGGACAGTAAATAAAACTAAGGCTTTTAAATTCTCAATTTTCTTTATGGTATAGCTTCTACCAGTCATTTACTGGTATTAACTCACAAGTCTTCATTTGCATATACTCACAGGTTTGGTGGCAAGAGAAGGAGGTGAGCACTGCCTCCCCCCCATCTCTGTCTGTTCTTTTTTGAGACATGGTCTTAGTATGTACTCTCCTGGAACTCACTCAATAGACCAGGCTGGTCTTGAACTCACAGAGACTAGCTTGTCTCTACTTCCTTAGGAGGTATTAAAAGCAGTGTGCCACTATGCCTGGCAAAACCACTGGTTTTTGAGACAAGGTTCTCTGTCTAACCCTGGCTGGCTGTCCTGGAACTTCTCCGTAGACCATGCCTGTCTCTGCCTCCTGAGTGCTGAGATTCATGCTTTGCACCACCACTGACTGCTTGGCTTATTGTTACCACTTTCTAAGAATACAAAGAGATCTGGAATGCTCTAACATTCAAATACCACATAGGGAAGGATAAATGTTAATAATTTAGTTTTGGTTCCAGACTGTTCTTAAAGTCAGAATATGTGTTTTAGCTATCTAATCTTGGAGCAAATGTCATCTGGATCATTAAGGCCCTCAAGATCCAGAGATCTTTGGTGACACCCTGCTGACACTTAAGATGTACTTCTAAAATACGCCTTAAAGCCACTCACTTCCTAGTGTTTTCTGTTTCTACTCTTGCTTTAGTACAGCCGAGTCTTCACACGGCAGGTAGCTAGAATAACCTTAAATGATGCAACCAAATCACAGACAAAGTTGCATAAAATGCTTAGTACCTTCCTAAAGAAAAATGTCTGCTCTTCAAAAGGCTGAGCACTAGCACCTCTGCCCACACACTTGATTTCCTCTGCGGGCTGTGCTTGCTCACCAGGAGCCAGTCATGGAAGCAATGTTGTGCCTCAAGTCCCAGCAAGTGGAGCCTATCGTAGGATGTTAAAACAGTAATATCTGCTTACAGTTTTTACCTGGAGTTCCACCAGAATTTTTGTCATTCAGATCCCAGCCTAAATATCAGTTTCTGTGAAAGGTTTTCCTGGACCCTCCCTCTAACGCCTTTTGATTTTATTACTTTTAAAAAAACAATATTTAGTCACTGCTAACACTCTTTCTGTACATTATACTTTTGGGGCATAGGGTCTGATGCTGCACCCCAGGCTCAGCGGTTAGAACTCTGACCGCTCTTCCATAGTTCCTAAGTTCAATTCCCAGCAACCGCACGGTGGCTCCCAACCATCTGTAATGGGATCTGATGCCCTCTTCTGGTGTCTGAGGACAGTGACAGTGCACCCACACACATGGGGAAAGCCTACCCTGACCTGAGACTCACAGCAGTCCACTTGCTCAACATGTACTCACTCACGTTCAGTGTCTTTCTCACTCTGTTACGTCAACTGAGGGCAGAGGCTCTGTCTGTAACAGCTAAGGAGTTGCTTGACAAAGACTGGGTACTCTCAGATCCGACATACTTATTTTATAAATTAAATTAATAGTTTTTGAATAGGTTTCATGGGAAGTTATAGCCGCTCTGAGTATTACACACCTCATCATTATGGTAGTTTTAAAAATTCTTGTTCAAGGCCTACCCGGTCTACAGAGAGCTCCAGGACAACCAGGGCTACATAAAAAAGCCCTCTCTTGAAAAACTAAAACACAAACAAACAAACAAACAAGCGAACAGGTCCTGAGTGAAATGTACTCATGAGACCATGGTTGCTACCTGGGGCTTTCCTTTAAAAGCTAAGTGGTGATGAGACACACCATTTAATTCTAGCACTCAGGAGGCAGAGGCAGGTAGATTGAGGCCAGCCTGGTCTACAGAGTGAGTTCCAGGACAACTAGGGCTAAACAAAGAAAGTCTGTTTCAAAAAAATCTAAAGCTTTCATTACATTAAAAAAAGGTTGATCTTTTTTAGTTTAGCTATAGTTAGGCTAATCAACAGTGTGTGTGTGTGTGTGTGTGTGTGTGTGTGTGTGTGTGTGTGTGAGAGAGAGAGAGAGAGAGAGAGAGAGAGAGAGAGAGAGAGACAGAGAGCATAAGCATGTGAGCGAGCGAGCGGTGTTTGCATGTGTGTATACATGTGTACTTGCTCACGTGTTTGGAGACCAGAGGCTAGGGTCTTCTTACACTGCTCGCCCGCCATCTCTTTTTCTGAGACAGGGTCTTACTATGTAACCTTGGCTGGCCTCAAACTCAGACTCAGAGATCCAGCTGCCTTACCTATCAAGTGCCGTGACTAAAAGCATGTACCACCATGCCTGGTTTCCCCACTATATTTTGAGACAGTGTCTCCTATACTGGTTGGCCAGCACATGGTAAAAATCTGCCTTTCTCTCTTCTTTCAGTTTTTGGGCTATGAATCTGTATAGCCACACTAAACTTTTATGTGGGTGCTGGGAATACAAACTCAGATTCTCATACCTGTACGCAAGCATTTACCCTTAACCTTTTTCGTTTTTTTTCCCCGAGACATGATCTCATTTTGTAGCCTGGGTTACCCTGAAACAATCCTCATGCTTTAGCTTCCTGAGTATCAGGATCATGAGAGCGAGCCATCTGCCATAAATCTTTATTAAGAAAGGATTTAAGCTGGGTGGCATTGGCACAAGCCTTTACTTTAATCCTAGCACTCGAAGGCAGAGTCAGGTGGGTGGTCTACAGATCGACTTCTAGGACTGCCAAGGCTACACAGAGAAATTTTGTCTCCGAGGACCAGGTTTGGCTGCCAGCACCGCATCCTGGAGCTTACAACCACCTGTAGTTAATCACATCACAGTTTTAGAGATAGCCAATGCCTTTCACCTCATCAGGCACCTGCACTCACAATTAAAAAGAAAATAAATTCTCAAACAGACAAACTATAGGTATTTTAAAACAGTGTATCTTTCTTGTAAATCTTACTCTGAAATACAAAATGGCCAGCACCACCCCCAAGTATCAACTTGTGCACATTTGGGCAGTGGAAGAAAACAAACACCACTCTTAACTAGGTGTGTTTTGGGGTGGGGTAGGGTGGTGGGAACACACACCTTTAATGCCAGTACTTGGGAGGCAGAGGCAGGTGGATCTCCATTAGTTGGAGGACATCCTGGTCTACAGAGTGAGTTGTAGAACAGCCAAGGCTAAAAACCAAACCAACCAGCCAAACCAAAACAACCAACAACAAAACAACCCCCCTCCTCAAACAAACCAAACCAAACCAAACCAAAAACCCAATCTGGGCTGCCAAAATTACTTAAGAATTGATATCCTAGGGTACTGGGGAAAAAAAGAATAGCCACCTTGAGTTGGGGATCTACCTCAGTTAGTTAAGAGTATTTTTTTAGTATGCAGGAAGCCCTGGTTTGATCCTAAACACTGCAAAAATCAGGTATGTTGGTACATTCCTGTAATCCTGTAATCCTAGAACCCAGGAGGAGGGATGAAGATTAGTAGTTCTCAGGCTACTGAGACCCTATCTCAAAACAGAACACCCTGCTTCCCTTTCCACAACAAACAAATAAAACAGGATATCCTGAGCTCTCTTGGTAATTTATTTCCAGCAGATAGCAATGGCTTTGTGTGGCTGGGAATAGTTTTCAAATATCAAGAACACACATACTTTTAGAAGTTTGCAAATTTGATAGTAGTGAGCCACAATCTGCCCACAGCACAAGGGTTCTCAAGTAGCAGAGCAGGGACCATCATTCTTACCTGTTATGAACTAATTCAGCCATCAGCTTGAGCACAGGGGTGGTACAGGCTGGGTCATGGTACCAGAGCTCAATTGCCCGCTGGAGAATTGGCATGTAGGAGGGGTATCTATAAAGGAGGTGCTAAGGAAGAAATTCTGAATCCAGACGTCACAGATTTAAAATTTTCAGTGCTCTTCAAACACAAATCCATACTATAGCTCTTTATTTTCCTGTTGTGTTTACTAATCTGGGGAATTTTTCTAAGTGAGCAATGTCTGTCTGTCAGACTTAAGGAATACATCTCAATTCTTAGTGCTTTTATTTTGAAGAACACAGTGTATTCCCTATTTTAATTTATACTTTATCACTTATGTGACAAGAGATCAACTATTTCTTTTATGCTGGAGAAACTACAGGAGAAACAGGTACTCAGATTTTGATGACTGACAGATACAAGGTTGTAAACTTAAGACTTTCTTCCTGGGGCTAGAGGGATGGATCACTGGATAACAGCATTGACTACTCTTTCTTTTCTTTTTTTTTCTTTCTAAAAAAGATCTATCTATCTATCTATCTATCTATCTATCTATCTATCTATCTATCTATCTATCTATCGTAAGTGCACTATCTGTCTTCAGACATATCAGAAGAGGGCATCAGATCCCATTACAGATGGTTGTGAGCTACCAGGTGGTTTCTGGGAATTGAACTCAGGACCTCTGGAAGAGCCTTCAGTGCTCTAAACTGCTCTCTCCAGCCCATGCCTACTCTTTCAAAGGACCCTGGTTCAATTCTAGCACCCACATGGCAGCTTACAGCTGTCTGTAAGGCCAGTTGTAGAGGATCTGGCGCACTTACACAGACACTTGGACAGAACACTAATGCATATAAAAATAAATACACCTAAAACAAAACAAAACAAACAAACAAAAACTTTCTTCCTAGCTCTACAAGGCGTCTTAGTCAGCTGCATAGGAGACCATGTCTAGCTTTCTTTATTTCTTCAAGACAGGGTTTCTCTGTGTAGCCATGGCTATCATGAAACTTGCTGTGTAGACCAGGCTGGCCTTCAAGTTAAGGCTCCTCCCTCCTGTGTCTGCCTCCTGAGTGCTGGGATTAAAGGTGTGCACCACCACATGTGCCTTTTTCACACATAGTCCAATGCACAAGCAGCAGTTCTACACTGGGACTTGGTTCCACAGCAATGTTTATCTGGAACCCAGATGAGAAACTGGGAAAGAACTTGAATTATATACTAATCAGAGGGTAGGGTTTTATCATGAGCCCACTGCACTGGGCTCCTAGGAGACAGCGGACCTTTGGATAACCATCTTCTTAAGCCACCAACCTTCCTTCCCCTTCTCCTTTCCACTCTATCATATAATCACATTTCAGGTAAGGTCTGTGCAATATGTTGTCTCCAGTCTGAGTTAGGATACATCCATTCGAAGAGCATCATAAAACTGGTCTTGGCATTGAAGGCAAAGGCTATCCCTCTCAGGTCTCTCACTAGGCCAACAAGAGTTCTCTGTAGCAGGATGCAGAAAGAGAAGAAACACCTCAATTATAATCCTCTGACAAAAATTCCAGGCAATTGTAATCAAACTCTTCCACAACTCAAGAAAACATCCTTCCCCCAATATTCTAAATCTATTTCTTAATGCTAGAATGAAATCTTTTCATCTGAAAAATTAGTTTTGAAACTTTATAAGCAGGCTGAAGATTTCTTGTAACAAAATTTGAAATCCAAAATCCTCTACAATATAGAAAACATTATTTAGGTAAGCGGGGCAGGGCAATCCTGAGGGCCTCACATGTGTGAGAAAAGCACTTTACCTGATTTCCATATCCTATACTGCTAAAATCTCAAATTAATTTTCAGTATGCCCAGTAAGTGGAAAATTCTATGTTATGAAACTGTTCTTATACAGAATCACTGGGCTAGGAGACAGGTCAGTGCTCTGATCCCTAAAGACCCCTGTACTACAAAAGAATAAGAAAGTCTTCATGACCACTAATAAAAGCACAACATTACCTTCGGGCCAAGTGCATAAAGTGTATATGAAACACACTGGATTTTGTATTTAGACTTGAGTCCCATTTTCAAAATATCGCATTATATATATGTAAATATGCCCAAATCTATTAATACAAACAAACAACCCCCGAAAACTCAAACATTTCTGGCTAAGCATTTCAGAGAAGGGATGTACACTTTATACTCAGAAACACAGCATGGTTTATTTCACACTACTGCAAACATGAAGTTAAGCTATTTTGTTCCCCATGCTGGAGCTTGAACCCATGGCCTCATGTATGCTAAAAAGACTCTTGAACATGGTAAATGTTAAGACATTAAAGAAATATATAAAGATCAAGAAAGCAAAGTAACCCAGTTGTACCAAAGGCAAAGGGAAAAAGCTCATATAAAGGCAGAAGAGGTTTATGCTCTGAGTTCTGCATCCTAAAGGAACGTTAAGTGTAGGCTGCACCAAGAAGAAGAGAAAGGGAGCATACACAACATGTATGCATGTCCCCTGGCTACCCTGAAATAAGATTGATGTGGTAAACCTCAGAGCTATTCATACGGCATATTAGAGTCACAGAAGAGGCCTAGTAACTTTCCGGTGGCTGTGTGGCTCCTCAGAGTAGGGCATGTAGCTTCTGTCAAGATGCCAGACCTGGTACTTGGAAGATGGCTTGGTGTGCTTCCCTCCCACCCCCCCACCCCCCCAGACAGGGTTTCTCTGTGTAGCCCTGGCTGTCCTGGAACTCACTCTGTAGACCAGGCTGGCCTTGAACTCAGAAATCCGCCTGCCTCTGCTTCCCAGAGTGCTGGGATTACAGGCATGCATCACCACCTCCTGTGCTTTCTTTGAAAGACCTGGATTTGATCCCTGAACCATCTAAAGGTAGAAGAGAACTGACTTCGCACACTCTGACAGGAGACAGCTGTCTCCTGCCTCCATACACTCTGTAGCACACACCATACCTCTGCACCCACATACCACATACTCTGTCTTTTTCCTTCTCTCTGGAGCTATTAAATCCAGTAATTTCTTTCTCAATAGTCTCTACATGGGCATCCTGATTAGTAAGATGACTATTTTAAAAACCTATTTTATAAGCCAGGCAGTAGTGGTACACATCTTTGATCCAGAAGCAGAGGCAGAGGCAGAGGCAGAGGCAGAGGCAGAGGCAGAGGCAGAGGCAGAGGCAGAGGCAGGTAAATTTCTGTGAGTTCTAGGCCAGTCTAGTTTACAGAGAAAGTTCCAGGGCAGCCAGTGCTACACAGAGAAACCCCATCTTGAAAAAAAAAAAAAAAAGAACCAGACCAAACCAAACCAAACCAAACCAAACAAACAAAACAGAAAACCCAATTATATTATCATTAGAATGCCTGGGATTTGAGGGTGTTGACTTGTTTAGCAGAAGCGCTGTCCTATCCTATCAAGTAAGTAGCGTTCTTTAAGCAAACAGTTCTCTGAGCTGATACCATGGCTCAACTTTCTAGCCTGAGATACATCAACCTAAAAGACTTGCTACCTGGGCCATGACAGATGGGGTGGCCGTTGCAGCTCACTGCCAGTGTGGCTTCTTTAGGTAGTCTCGCTACTCGCTGAGATGATGGGAAGGAGCTGGCGCTCACTGACACTCCTCACCGCCTCTCCCCCTCTAACACCCAGGCCAACACAGGCATATGGTGGAGAAAGCTGTACAGACTGGCACTGCTGATGCCTGGCTGTAAAGTCTCTTAGTTTTCCATCTTTTTTTTCCCTCCCGAGACAGGGTTTCTCTGTGTAGCCCTGGCTGTCCTGGAACTCACTCTGTAGACCAGGCTGGCCTCGAACTCAGAAATCCACCTGCCTCTGCCTCCCAACTGCTGGGATTAAAGGCGTGCGCCACCATTGCCCGGCCTCCATCTTTCAAAATTAAAAAAAAAAAAGTTTTAGAACATTTATTTTTGTGTGTGTGTTTGTGTGCTCACATACGTGCTATAGTGCATGTCAGAAGACAGCTTGAAGAGTTAGTCCTCTTCCTTCACTGTGTGGGTAATGGAGAGTGAACTCAGGTTGTCAGGACTGGTGGAGTGTCCTACCCACTGAGCCGTTGTGCTGTTTCCTAAGAGGCTTTAAAAGATGAACTGTCAGGTAAAACCTCACATTTTCTCATCAGTCCCCTTTGCTATGTGGCAGCTCTCTGCTTAGCCTGGGTGCCCTTAGGACCACCCTGCAACAGTCCTACTCCCAATGTTAACATCCTCAGGTCTTCTGAATTTGCTATGGTATCTACAGGTCAGGTGAGTATGTATGCACAAAGTAAAAACAAAAGAGTAACAATCAAATGACAATTCTTAGAGCCAGAAATCAAGAATGAAAAAGCTAGCTTAAAACTTAATATACAGAATATGGAAATTTAAAGCATAATTTTTTATTTGTTGTTTTATTGTTTTATAGTAGTGCTGGGGTTTGAACCCAGGGGCTTTAAGTGTTCTAGGAAGTGGAATATGACAGAGCCACAATTCCTAGGTTCCTCAAAAGAAACCTTCACAGAAGTAAGGAATTACAAAACTCAATGATAATGAAAATGCATGAACCAAATTTATGGGTTTTAACAATGTATTTTGACTGGGTGGGAAGGCAGGAAAACTCTGGAAGAAGTTAGAGGAAGGGACATTGTGATCACTGTACATGTGAAATGGTAAAGATGACCAAGTTGACTTTCAAACTAAAAACATTCACACAAAGAAATACTTTTGGAATAATATGCCTAGTTTTACAGCTTTATAATATGAAAGAGATGAAAAAAACCATGAAAACAAAAGTTAAAAAACAAACAAACAACAAAAAACAGAAAAATAAAGTAAAAAAGTTTCTTTGCTTTTTGTAAAGACTAATAACCCACAGGACTCTTCTTCTAGAACAACACTGAAGTCACTAGTAAACAGCATTAGAAATTAAAATGGGACACAAGTCAAGATATAGCAGTGATCCCAAAGACAGTAAAAAACGGTTACTTCATGTTGACACATCATGAATTAGTACTAACACCCGATGTTAGTACTCTAGGCACAGATTAAGATCCACTTTAATATGAAGAAAAGACTTCAATGTAAAATCTCAAGAGACCCAGATATCAAGCAGGGATGGATGGTTTGTAAATAAGCAAACCCTTTGGCAGCTCCCTAGTCCATGACTTACCGGCCTGCCTTCAGCCAGAAGCCCCTGGTTGATGGGTAGAGGACTCACCTTTGCCTCTTGCTCATTGAAGCTGTTCGTGCTGAACATCTGGGCCACAGCCTCAAACGCCGCTGTTAGAGGAAGCATGAATTGTTCATACTGATCTTCATCCTCTCCTGCAAGGGAACAACCCCAGGTGTGACTTAGATACCAACAAGTCAAGCTGTGAATGCTTGAGAAGTTGGGTGAAAGAGGAGGAGGCCCCAGGGTAACCCAAAGGCTCCCTTCCTATCCCATCGGGTGTTAGTACTAATTCAAGTCAAACCCCAGCTGAGGCATGCATACGCACAAGACACTGCTTGTTGTTTATTTTGTACTCAGGGAGACGGATCCATATCCATTGAGAAAGGACCGAGACTATTGTGTTAGAACTAGGTGAGATGCTTCTGGAAGCTTTACTCACTTTTCTTAGTCTTTCACAAACTAGAAGGTGTCCTGCCATTTTAGTAGGATTAAATGAAAAAACTCAAAACCACAATGACACCCACCAGTGCTACTTAAGTGATTGTCCTTCCCTGTTCATCCGCACTGGAGATCTACATAATTAAACCTTTGTTGACTGGGTCAGGTGGGTTGCTCATTAGTGTGGGGTGGAGGTGGTTCTGGTCAATAAGAATCTCGAATCTCAATAATTCTATTTTATAGATACTGTAGTCAAAAAGAGAATTCTACATTTGAAAAATTATTTTAGACAAGAATCTCACTATATTTCTCTGGTTGGTCTCAAAGCCACAGCCTTACTGCCTCAGTCTCCCAAACAATGAATAATAACTTCACACTACTGTATTCAGCTTGAAGAGAATTTTAAAGATACGGCATATCAAGATGAAAACTTGGTTGCAAATTGCTACTTTATTCCAGTAGAGGAAGCACGGCAGTTTAATGTGTTCTTTGTGAAAAGGGGGTTATTTCAGATGTTTTTGGTCATTGTTGAAACAACCGAGAAGACTTGCTCCATTTCTACTTTACTTCTTGAGTCCCTAGGGTTTATTGCAGTACCTAAATCCACCATGAGGAGACGCCCAAGTGCTGTGTAGAAGGTAGTTCGACACCGCATGTCTGTCAGGTTGGACTGATTGTTAATACCCAAAAATGAAAAGTGCTCGCTCTATTAAAAAAAAAAAAAAGAAAAGTTAAAAAGGCAAAGACATGTTAATAGGTAGAACACAAGTCAGTAATTTCAGAATTACTGAGCCCTTGCATGCTAGCCCCATGGCCAGTCTTTAAGAATACAAGGATGCTTCCCTTTTTAAAGTTATTGTGGCTGTTATTACTGGTTTTTCCCAAGAGTATACAGCAGTAGGTGACTAATACATGTCAGGCATCCTGATCCCCAAAGCATCTCTGTGATGGGAGTGTAATGTGGCAGAGATGCAGGACCCAGGATGCAGGACTCAACTGCGAAGTGTGTGCGGGCGGCTGGAGAAGGGACAAGGACAGAGGCCGAGCTCACTCACCGTGTGATTGTTCAGCATGAACTGTACAGCGCTAAGCTTCACTAGTTTCCTTACGCTACTGTATGTAAAGACAAAGGGTCACAGTCAAGGAAAGTGTGGCACAGACTAAGAAATGTTCCAGGGATGCTTCCCCTAGATACCTTATTTTCTAAGCCACGTGAGCACAGTACTGCCAAAAAAAAGTGTCTGTTAGTATTTAATTAATAAGAGAACACCCATATCAAACTGCTACTTTTAAGAAAATCAGTACCACTGAAATTTTCCCTTAGAATCAGATTATCCTACAGTAGCTCCTTCTGGCAGGGATTTCAAGAGAGACTTTATGCCTTAAAGCCCTGCCTGAGTATTCATTGGGCACTGCGAATAGACTCTCCTCCCCCCCCCCTTTTTTTAAATTTATTGTATATGAGTACACTGTAGCTGTCTTCAGACACACCAGAAGAGGGCATCAGATCTCATTACAGATGATTGTGAGCCACCATGTGGTTGCTGGGAATTGAACTCAAGACCTCAGGAAGAACAGTCAGTGCTCTTAATCACTGAGCCATCTTTCTAGCCCCTAGACTCCTCTCTTACCCTGAAAGGTGTATTAGCTATAAACAATCTTTTGAAGAAGTGAGAAAAAGTTACTTAAAAAAAATGTACAGTGGTTCCTGTACTTGCTGGCTCCCAATTGTGGAGCAATCCAAATATTATAGAAGATGTTCAAATCAAGGGTAGCAAACCACTACTGTGGGAAGCCTGGTGTCAGGACGCTTACACCGAAGAGTCACGGGGCTTTTCCCCATGGATGCTTAAAAGCTTAGTTAGAGAACATACCAGTGAGCTATATTCTGGGTCCCTAGTATTTATTTATAAATTTTAGACTCAGTCAGAGATAAATCTGTAGTCAACTATTATATTGTGTGGTGCCTCACTTTTAGGGACTTGGAATTATTCTAGATTATGTGTAGGTATTGCCTTGGGCACCAGGAAAACAGAAGACACCTGAATATAAGCAGGAAATTATGCAAATTTCCGAGTTGCTCAGAGTCTAGTTTAAAGGATATCCAATGGAGAGGTCATTGAGAAGCTGCAGTGTCTTGGAGGTGATTGGTTCACAACGACCCCAGTACTTCAAGTTGGTGATGCTGAAGGACAAAAAGAAAAAAGAAGAGAGACTTTTGATGTGTTTGATTTCCTTGAGGAGAAAGAAGAAATTCATCAATCAAGTCACCACACATCTGCATCACCAATTCACAGACATCACGACCACAAGAAAAAAACAAAGGGTATAAAATCTCTGTACTTACATTTGGTTGACTAGAAAAATTATCCTTCAGATAATCTTCACTACTTGGTTCCAAAGCTACACTGGCCCATACCCAGGCCCTTGGAATTCTGGGGCACTCCAGGGCTGATTTCTGCAGCAAGGGTAAGAGATTTCTGCGGCAGTGATAACATGCAGACGTATGCAACTCTGCACCTGCACCATCCACTGTTAGCTGCAGAACTCTAGTAGCCCTTGCGTCTGGATTCCTGGCTGGCAGAGTCCTTTAGACCTCCTTTGCCTTTTCCATTTTAAATTATCAACCAGCTCATGGATATCAGTGTTTAGGCTTGGACAGTTGCAAGGAAGCAAAATGGTACTTTGCACACAGCCCTGGGTTATTATTAATATTTGACTTCTACTGTGTACTTTAATAAATTGAGCTCCTAAAGAGGAAAATGTAACTAAGGGACATAACTTAAAAACAACAAAAACAAAAACAGAAAAAGGGCCAATTAGGAGCACTGACTCTGAAGACATTCAAATAGCAGGAGCAAATTTTGGATACTCAAGACTCCTGAAGGAAATGATGTTTCCTGAAAACGTGTGAGAGCCCATGTGAGAGTGAGGCTTGCTTTCCCCATGGCTGTGGGGCAGGCATTCCTAACGGAAATCAGCACCAGAAAACAAATGCCTACTCTGGGCACCCCAGACAGCTCAATGGTGGAGAATGAAAGGACAAGCACCAATCACCAGGGAGCAGCTCCATTTTGTTAGTGCCGTGACAGGATTTGAACTGTGATTCCAGAGGCTAAAGAGAAGATTCGGCAAAATTCTACACAAGCCTGGAATGCTCTGGGGCCGGGCCATATCTAAGCACAGCGCGTCACACACTCAAATGCACAATTCTCTGACGCAAACGATCAAGGCTGGGATAGTAAGGCAGTGGCAGCGCAGTGCCTGGGTCACTGCTCAGCCGCACCAGCACAGCAGGGCCTCTTGCTGACGGTGAGCCACAACACTTACACTTTTCCTATGAAGACACTCAGCACCATCGTCTCGTCGTTCAATCCCAGAACCTCTGAGAGTCGGCGGTACAGCTTGTGTCATGCAAAGTAAGAGAAAATAATCAGACAACACAGATCAGAACTATCACAAACCTGTGCTCTCTAAAATGTCTATACTCAGGGTGTAAGATGTCAGACAGTCCTAGGAAGCACGTACTGAAGGGACAAGATAGCTTCAATGTTCTAAATTCTAGATGGAGGCTATGTTCTCTACACCAGTTCAGGTATAGAGACTAAGAACTGCCAGTCAGGGGAGTACAGCAGATGTTCCCACTGGCTGTTTGTTAAGCATATGGAACACTAGAGAAAGAGGCCTAAAGTATTGATTATTCAAAAACATCTGGACTATCCAGTACTGGAAACCTGGACCCTTATTGTAACTGTGATCAACTGTTCCTCTCCATCAGCAACTGCACATCTGAGACGTGAGAAGCGGAGCTGTGAGTCTGTTACCTTTGAGGATTTCTGCACCTGGTCCCCAATGTAGATCTTACGAAACTGCTCAAAAAAACTCAGCATGGCCAATTCGAGCTTCTCATTACCAGCCTGAGCCAAGCGGGAATCTGTCAGGTTCATAAGCTGGAGCACCCTGGAAGAAGAGGAGCAATGATTCTCTCAACAGCAAAATATCTTGGGCAGCGTAACCGATGTGTGCTGGCTCACAAGCACCAAGCACGTCTGCATCCCTCACTCTGGGAACTGTCTTTATGGCAGGCACTAAATGTGAGGAAACCAAGTCTCCACTGCTTATAAACAGAGGGAAATACAAGTCATCTTCTGGAGACTGTGGATGGAACAACCTTCTGCATTCAGATTCATCTATGCAGAAGACAGGTTTGGACTAGCCCACGGCTTCTTAATCTTCCTTTCTCACAGAACCTTGAAAGGAAGGGAGACACATGGCAGAAAGATCATGGGCAGAAGCCACTTCCAGGGACTTCACTCTTTGGCTCTGTACCCTTCTTTGCCAAACAAGAATGTGGTCAAAGTAGAGTAAGTAAGAATGGCATTCTTATATGTGAATTAACTGGCATTTTACAGAATGAAGATAGCAACCATTTGTGACCTAAGAGTAAATTAGATTCATTTACTGTGTTGTAACACCCAAGAGGACAGCCTACAAGACTCTGTCCAGACTGCATTTATTACGACACATGTGGTGTCAGAAAGGCATTCTGATTTCATTCTGATGGCATCTTTGTTCACTCCCTTTAGGAATTGATAGCAGGACAATACCATGCACCCTTTTGCCACAGAAAAGGCAAAAGAACATCTGATAAACAACATGGGGTAGAAAGACACAAATGGGAATTTTTCAGAAGACTCAGATTTACAGACTGAGTGTTTAGGGAACAATGCTTTGTAAGACACAGGTTCCTGGGAGACTTCCCTAGGAAGGACATCTGAAAAGTTTATGATGTTTAATGGTGGCACCTCTCCGGAGGGCTCCACAGTCATTTTAAAGCACACAGCGACATTCTGGCCTCTTCCTCTTGTACTCTTACAGCAATGTACAGTCCTTTCTAGAAGCTGTAGGGTGTGTGGTATTACCACAGACTGATGCAGGGATGAGATTCCTGGTTATCTTCTATAACAGAGGTTTGAAAACTGTTGACTAAATGTTCTCATAAACACCTTTCTTGTTTATTCATTTCTTTGTTTCTGAGATTGAGCCCACAGCCTTCAGTGTCTAGGCTGTGCTTTCCCATCAACCTGTGTCCTCAGCCCCCTTTCCCATTTGTAGAAATCTCAGACAGAATCTTCTGTTTCAGTTTTTTCTGAGTAGCTAGAACTACAGGCCTATGCAACCACACCGGTCTTAAAGTATTTGTGTTTGCATGTAATGGGCTCATTACTATAGTAAAATGACTTACTTTTATTTATTTTTTATTTATTTATATAGCCTAGATCTTGACATATAGACCGGACTGGCCTTGAACTCAGAGATCTACTTACCTCCTCCCCACTCCGCCCCACTTAACTTAGAAAACTTTAACTTTTAACACTCATTTAGTGGGCTTTTATTCTTATTTTATTTTTAATAAAAGGAGAACTACATATACAAAACAATGCAAAATCCTGTGGTTCAATAAATGTATGGCAAAGGGTGGTGACCAGAGACAGGAGTCCTGCCATTTAACTTTTGGTGAGACCAAGAAACCAGTTTCCTTTTAGAAGCGCCAACACTGCAGATACAGCCCACACTGTCTAACCCCTAGAAACCACCTCTGAGCTAGGGCAGCAGGTTCACGTCCTCATGGGCATTCAGCTGCAGAAGATTCTCTGGAGTTGATGGGAAGGGTCGGTAGGGCCCTAATGGGTACTGAGCAGTCACGCAGAAGAAAGGCTTCCACGGGGCACACTTACCGACAGACAAGCTCACCATCCATTGCGTCTTGCTCATCAGTGCTGGCGAAAGAAACTCGGCCACCAATAACAGCTCCAATGATATAGACCAGCCATGTCAGACGTCCTGAGCAGGAAAAAGACTCTTCGGTGACTGTCCCCTTGCCACTGTTGTAAGCACACGTTTTACTAGAAGGCTCCTTGACCTTGAGAATCCTCTAGTAAATCTTACTTTTCTGACAGAAGATAGCTACCATTTTACTCTGGCAAGGTTGATACCAAGAGGGAAAGTGATCTGATAATGAGCATTCCTGCATCAGACAAGAATTATTTTAGCAATGCAGTATTCTGCCCTAGTCCTTTGTGGCACTTGTTCATTCGTTCATTCTGTGCATGGAGGTGATAGCAGGTAATAAATCCTTTTTTTTTTTTGGCAGGGGAGCCAACAGAGGCAGTGAGAGGTGAAGGGGACTGGCCCTATCTCTGTGCTCCCTGCACACTGTACTCACCCTCCTGCACTGCGATGTCCATTGGGCTGGCGCTGGCACTCTGCAGCAGCTCTTGGTAGGACTGGGCCGACTGGTCAAACAGCTGCACAAGGAGCGCGCATGTCTTCTCATACTCACAGCGCCCGATGGTGGACAGCTGGTCCAACTGTTGCTGGACCAGACCTGTGTCCTCCAGGGGATCTTCCAGGCCGTCCCTGCTCCCAAGACAGAAGGCAGCTCTCTTTTACTTCCTTGACACAGCAGCCCTTCCCTCTTAACCACAGAGGAGCAACATTAATTTTACCCATGAAAGGATATTTAAAAAGCTTTATGACAGACGTCTTGGTCCCAGCACCAGATAGTTTGTTGACCTTGAGTGTTCCCAATTGCTTAGTGTTTGTCTAATGTTTTTTTTTTTTTTAATAATTATCTTTATTTTGTGGGCACTGGTGTTTTGCCTGCATCTCTATCAGTGTGAGGGTGTTAGGTCCTCAGGAACTGGAGTTATAGATAGTTGTGAGCTGCTGGTTGAGTGCTAGGTATTGAACCTAGGTCCTTTGGAAGAGCAGCCAGTGCTCTTAACTGCTGAGCCATCTTTCCAGCCAGTCTGACATTTCTTTTTTATGGGTTTCTGGTCCAGTTAGTAGTCAAAGTAGATGTGAACTTTTATGCTAATGTGACTAATCAATGATAAACTTACTAGAATGACGTCTCCTTACAAGCTCTGAAATTATAGTCAGTTATGACTTGACCTTGTAATCTCACCTATGTACTTATTTCTTTAGGAAGTCTCACTAAATTCCACACTTAGGCATTCTATCTTTTACTTCCTATGTCCTATAAACAGTCCTCACATTTAAAGAATTATCAGTGGAAGGACAAGCACATATAGTATACAGTGTGTTTGTATACACAGATACTGCTGTAGATGTTCATACAAAAGGACATGAACAAGGTATTAGAGGGAAAGACAAAGACAGTTGGCCACAAACATAGTGCTAATACACTTTGTTCTCCCTTTGTTCGTTTGGGACCTGATATCTAGTAAACCTGACACAAGTCTGTTGGTAAGGGAATATGGTGGTAGTACGTTTCCTTACCTCAGAATGATGTGCACAGATTCCAAACGGGATGTGATATAGGCTTTGGTGACCTCAGGAGTATATGTTTCCAGCATATGGGGCTCTGTGGCTTTGACATAGGGTACAGAGGCTGCCAGCCGCTGCCACAGGCTCAGGAGATAGTGCACACTATTTGGGGCGAATTCCCAGTGCTAAGATCAACAAAGAACACAGGCATGTTTTTCATTTCTGTACACAAAATCCCAGGCCATCTGACACAAAGAATAACAAAGTGAGTATTTAGGGGTTCCTGTCTGTATATGCAAACTCATTTAAAGCAGACACTAGCTGTGCTGGTTTGATAAACGTTCCCCCGTGAGCTTGGGCATTTAAACGCTTGGTCACGAGTTGGTAGTGCTGTTGGGAAGGTTTAGGTGCAATCTTGTTGGAGGGTGTCTGTTACAGAAGCAGGGTTTTCAGAGTTCATGGCTTTGTCCAAGTTCACTCTCTAGCTACTGAAGATGTGAGCTCTCAGCCTCCGGATCCTGCCACCATGCTGTCCCTTGCTGCTTGCCTCTCTCACCATGGACTCTTTGTATTGGTTTCTTCTGAGACAGAGTCTCATTATCTAGCTCTGGATGACCTGGAACTCACTACATAGGTGAAGCTCATAAGGATTCACCTTCCTCTGCCTCCTGAGTGCTGGGATTAAAGACAAGTACTACCATGCATGGTCCATACCTCTGGAACCACAAACCAAGTAAACTCTTCGTTCTATAAGTTGCTTTTAGTTATGGTATTTCATTGCATCAGCAAAAAAGTAATGAATACACTAGTATTTCAGATTCAAGAGTATAATGAGAAAGAAGTTGCTTCGGTCGGTGTTAGCTGTATAAATCAAGGTGACAAGGAAAGATGCATGAAAGTCAGTCTGAGACATCAGAATGCAGAAAATTGCTGTTTAGCTTCTAAGAAATTATGAGTTGGCCAGGCAGTGGTGGCGCACGCCTGTAATCCCAGCACTCTGGGAGGCAGAGGCAGGCGGATTTCTGAGTTCGAGGCCATCCTGGTCTACTGTGTTGAGTTCCAGGACAGCCAGGGCTATACAGAGAAAACCAAATCCCCCCCCCCCCCCCAAAAAAAAGAAATTATGAGTTGGCAAGGTCCCACCCTGACTAGTGAGCCAGAATCACCAGGATGAGACAAGCTTTCGGATGAACGCTGTGCAATACAAATCACACAGCAAGAGAGCTTCCATGTGCTGCTACATGAAGAGTGAGTGAGTGTGTGAGTGGGGGGAGGGGTTCTATTTTGTCTCTCTTCAGTCTAGGTCCCTGTTCTATCTTCTGCTTTTCAGAGAGATAATAAAGCCTTCTCTTAGTACTGAAGGGCTTTAAGTATGGTAGCTAAGCACTCTACTATTGAGTTAGGTCATTAGCCCTTCTCAATTTTAAATATTGTCCTTATAATTTCTACACGTTCCTCTAACCAAAGTTACTGAAGTGCGTTTCTTATGGTGTTGGGATCAAATGCAGGTTCACAAATATGAGACAAGTGTTTTATCACTGAATTACAATCCCAACCTTTTCCTTAGACTCATAAATGTAAATAGTTTATAATAGTAACCACTTTGCAGGGTATGTTATAGGTATAAAATATTCTTTTTTCTTCCTGTGATTCTAAAGATTGAAATCAGAACTCACACATATTAGGGAAGCGATCAAGCACCAAGCTATACTCTAACTCCAATAATGTTTTTATAGTGTTAAAATTAGTATGCAAGAGAAGAGATCCCAATAATTAAACGGAAAGACATAGAGATCAGAGACAAACCTGTAGGCTGGTCACTGTGAAGTTGGCTATCAGCCGAATAACATCAGGGTAGTTTTCCACTTTTACCAGTTCTCCCAGTTGGTAGTTACTCTTTAACCGAGCCAGTAGTCTGCAGAACTCATGGTAATTGTTTGGGTCTGATAAACTCTGGCAATGGCATAAGAAGAAAATGGAACATGTGATCACCATAATCCAAAAATGACATGTGCTTGGCATAGCAAGGGGAAGCGCAAGAGTCTATTTCAGTTTCTGGGCTGCAAATAATCATGACTCAGAACAACACAGTTACAGAAGGCTTGGAAACAAGTCAAATGTTCCTTTTAAAAGGTTTGATCACATTTATTATCCCATCAACTCAAAACATGTACCCATGAGATGGGATCATTAGCCTCAAGTGGCAGAGGATGGAACAGGACCAGAGGGATACTACTTGCCTAATGATATAAAGGTGATCAATGGCATAAATGGGCATCTCTCAGATATGTTTGCTTCTCATAGATCAAAGGGAAGTTAATTAATTTCATTTCTATGTATGTTGAAATGAAGCACCTTAGTTTTTATCAACAAAAGCTGAGCAAGTGTTTCACGTTGCATCACAACTATTAGATGTTTATTATATGCTAGTATATAATTATATCCAGTACTATAAAAATGTTAATTATCAGTATATTTGTATTTCCTTATGAATATTATTCTCTACCAGTGATCAGGACAGAAACTTTGTTTTATTCACTTAGACAACCCTGGCACATAATAAGTCTTAATACAGTTTGTTGAATGAATAAAGGCACTTTTAAAGAGAGGGACAAAGTTAAGTATATTTAAAAAACCCACTGATCTAGAATTTTTTTCTTTTCCAACTATAGAGAATATTGGAAGAAAAGTGGTTTTTAAAGGAAAAAAAAGTCATCAAATTATGGAATTTATTTTTAGAAAAAAGTATTTCCCTTCCAACATAAAGTCTCGAATGTTAGGTCACTCATATCAAGGTTAAACACTGAGAAACAAAACCAATCTTTAGATTCTTCCTTTTTTGAGGGAAAAAAAAATTCTTTCCCCTTCAAAATTCTTGTCTTCATCTTTGCTGGCTTGTATCTGACGACCTCTCCTCCTGATTACTGTATTTTTGAGCTACGTAGCCCAAGCTCCTCTCTGGAGCAAATCCTTGCCACAATTACCCTTTTATCTTCAGAGGTGTGGAATAAGCAGCTTCCTGGGATGTCTACCATTTGTAACCCTTAATGAACTTCCTTCAGACTTCTACAGCTAGCCATATTCTAATTCAGTATATATATTCTCAGAAGTCTTACCTGTGGATTTTCCAGTATTCGTTTAACACCATCAACAAGATGAGAGAGAAACTTGGCCCTCTCAGCATTGTTAAATAGGGATCTCCGGACTGAGGCGATCTGTACTAAGCAGGACAACACCTACAAGCAAAGCACAGCCCACACACTCAGTAAGACCGTCAGCTATGGCCTCTGTAATATTCATTAGCTTTATCAAAGAAAGAAGCATCCAACCCAAGTTCACCACAGCAATGCCTCATGGTTACATTCAGTTTGGAAAATTCCCTTAGATAGTATCTCTGACTACTCCAATCATTTCTTTGATCCTTCTATATATATATATACACACACATATGTATGTATGTATATATATATATATCAAGCCTGAAAAATGCCAAGCAACTTACAGTTTTTTGTTTGGTTTTGCTTTTTTTGTTTTGTTTTGGGGTTTCAAGACAGGGTTTCTCTGTGTAGCCCTGGCTATCCTGGAACTCACTCTGTAGACTAGGCTGGGCTCGAACTCAAGAAATCCACCTGCCTCTGCTTCCCCGGTGCTGGGATTAAAGGCATGTGCCACTACTGCCCAGCTTTTTTGTTTTAATAAAATCAAATTCTGCTTACAGAACTATGATAAAATAATCAGGTCAAATTCATGTCCTGAAACAAAGTGCTTTCTTCCCTCTCCCATTGCGCTAGTCTGTCCTTCCAGATCTAGGTTCAGGTCTTTTCTGTAGAATCTGTTCCCAGGAAGGTGGAGCTTTGTCAGCAGCAGCACAGCTGTTGCTCTTGCTCTGGCCTGGCGTCAGATGGAAGCACTAGGTTGGAAGGTACAGAGGGAAAGGTGCTCTCCTTCCCACTCCCACTGCAGCACAACAGGCAGTTTCTTTATGAACTGCCATAGCTTTTGCTGTAATGCTGTCTCCCAGTATATAGGCTCAGCTCCTGTAGGCCTCCACTCCCACCAGCCCCAAAGGGCACATGTCACCTGCCTTGTTGGGTCACTGTCAGTTGATACATTGTAAAAAGTCTGTTTTAACTGACTCCTCTTCCTGACCGTGATGTATCTTCCTGAAGTGATTTACATTCATTACTTTATTGTGTTTCTATGTCTATTTGATGTACATTAGTATTTAAGTCCACAAATCCCTGGACCTACAAGGTTTAAAACTTGAACGACCTTCAGATTTAAGGTTAAGTTATTGCTTTAAGGAACAGACATACCATTCCTGACAGCATCCCAATGCATTTTTGAGAGAAAGGCACATTGGCCTTTCATTTTATCATTTATCACTATGTAACTTTGGCCCCAGGGACTTTTCCTTCTTCTTTCCCTTAAACTTGTTATGTGGGAGAAAGAATGACCTTGAATTTCCAATATAGTGGTCTCTATTTCCCATGTGCTGGGATTACAAGAACCCCTGAAGGACTTTAAAAACACCTCAGGCCAGATTCAAAGCAAAGATTCATTTGATACTTGTCAAGCAAAACAAAATAGACCCACCATTTATTCACCGACACTACCTTCTAGGAACAGGCTTGCTTTACAAACTGTGGTTCTGACTTACCAAAGGTGAGAATGAGGGAGGAATGGAATGATACAGGTCAAAAAACAGCTGCAGAGTCGAAGAATCTAAGAATGCTAGAAGAAAAGACACACCTTTACTATGCCTGCATAGTCTAAATGCATTTTTCTCTGCCTTATATATTAGGGACCATATTCTTCTGACTATTTGTCAAAGAAGTATCATTTTCTTAGAAAGTGACAGACTAGTAGAGATTGCTTTCTTTTTTTTTCTCTAGGTTAAAAAAAAAACAATTTAAACTCCTCTATGATGTGTTTGTCTTTTTGACTCTCAAAGAGCTTTAGATAATCTTTCCCTCTTTCCACATGTTTATCCTTAGGAAAAAAACACAAGCTGAAATTCTTTTTTACATTTTTTTGTTTTTCTAAGACAGGGTCTTGCCACACATTCTGGCCTTGAACCTGGGATCCTCCTATATCAGCTGGGACTACGGCTAATTGACACCGTATGGCATTGTTTTTAAGTAATAGAAATAGTGGCTAGAGAGATGGGTAACCACTTAAAAGCACTTGGTACTCTTCCATAGGCCCTGGGACCTAGCATTCATATGGCGGCTCACAACTGTCTGTAACTCCAGTTCCTGTAGATTCAATATCCTCTTTGGCCTCTGAGGGTACCAGGCACACAAGTGGTACACAAATATACATGTAGGTAAAACACCCATACACATAAAATTACCCATCCCCTGAAATGTCTGGGCAGAGGTGTTATTCATTTCTCCATGAATTTACTATGCCATGAACCCTTACCATGGTGTAAACAAAGGCATGAAAACATGAGATTTTGTTCAAAGTAAATAAAGAATTACAAGGCTTCTCTGGATTATCCTACAGACACAGGGCAGGCAGATTTTGACTTAGGTTGGAGCGCTCTGTTACCTGATCTCCAGCTGGTGGGGATCTGAACTGTACACAGGTCGTCTGAGGATTCATCAGTAGATGTGCCGATAAAATCAAAGTTCAGACAGTTGTGGGTAAGTTTGAGCAGTTGCATTAGCAAGCCATGCTGACTTTCATCATTCAAGTTCAGATTCTTTCCTGATGCCTGGAAAAATTGTCACACAATGAGCTCCAAATAATTCTCTCTTCCCAGGTTCCTAGGTTCCGGCTATTAAGCCGAAAAAGGAGGACTCTACTTGAGCATAGTAAAATGTTTTGACTCCAGAAAGATGCTGTACTTCTTTTGTTTTGTTTTTCAAGATAGGGTAACTCTGTGTAGCCCTGGATGTCTTAGAACATCCTTAGCCTAGATGTGTAGTATAGGCTGGCCTCAAATTCTAGTGGTCTATCTGCCTCTTGCTGGGATCAAAGGCAGCATGTGCCACCACTGTCCAGCAGATGCCAGCTACACTTTTATTACACAATGTTACTGTGAAAAAACTACTCTTTCTTTTAGTATTAACATGTATATAAAAATATTAAGCTGCTATTTAGAGAAATTCCCCGCTTAACACTATTCTTCATATGTTGTAGTCATAATGGCTACAATATGGGATGTGGCAGTTAAGATGTTTCATTTTAGTAATTTCTAGGCATGGCTGAAATAAAACTATGGGCAGAGGTCAGAGTAAGCTTTACAATTTCCTTCCTCTTTGTAAAACCATCATTACCAAATTTTTTTTTCTAATGAGAATGAAAACAAAGTTACTCCTGGATATTATATATCTATCTGCAGTGTAGACTTACAGCTAGATTCTATACCATAATAACTGTGGTAGCAATTTCCAAGGAACTATGGGGGGGGGGGGACCCTCAGTGTTGGCGAATTATTTCTGATAGGATCAGGGAGGATTTGATCCCTAGTTTCCTCAAAAGCTAATTCTCTCAGAGGATGCCATGCTTTGCTGGTACCACAGCTTTGTCTGACAGCTTGCTGGACAAAGGAACATTTATAAATTTGAAGTATAACCCCTAAATGGGTATCATTAATAACGACAATAGAAAGAATAGAAAATTTGTCTTTGAAGCTAAAACTGGAAAAGATCAGAAACTCAGAGAATAAAACCATGTAAGAGTGAACCGAAAAGCCAGAGGCTGTCCCTAATCAGCTCCCCATGGTGAAAAAGCTGCCTGGCACTGTTATACATGTGCATGACTCTCCCCATCCCTTCCGTAGTCGACCTGAGACACGGCCTTATTGTAGCCTAGGCATGCTGCACTGTGACAGGGTCTTTGTGGCCCTGGGGACTGAACCCAGCCAGGCTCTCATGCATGTAGGTAAGTACTCTACCTGACTTTTTGTTATTAATTCAATGCTACCCATAAATAAAATTAAAACCAGCTCTCTATTTAAAGCAGATAATTTCCTTATGGGATACTGCCTCTCCCTTCAGGTTATTAAATCTAAGTGGATACTAAAAAATTTAAAACCTACTCCTCTTTACAGATGTTGCTTATTTATTTGCTGCTGTTAACTCAGCAGGAACAGAAGTCACTTAGTTTTGTGTGGTAACAATGTAACCTGAACCTGCTTGCAGAACACGTAAGAATCTTAACACCATAAAGCTAACATGCTTCCATTTTATATAGAGACTTTTTGAGTAGCTATAAAACAACAAACAGAAAAACTCTAACTTTGTAGTAAACTAGATCCCCTGAAGGCAGGAACAAGGAATAAATGTTCATCTATCACTTTTTACCTAGAGGAACAGCTTTTAAATCGGGAAACCAGGATTGAGAGATGGCTCAGTGGTTAAGAGCACTGACTGCTCTTCTGAAGGTCCTGAGTTCAAATCCCAGAAACCACATCTATCTCACAACTATTCATAATGAGATCTGATGCCCTCTTCTGGTGTGTCTGAAGATAGCTACAGTGTGCTTAGATATAATAATAAATAGCAGGGCCAACTAGAGCAAGCAGGGCTGACTGGAGCGAGCCAAGGTCCTGAATTCAAATTCCCAGCAACCACATGATGGCATACAACCACCAGTACAGTTACAGTGTACTCATATACATAAAATAAATCTTTAAATGGGGAAACCACTGGATCTTTCTCTAAGTCAGAGATCAACCTGGCTAGCTGTTTCTCCATCTCTAGATGTATATGACACGATAGATGATGGGCTCACCTCTGACAAATTCCATTCACTCTTATTCTCAAAAAGGAAGTGGGAATTATGACCTAATTTATCACCATACCTGTTTTAGTAAATTGCAGGAAAGTGTGAAGATATCAAACAGTGATGAGTCTCGGAAAGAAGAGGCTATTTTTCTGTGTTTGGTTAAAGGATGGGTGGTGTCTGCCTGCGAAAGAAAGAATAAGCCAATGCAAGTTTTAAAATTAATTGGGAGAGGGGGTTTCACATAGATTTTAAATAAACCAGAAGGATTTCCAAATAACACAATATAAACACAAAATTCATTTTTATAGCTTAATTTATTATTAAATTAGATCAATTAGGATGTGAACCCAGGGGGTTGCTCCTGGCTATCATGACTTTAAATTTCTCTATTGTATAGAGGAAGGGAAAAATTGCACACACTGTTGGTGTATATTGCTAGTACCTGCCATGTCATACCAAGGCTTAGTTACAAAACTGGGCACAGTAGCAAGACCAGGGCTCGGTAAGGTAACCCATCGGGGCTAAAGCAAATGATTTCAATTTCAAGCAATTTCAAAATAGTCACCAATAGCCAGGAACTTGAATAAAGGAACGACCTGTAGCCCACTTCATTTTCTAACCTACTTCTACATGGAAATGAGAACGTGAATGGGTCCAAGGGTCTCTTGTTTCATTGTTTTTTCCCAGCAGTCACAGTACAGAATGTCCTATATTTTTAACACACAGTAGATACTCAACAAATGGAATAAAAGAATGTCTATAATACTTGTATTGTAACCACTCACTGAAAACTTAAATTTCTTCTTCTTCTTCTTCTTCTTCTTTTTTTTTTTTTTTTTTGGTTTTTCCGAGATAGGGTTTCTCTGTGTAGCCCTGGCTGTCCTGGAACTCTGTAGACTAAACTGTCCTCGAACTCAGAAATCTGCCTGCCTCTGCCTCCCAGAGTGCTGGGATTACAGGTGTGTGCTACCACGCCTGGCAAATTTCTTCAATTTTTGATTGATTCATCTAAGAGGGTCTCACTTTGTTTTAGTCACATTGAAGAATCATATATAGTAAAAGTTTCCATAATGTCACCTCTAGGTTCAAACAGGAATGGTAAAGAGAAGTGTATCTTCTGACTTAAGTGTGGCAACCAATGCACAATGGAGAATTAGAGGATCAAAATATTCCCATTCTATTGTCCATGTCACTGTGTCATATATGTCTTACATGAAGAATCTATGCTTTTTTACTTTTGAAACAGGTCTCACTATGTAACCCTGGCTGTCTTAGAACTTGATATTCAGACCACGCTGTCCATGACCTCACAAAGATCCACTAGCTTCTGCCTTCCTTGTGCTGGGACTCCAGGCATGTGCCACCATGCCAGACAATTTCTAGATTAATATATATATGTATACATACATACATACACATATATATTCCATATACTGCTGTACTGACCATAATAAGCACGTTAAGTATGAGAAGCCAATTTTCATTTAACCCCCCTCTCCTAACCTGGAGACTGAACTGTAGCCCCCTGTGCTTGTAGGCAAGTGCTCTACCATGGAGCTATGGCTATGTCCTGATCACTTAAGAAACCCAGGAATGCATTATTATTATTATTATTAGTAGTAGTAGTATTATTTTTAAATACCAACATTTGTGTATTTGGTGAGGAACAAGCATTGAAAGAGAGAACACTAGGTCCATTTAGTTAATGGATGCTCTTTACTGTGAATGCAACAGTGGTTGAATAGTCCATTATTAACACGGGGTTTGATATAAGATTATCTAGGCTCAAATTAAGATTATTATTGTTCACTAATTGTGAAACTGTAACAAATTATCATTATCTCAGTTTCCTCATCTAGAAAATGGGAGCCACAATAACCACCTCATAAGACTTTCGAGAATAAAATCTGTTAACTTTCATTAAAGAGCTTAGAATGGTGGCTGGCCCATCATAATTACTCAAAAGGCTAAGCTAGTGATACTTAGATAACTACTGCTCACAATGGCAACTGCATCTAAGCGGTAACACAACAGGACTTCCAATCTTAACAGGCTGTAATCTAGAGCATTAAAAGAGTAGTTAAAATACAAGTTCTCAGGGTTAATAAAACAGCTGCATAATTATTAGCAATAGCAACAGTAATGCCAATGCAATTAATATGCTGGCAACTTAAGTGTGAGTTGTTATAACTAATATCAATATTGGCCTAGTCAATAATTATAAAATTTTAGCTAGATACAGAAATAAACAACAAAATGATAAAGCCAAAGCAAACAGAAAAAGGAAGGAGGAGGAAGAGGAAGAGGAGGAGGAAGAGGAGGAGGGAGGAAGGGGAAGGGGAAGAGGAGGAGGAAGAAGAGGAGGAGGAAGAGGAGAACAGCAGCCACTGGGGTTCCTCTGTAATATGTGGTAACATCCGTGACTAACTGAAAGAATGACTGGTAAAGGAACATTTTATTCACTATGAAAAGATTCCCAGCAAGATCTTTAGTAGTAACACATGGGGCTGACTTCTATTTAGTCATAGATTTTAAAATTGTACTTTATCTTTTTTTGTTTGTTTTTGAGACAGATCTCTAGTGCAGGCTATGCTTGACCTCCTGATCATTCTGTCTACACCCGCCATTTGCTGGGATTTAGAGAAGGGAACAACTGTGCCTAGAGTGTGTAGGTCTACTAAGGACCAGGGTCTGGTGCATGTTCTCTTCACTAACTGACCAAACCCCTAAGCCTGGGGACTGACTTTTAAATAACTTTAGTAGATCCCCCCACATTCTGGTATGGTTTTGACATAGGATCAACATTCTCATCTCTAAAAAGAACACTGATACTAATAAGGAGAACTTATATGGGATAGTAAATTACTTTGATAATCCCAGAGATCAGAAACTCTGGTGGGTCAGGATAAAGAGTGATGTGGGTCGCCTTTACAGAGGAAAACCAAATGGATCTATTTTGTTTCAAGAGGGCATTAATCACTTACCGCAAAAGCACACAACTGCCAAAAAAGATCACCCCACACACAGCAGAAAACACTAATACTAAGAAAAAAACGTGTCACTTACTTCAATAAAGAAGGCTGTAGCACTTACTTGATTAATTTCATTGGTGAGCTGAGATAAAATTGTGACACCAATGATGCAGTATTCAACACTGTCCTGGTAAGCAAACACACAGGAGAGAATGGGTAAGGCTTGGCTTTGGAATGCACTCACACTACTGGATTACAGATTCCTTGTTACCAAGAAAACAGCCTAAAGAAGGCAGCAAGCAATTAGTTTCAGCCTGTTGCTTTTTTTTTTTTTTTTCCTTTTGGTTTTTTTCGAGACAGGGTTTCTCTGTGTAGCCCTGGCTGTCCTGGAACTCACTCTGAAGACCAGGCTGGCCTTGAACTCAGAAATCCACCTGCCTCTGCCTTTCAGTGCTGGGATTAAAGGCTTGCGCCACCACTGCCCAGCCATAAACCACCTTCTATTTAAAACAACAACAACAACAACAGCAAACCACTGCTGCATTTGACCTTATAAAATTTGGAAGTTCATCAAAGTACCATAGCATAAACATTACTAAAAGAGAAACTGTAAAACATATCTGTAAGGCCAATGATAAAAGTTTTAAAAAAGATTGTTTATAACAATTAATAAGAAGGTGAGGATGGGGGCTGGAGAGACAGCTCAGCAGTTTCCCAGAGGACCTGGGTTCAAGTCCCAGAACCCACATGGAGGTTCATAATCATTTATAACTCAACTCCCAGGGAATACCGAGCAGGTACAAGCAGGCACCAGGTCCGTAGACATACGTAAAACATCCAAGTACATTGGACAGGAATTCACAGAAGACTACAGCAACAAATGAACACATAAAAACTTGTTCTGCCTCACTTATAATCCAAATAATTAAATATTTTTACCTAAAAACAAAAATGCTTAGCTTCTAGAGCTGAGGTATAGGAAGAGTCTATTCTTAAAAACTGAAATTTTTTTGAAGATAATTTGGAAATATCTTTGAAAGTCAGAGTACTTTTATCCATCTAACAAATTATCTTCAAGGTTAGTTCACCTGACAGATAACAAAGTGTACGTGTGTGTTGTGATAATTACTGAATACTTGATAGCTCCCAAATGAAGCAAACTAAATGTTCATTTATAGAGTACCACTTAATTAATTTATTGCATTTTAATTTGGTACAGTGTGTAGGAATCTTCAGAATACACAGGATTTATGCTAATATGCAAAAATGATCACACAGGTTAAAGGATGTTGAAGAGTATTTCAGATAATGACATTTTATGTAATTTTAAAACAGTAGATAAGCTGTCGAGTCTATTTCTGTTGCTCTCCCCATTCTGACCATGGCACATGTGTGTGGAACACAGACACACGCACGCGTATGGACAGTGTACCTGTAGAAACCGTGTGACGTCGGTGATGGCATTCCTGAAGACATAGTCATCCTTCTGGCAGTCAAACCAGCCCAGCTTGGTGATGCGGGCATAGAGCTGGATGAGAGCTTGGGTGACGAACGTCGCCAGCTTCGGCCGAGTGGCAAGGTAGTTGAGCACATAGTTCCCTGTGAGACGACACCGCGCTCGCTAAGGAGGCTTGAGAGGAGGGCCAGTGCTTACCATGCATTAAATAGCCGGAAATGTAAATTAAGACTCAACTCTTTCAATTCTTTATGCTACTGAAAAAAAATGGGGCTTCAGATTTAAGATGGTAATGGTTTTCGTGACTCTGGGGACTGAAGTCAGGGCTCCGTGCCTGACCCAGGGCTGCTGAGCCCTTTCTCAGCCTCCAAGTTAAGGCTGCTGTAAGCCTGCCCAGCTGACCGCAGGTTTGGGCAAGGGTTATCAAGATCACCAAGAATAATTTAAAGACTGTTAAGGACTTTAAAAAGTGTTTTCAAAGTCTGAGAATGCTGACATTTATAAATAGACAAGATGGACACATTTAAAATAATGATTTTCTTTTCAGAAAAAGTTACTATATAGGCTTTGAATTTTAGATTTGTTGTTATATTATCATAACAACAAATCTAAAATAAAACAGCCTTAACTGTATTCCCACATGGCTAAATAATTCCGTGAGCCTGAGGCCAGCCTATGCCACACAGGGAGGTCTTATCTCAAAAACTAATAAAAGAAAACAAAAAAGTGATAAAAAATGTGTGTTAGCAACCAAAAGGATGGCTTAGGAATCATCTGAAGTAATTGCACTGGACCCCAAACTTTGGGGGAACCCCCCCTGAATGCTAGAAACATTTAATCCCACTCTTGTGTACTCACGGATATCTATCCGCTGTTCCAACGGTAGGGGGTTGTTTGTTCGAGACACAAGCTTGGTAAGGCATGTAGCTGCCAGCAACTGGGAGTAGGACGACTGTGGGAGAGAGGGAAAGGAGAGTCAACACTGTGCTGGGCCAATCAGCACTACGGTGTTTGTTTGAGATATTTCATAACATTTCATTTTGTGACATTTCTGCAGTATAGCATTAGAATAAAAGGGAAACTTTTATTCTAGACGGAATAGCCCACTGTGATGCATAGTTCATCTTCAAACTGTATCTGTCCATCAGCACAGCTCTGGGGAGTACATATTATGGTTTTACAGTAACTTCAGATTAACTATTTCTGAGAAAAATGATGTCCTAATAATGGAATATTTTTTAAGGATTTATTTATTTATGCATGAGTACAATAATAGCTGTCTTCAGACACACCAGAAGAGGGCATCAGATTCCATTACAGATGAATGTCAGCCACCATGAAGTTGGGGGAAACTGAACTCAGGAACTCTAGAAGAGCACTCAGTGCTCTTAGCCGCTGAGCCATTTCTCCAGCGTCTAATAATAGAATATTGTCTTATTCTCCAGTGAAGCTTTTAATACATTTTGGACTTACAGTTCACAAAAACATTCCAATTGGTCATAACATACCAGGATGGATCATGTGTGGTGATCTTACATGCAACAGGAACAGATTTAGAACTAAAAAATTTAACTGCAGGTCAAGGATAATTGTCCATGAAATTAAGTCTTAAATTTCACATGCTAGTATTTTTATATAATACCAATAAGCAGAAAAGATTCTTAACACTACGAAAAAATGTTTGTGGTTTACCCCTGTAAGCTGAGGCAGAAGGGCAGCTGTGAGTTCAAGGCTAGCTAATGCTATATACACAAGACTCTATCTCAAAAACAAAATGACTAATACAACAGAAAACAAAGTTTGAAAGTGGCTTGGATATGATTTATGTTCATACACTTGGAGTTTACTGTAAAAATATAAACTAAAGTTTTTATTCATAATTTTAATAGACTTGCCAAGTCTCTGAGAAATCTGCAGATTAAATACGAGGAATCCACCACAGTTGCTTTCCTCTATCTTGTTAACGGTCACCAAAAAACCCACAGTCAACAGTTCAGAGAGTGCATGTGGGCTCTGGGAGCAAGGCACGAAAGGAAGGAGCTGGCTGTACATCTCCTAAGACACACGTTGTGCACCCGTTCACAGTCATTAAAGAAAATGCACAAATACTATGTGCAGACCTCAGTCAGACCAGTATTCTGGCATGACTTTGTAATCTTCAGATATTAAAAAAAAAAAAAAAAAAAAAGAGCTAGATCCCTGAACTTCAAAAGGATGATCTTAAACATTTATAATTTAATTATTGTATAAACATTTGGATAATGCTAATGAAAACTAAACAGTAAGTCAATTAGAATTCTATTCCTAACAAATTAGTCCTTTTACATTTTTTATATTCCTTTGGCCTAAAAGGTTATTTAGAACATAAATTATTATTACTTTAGTGGGTTTTAGAGATAGGGTCTAACTTTATAACCAAGGCTGGCCTTGAACTCATGGCAACTGCTGTGATTACAGGCATGAGCTACTCACTACCTTTGGCTTCTGAAAATTAAATACTTACAAACAAGTTTTTAAGAATACATTATTGTTCAAGATACAAAATTTGCACCATCATTTCTATTTCCAACTCTATCAGGCTCACAGTAATTATAGCTAATATTTGTACCTTTTCTTAGTTTCTTTCCTTTTGTCTGTGAAAAATATGGGTAGGTATGTCCAGAAAGTTGTCTGGGCATTAAGAAAAACAAGAACAAGCTGGGCATGGTGTTGAATGCCTTTAATCCCAGCACTTGGGAGGCAGAAGCAGGTGAGTCTCTCAGTTCAAGGACAGTCTGGTCTACAAAGTGAGTTCCAAGATAGTCAGGGTAACACAGAAAACCCTGTCTTGGGGCTGGGGTTGGGGGAGATTAAAAAATAAATAAATAAGTAAAATAAAAAAAGCAGGACTGAACTTAAGTGTATGCTATTTCATTAAGGGAGGTGATGATCCCCGCTGAAGTTGGAGTTACAGATGTTTGCAAGCTACCTGACATGGGTACTGGGAAACCAAACTCTGGGTCTTTTTCAAGTGCAGTTTGTGCTCTTAACCACTGATCCATCTCCTCAGCCTCAGTTGGAAGAGATTCTAATTCTAAACCCTAAACTTCCCAGCCAGACATGGTCACACTAAATCTTAGTCAGCACAGGAGGCCAAGGCACCAGGGGTTCAAGGTCATCTTGAGATACATAGTAAACTTGAGACAACCCTGTACTCTGCTTCAAAAAACTAACAAAAGAAAACACTTTAAAGTCATGTTTCCTTAGATCTGTTAAGTAAGCAGTAAGCAGAACTGAGGAGAAAGGATAGGAGACAGTCAAGTTTATAAAGCAAGGACTTATACCCTCCTACGGCCTGTAAAGGACAGGAGGTGACACTGAAGCATAGATAGTCCTGCATCCAGGACTATGGTGCAGAGAGAGTACATGTGTAGAGAGCTTACTGACGAGGCCCTTATCACCCTGGCTGGTATGATCGTGTTCAGAGAGACCTGAAGACTTGGGGCAGCGGCTATCCCAGTCTGTCCCTAAAGGTAGAAGCAGGGCCTTTTCCTTAACCCGGTACTCTTCAGGACTTGTTAACGCTTACGTACACTTCCTCTCTCGAGGAGCAGCTGGCACTTGCTCAGGCAATCAGGGCTGTTGGTGAATTCAACCAAGGCTTTCTCTGCCTGCAGTCGAGTGGTTGTATCTGTTGTTTCATATAACTGTTTGCACAGATTCTCTAGTTGGGCCAGGCTCTGGAAAAGAGCAGTAAGAAAAATGTCAGTCTAGGCAACTGCCTATCTAGTGTCCTCTACTTTAAAATTCCTGGACAAAGTCAACCATGCTCAGTGAAGCAAGAACTTGCCACGGACGGTCCCAGCCCGGAACTGCCACTCACCAGAAGCTAAGGAGCCTTTATTTAATAACCACACGCACCTCTCTTTATTTGAAGCAGAAAACAAAATGACAGAATACTTAAAAAAATGTCTATACAGTTGAGTCATTAACTTGGGAAATAAGTGGTATATGTTCTCTTGCAAATATTTACCTCCTAAATTCTGCCAAAAAAAAAAAATTCCAACAAAAATTCAAAACTTTTTAATTTTGTCGCTAGTGTAAAAGCACCACTAGGGGAAATGCTGCTAAAACCAAGCACATAAAACACAATTTAAATGCAACACAGTTCTTTACTTGGTCTTAAAATATTTTCCTTCTGGGTAACAGTTGCTAGTTTGCAGCCACCTATATGGATAAAGACATTACCTCTGAAAAGCTTCTAGAGAGCATTGGAGAATATAGTACACACCTTTCTCCCTGAGTCGCGCATGTCTCAAGTGCAGCACACTCTTCTGATGTGTTTAAATTCTTGCTTCAGTTCCACATTTAAAGTGAGAGGTCAAAATAAATTCAACCCTAGCATCTGCTTACTTGGAGATAAGGCAAGGGAAACGCCCCCAAACAAACCCGTCTCTCCAAATCTTGAACCTGTTCCAGAGAGGCAGGAAGAGTATGGGTGTGTGGTTTGGTTACACCCCCAAAGGGATGCAAACAAATCTACTTCTAGTCAACATGTGTTCAAAGCAAAGGCAAAAAGAACTAGTTAAATTTATATTTAATCCACACATCTGTTAGTCTTTAAGGAATGGTTTGGACTTTAAGAACTTTCAACAGTAGTAAGCAAGGCTTGGGTTCAGTAGTTTCAAGAATCTTGTTATTAGAAGTGACCATTCTGACAAGAATAAAAATAGTGATAATGAAACAAGCTGTGGAAATTGCTTGTAATGTATTACATGCCTGCCTAATGCTTTTTATGCAGTGACTTTTAGTCATGACTTCCAGAAGGCAGGAAAGCCCTTAAGGTAGAAGTCCTATTTTATTCAACATGATTAATAAATTCCCACCATTAAGTAAAAGGCAACAAAGATAGATACCATCAGCGCCACTCCAGAAAAATCCTCAAAACATAAAACACCATCGAACAGAGAAATCTGTAGCTGTGAAACCAAATTTCAAGTGTGAAGTTCTGTGAGAACTACCTGATTCACCCATTCTACATGGCTTACAAACACAGAAATACAGGAGAAACCTAACTATATATATATCCCACCAAACTCCCTATGTACACCATGCTGGCCTTGAATTTACAGAGATCCACCTACCTCTGCTTCCCAAATGTGATTAAATACGTGTGCCTCCATATTTGGCTAACCCCTACATTTTTGAACCAAGGATTAAGTTTTCTTCACAAGGTTTTGTTTCAACATCAGACTTCTCATGTAATTTCCTCATGTAAAATGACTGACTCCCTTACAACAAAAGGAACAAATTTATTTAAAATAGGCAATAGGGACAACATCAAGAAGACACCATAGCTCAACAGGAAAGCTTGGCTTTAAATCTGATATTAGGAAATCCTATCAACTGCCTGAGTTTCACAGTGTACACAGGGGTTTCCAACAACCCTTTAGATAGAGAAGGAGTACAATGACACTCCTTAAGGTCTGGCCAGTCTGTTCCTTCTGGGATGGCTAAGCATTCCTTATTACCAAATCCTATATACAGGTCATGCATGGTAGGGCTTTAGCTGCTGTTTTGATTTGCTAGTTTAGCAGACAAAACATACTGATGAGTAGAACTGGTAATGTATTCTCAGCTCATGAAACAAGACTGTTTCAAAACAAGAAAACAAACCTGACCTTACACAGCCTGACCTTATGATATTGTTCCTCCCTCCCTCCCTCCCTCCCTCTCTCTCTCTCTCTCTCTCTCTCTCTCTCTCTCTCTCTCTCTCTCTCTCTCTCTCACACACACACACACACACACACACCAGATATGAAAGTATACTTTCTGTTCCGACAACTGTCATGCCTATAGTTCAGAGCAGCTTCTACCTGGTGCCACCAAAAAAGGCACATTCACAAATGGAAGGGGATCTTTAAATAGTAAAGTATTGCTTTATTACAAGAAACTCAGACTATTAGCCCCCAAGCTTAGAACCAGACTAATTTTGCCAGTAGCTACAATGATGTTAAAACCAAAACCAAAACAACCCGACACACATTCTTGTGTACATACATATAAAATAGAGCCAATCACCTTTGATATTTATTTATTGTGACATGGTTCTGCCATGTAGCTTGTGTAACCTCAAACTTGCCACACAGCTCATGCTGGCCGGAAATCATCATCTTCTGACTGTTAAGCCTATGGAAGCTAGTATGACAGGCGTGTGCCACAATGCCTGGCTCACCATGCATTCTTTACCAGCAATGTTATAACATACTCAACTTAGATAAATAAAATGCAGCTCAATTATTCACATTTCAACATAAGACTGTTGTAGAGACTATAGACCTCACAATATGATGATTTAGCTGAAGAGTTGGTTCTAATTAAGGATAATAATTATGTTTGTACATTGGATACTATATTACCTCATAGAGCAGGGATTAGCTTGGAATCTATCTTGGTTTGTATACTATTGTTTTTCAAATTACCTAATAGTCAAATTAGCCCCACTGCTTAAAAAATCTCCTTGGGCGATTTCCACACACAGACTAGGATCCTTGCTTTTTTGGAAGGGCTCAATCCTTTCCCATGAGTTAAATACAAGTGGTGAAATGGAAATGAGCACAGCCCATGGATCAGCTGAGCAGGGATCTGAGAGTGTGCCCTTTGACTTGCTGGCTGATCACGTGAAGTGACAGAAGCCACCATGATATTACAAAATGAAGGTGTAGGACCCAAGTCCCAATGGGAAAACAAATACAAACAAACCAAACAACCAATTACCCAACCAAAACCAGAGAGTATTCACTAACTTAGTGGATGAACTTTCATAGTTAGGATGTTTCAACTAAAAAAAAAAAAAAAAAAAAAAAAAATCAGGTCATGCCCAACCCAGTGAGATCCTCCTCACTGGCATTCTGCATACTGAAAAAACATTAGTGTGAGGGATATTAGAAGATAAGATACTGAACTTTGCCAGAAAATGGGGGTATAAGGACCTGGAAGGTAAATCTGATGTACAAGGGTATACTTAGAAAAAGAATATAATGAAGAAGGAATCTTATTGTTAATAATAAGTATCTAACCATTACAGATAATAACTAAAGAACTCTCAAAAACTGAGTGGAAATTATTATTCATAGGCTAAAAGAACAAATGATGGCCACCAAGATGGCAGGTAAAGGTGCTTGCCATGTAAGACGTTGCTGATGTACATTACGACAAGGCTGCTTACTCTAGGACAGCTAAGCATCTTTCACTACTAAACTCATAGGGCAAGCCCAGAATCCAAAATGGAAGAAAAGAAAGGATTCCACAAAGATGTCTTCTGACCTCAACACACCCACTACGGCATTTGTACACACACACACACACACACACACACACACACACACGCAAGGAGGGGGAGAGAGTTCACGAGCAAGTCAGCGCCAGCCCCCCACCCCCAGAGAAAACAAACAGCCAAGTAGAGTATATTATCATTTGTATATTAACTTATATAAGAAAATGTGGATGAATCTAAAGTTAGTTACCACTGAGAAGTAAGATTATGGGAGACTTCAAATTTCTATAACTTGAGAAATTTAAGGGTTCACCTTTTAAAACTATATTAGAGAGAGAGTGTGTGTGTGTGTGTGTGTGTGTGTGTACGAACTTGCTATGGCTGGAGCGTGAGGACAATTTGTAGGCCTCTCCTTCCACAACATGGGATCCAGTTATTGAACTCAGGATGTCAGGTCAGGCTTGGTAATAAGGCCTCTGCCTGCTGAGCCATCCTGCCTGCCCTTGATTTTTTTTTTTTTTTTAACAGAGAAAAATTTCTGTGTAGCTTTTACTGGCCTGGAACTCAATATGCAGACCAGGCTGGCCACAAACTCATCTCTGCCACTGGGGTGCTGGAATTATAGGAGCAAGTCACTATACTTTTATAACTTAAATTAAATAAATTATTTTTATTTATGTGTATGTGTGTGCACCTGAGTTTATGAGTATCATGTGTATGTGGGTGCTCATGTAGGCCAAAAGGTATTGGATTCACTGAAAGTGGAGTTACAGAGAGTTGTAAGGTACTGAGAATTGAACTTGGGTCCTCTCGAAGAGCATTAAGTGCTCTTAACCACTGAGCCATCTCTTCAGTCTTATTATTTTAAGAAATATTTTATTTTTAATTGTGTGTATATGTGTGTATCTGTGCATGTGAATGCAGGTGTTCAAACACCAAAGTGGGCTTTCGATCCTTTAGAGCTGGAGTTAGAGGCTGTTATAAGCCACCCTATGTGGATGCTGGGAACCAAACTCCAGCCTTTTGTAACAACAGTATGGAGTCTTTACTTTTGGTTTTTTTGAGACACAGTTTCTATGTGTAGTCCTGGCTGACCTGTCTCTGTAGACCAGGCTAACCCTCATATTCAGAGATTGGCGTGCCTCTGCCTCCCAAGTGCTGGGTTCAAAGGAGCATGCCACCACACCCCATACAGTAAGCTTTCTTAAGCTGCAGGCATCTCTTCAGCACCCATGATAAGGTTTATAATACTCTATATAAGCAGGAAAAAAGTATTACTTTTAGTTATTTAAAGTCAGTTCAAATTTCTTTCTTTCTTCCTTCCTCCCTCCCTCCCTCCCTCCCTCCCTCCCTCTCTCTCTCTCTCTTTCTTTCTTTCCTTCTCTCATTCCTTCCTTCCTTCTCTCTCCCCCCTTCTCTTTCTTTCTTGTTTTTAGAAATCAACTCCTTTAGAAATTATAAGTAATGGTCTTATATATTTAATTTGGCTAGCCTGAAACTTGCAACAATCCTCCTGCATCTGCTTCCAGTTATGGGATTACAAGCATGTACCATCATACCTGGCAGCAATGATTTATTAATAGCAATCAGAATTTATAAAGCCAGAAAAGTCAGAGTCTATTCCAGAAGTTAATGAAAAATTGTATTTGTAAGTAGTTTCTATTTTGTCCTAAATATTGGGTTTTGTTTTGTGTGAGCCTGACTTATAACTCGATCTCTCAATTACTGAGATTAAAGATATGTACCACCAAGCCTGACAAATACTGGTAGTTTAATAATTTGTTTATTTTTATTTTATGTGCATATTGCCTGCATGTATGTCTTTGTGAAGGTGTCGGGTCCCCTGCAACTAGAGTTATAGATAGGTGTGAGCCACCAGGGGGTTGCTGGGATTTGAACTCAGGGTCTCTGGAAGAGCAGTCAGTACTCTTAACCACTGAGTCATCTCTCCAGCTCCAATATCGGTAGTTTAAATGATTAAAAAAAGAAGAAGAAAAAGAAAAATCCATTTAAAGTCTTCTCCTATTTATAATGTTATTGAAAGGTAATCTTTTGGGGCCAAAGTCAGCTTGGTTAATTTGGTTTGTTTACATATTTACTAGTCAGTCTCGACAGCAGGAAAAATTACCCTGCTCTCTGAATGTTTACACATGCAAATTCTTTAAAAATGTTTAAGAAAAATGTTTATGAAACCAGTGTACAAAATACATTAATATGTATTTTAGAGGTAGCAAAGGTTCATAATCTCTGGCATCTCCAGAATTTAGTTCAAATCACAAAGATATTCTTTAGAATGGTTAAAATGGAAAAGCCAAGATCACTGTTGGGCTGTAGTTCAAACAGATTCACATACTGTTGGTCAGTTCTGAGCTGACTCACAGACGTCAGAACCTGGTAGGGTCTATTCAAGCTAAACTTATGTGCAAGTGGTTCCCAAATGGAATGCCAAATTCCCATTAATAAATATTTTGCTTCCTACTCTAAGTGCAGAATACCCAGGGATGCCTACTTTATATTTACTGAGCTGTTTATAATTTGTGCAGCCTTTTGATGTACAGACAAATGACACAGCTCTTCCCAATTCTCCAGGTATTATTCTGCCCATTTTCCTCTGATGTTAACTAGTGAGATGGACATCAATGTCCTGAAACTACACTGGAAACTATTTACATTAACACATGCCTTTGGAACTAGGCCTCCTGCTATTTGCTTAGCAAATAACTAAGGCAAGGTTTCTGGATGTGTTTGGGGACATCCTACTTTTAAGAGTACTGAGAGGGTAACATTTTTTGGCTGCAGGTGCGGTGTAATGTCTACTGACTTAAAGCAAGATAAAATGCACACTTCAGTGACTGATACTGCTCTGCAGAGGGCTGTGTGTATTAGATAAGGATAGCAAATGTGCCACCATGTGAGACTGCAAAATACCATATGAACTCAAAATATGAATCAATCTTACATAATAAACACACATGATCTTTGAAATGTGGGTAATATATAGCCAAATGTTAACAGATTATTTTATGAAGTAAGCAGACTGACTATTCGAACATTTAATGTTCTTTTTGATTATATATTTAACCCATCAGCATTCATTTAATCTGTCACTAGAAGCTGACTTAGGTTCCTTGTCACAGTGACAAACAATATAGAGGCCCACAAGTTACAGCATTTAGATGTATTTGCAAATAGAGGTTTCACACAAACAGCTTGAAATAACAGACATTTCTTATTTTGGCCTCAAGATGTAGCTTTAAAGTTTGACAAAATTGTTGAACAAAATCTGGTTTTCCAGCTTTCCACAAAAAGTTAGGTTGGAAAACCCTGGTTCTTTATTTTGTAGTGTCATTAGACAGATGTTGCCAAGAAGGAAATTCTTTTAGGGACCTGGCTCTTTCCTTGTGTCCTACAACAAACTCTCACTCTAGTGGTTCACTCCAGGAAGACTGGTGTAATGATCCTGATCGATTCTAAATGTACCATAAACTTTGGCTAAGCTCTGCTATTAACACTGCCAAATTTTGAGTTAACACTGCTATTAACTCTGCCAAAATTTGCCAATATAATCCTTTGAACAGAGGGCTATAAAACTTAGGTAGAGAAGAGTAATTCTAAATGTAAAGCAGCCTAGATACTGATCTTGTAAATGTGTTACTCTGGGCCAGTTAATTACAGGATCTCATTTCCTGTAGAAATGAGCAGATTTTATTATATGAATGTCTGTTTTTTGGAGATAGGGTCTCACTGCATAGTTCTGGCTATGCTGAAACTTACTATGTAGACCAGGCTGTCTCGGAACTTAAGAGAAGCAGCTGCCTCTGCCTCTCTGTGATGGGATTGAAGGCATAAGTCACTATGCCTGGCTTATCCTTCTACTTTTAATAAGACAAGAAAATTGAAGTGGTTATGAGAACAACAATTAGGACCCCCCCCCCCCCCTTTTTTAAAGAGTGAATTATAGGCCGGGCGGTGGTGGTACAAGCCTTTAAGCCCAGCACTTGGGAGGCAGAGGCAGGCGGATTTCTGAGTTTGAGGCTGGCCTGATCTACAGAGTGAGTTCCAGGATAGCCAGAGCTACACAGAGAAACCCTGTCTCAAAAAACAAAAAAACAAAACAAAACAAAACAAAAAAAGAGTGAATTATAGGCGGGGGAGTTGGACTCAAAAAAGTGCTTGTATCTGAGTTTAAATTTCTGTTAGGGGTTAAAAAAGCTGGGCATGGTGGCATATGCTTAAAACTTCAGTGCTGAGAGGCTGAGACAAGTGGATCCCAGAAACTGCAAGTCAGCCAGCCCAGTTTAAACAGTGAACTCCTTGGTTCCAGTAAGGCCCTTCTCAAAACACCCAAGATGGACAGCTCTTGAAGAATATACCCGGCGTTGACCTTTGACTTCCATAAGGAGTGAATTACATTTATTCTATTCTATTAGCTGAGGATAGAGAAGGAAAGAGAATGTATTTGAAATCATCTTAATTTCTCCTTCTTTTAAACAGAAGTCACACCTACTTCATAAGGTGTTCCAGAAGCTGCCATAAGGCTGTAAAAACCAATATATATAATATATAATATATAATATATATACACACATTAAATAAATATAATAATATATACATATATACATATACATACATACATACATACATACATACTGGTTATCACTAGAGGAGCCTTTACATTTGCTTGCATATAAATGTACATAAAATCTGCAATGGTTCTACTAAAGGGATAAATGTCTTTTTCCTATGGAGCTAGAGGAATTGAGGACAAAGGTTCTTACTCTTTATGAATTCTGTTCTTCTGAACTCATTTACTTGCTAAAACATATTTATAGCCCACTAATCTATACTCACTCACAGTTCTCTAAGTCATTGGACATACACAGGGAAAGGCCAGAATTGCCTTTTTTGTGTTTTATTTAATACTATGTTTTGGGCTTTCACTTTTTGAAGTTTTGTGCTTCTTATTGATGATTTCACTGTTGAAAATGGCCCTCAAACACAGTGCTCAAGGGGTAGTTTTTAATTAGTGCTCCTGTGTTTATGAAGGCTGTGATGTGCTTTATGAAGAAATTGTATGTGTTCAAATAAAGTTCTGTTGAGGCATGAATTATATAGTGCTCTTGGCCAAGGGTTTTCAATGTTAATGTGTCAATAATAAATACTAAATAATATGTCTTTAAATAGAAGCCAGCCTGACTGGATGATTAAAATGTGTCCAAAGGTTGGCAGGAACCTAACCCTGTATTTGTCCTAGGAGAAATATTCCAGAAGCTGCCAAGTCAGTGTCCCCAGTCATTTTATTCAGCATAATTGCAGGAAATAATGAGGCTATAATACAGTTGTGTTTCTGACCTCATAGTTGATCAAATAGGAATTTACTTTTTCTATTTGTATAACTTTTATATTAATGTCTATAATGTAGTTCAAATTCTTGGACCATTATTTTAAGTGTTTGCTTTAACTGCTGTTGCTGCTACTACTAGCGCGCGCACGCACACACACACACACACACACACACACACACACACACACAGTCTTACTAAGCACTAATACAAACACTGAATGAAAAAGACAAGAGTATGTCTGGCACACAGTAGGAGAACATGTCTTAGATAGGTAACGCTAAATTCTTAAGAAAAGTTCTAAAGCGACGTTGGGTTAAAATTGTGATTGTGCACACATTAATTTTACTCTTCCCTAAACTCAACTAAAACAAGTAAAAAGATTAGTGAGGGAAAAAAAAGATGTCAACTCAACCAAACAAGGATAGGAAAGAGAGGACTTTCAAGTCCAGAAATGTCAGCAGTAACGGATTTAAATGGTCTAAGATTTTGGTCTAAGATTTTGTTTTCTCCTTTATCCAGCAGGTTGTATCCTCCTTTATCTTGATTTATAATGCATGCTCAGAGGAGAGTGAAGTGGCTGGCCCCCCAAAAAGTACAGGCAAGCTTTTAAAAAGTCAGATACGTAGCTATTCTCTCTTACTCTATGGTTCTAAATGCTTCTTTATAAGTATGGGAGACAGAGAGACAATACACTTGAGGACATGCACTGTATATACCAAGCAGGCTCACAACTGGTTGCTTTCACATGGAGTACGACTGAGTCTCTCCTCATCATTCTGGTGGACAGACCCCACTCTTCAGGCAGGAGCTTGGACAAATTTCCCCTTCAAATACTGAGTGTTGAAGATATCCTGACATGGACACAACAAATGCACATGGAGAGCTCTACTGACACCCAAGCTCACTTACCTCATCCTATGAGCTCCCCATTAGTTTCAGAATGGACTCTTCATCTTGATTATGAACAATTAATTAAGGATAAGCAGCAATCTGCAGAAGACCTTAGTTTAGAAAGCAGAGCTAAACAATAAACAAGAACAAGAACCAACTGAGAACAAACAGAAACTAAGCAGGAAAGGTTGAGAAGAAAGGGAAAGGGATGACCTCACCAGATTTAAAACAATAATAAACCATGACTGTGAAATACTAGGATGTAAGGGGAGAAGAGACACTGAAGAGATCTTAGAAAATAAAAATATGGCAGCAGAGAAAGAGGTTGGTAATAAAGGAACAAAAAGCCTAAGACAGAAAATCAGAGCAAAGTTATGAGAAGGAGCAGTGAGTCTAGGTTCTTGTAACATCCAGGTAATAGGAGTTACAGACAGAACAGAGATGGGAAAGAACTTCTCAGCAGAGTAATTTCAAAGGCTTTCTCAGAACTCAAGAACAGCAGACTGGAAAGGTCCATTGTAATGGATGTGCCCAGTGTAATGGATGAAAAGCAGCCTATATCCAAGAGCCCCGAGTACAAACGGAAACAATGGTATACGGCTCAGCACGGAAAGCCACCTGCTCTCAAGCCTGGATGGCCTGAATTCAATCTATGAGAACCACATGGACTGGAAGTCTAAAACTGATTTCTCAATTGTCCTCTGACCTCCACATGTGTGTTGTGGTACATATGTATACACATAGGGCAAATACAAATCAATAAAAGAATCTGATGGCGCTTGCCATCATAAAAACACTAGTGACCACAGAAGAAGCTCCAATAACAATGCCTTCAGATAACTGAAGAGAAATGATCTTCAACCAGGAAGGCTCTACTTAGGCAGAGTGAAGGCTGAACAAAGGGACATGCAAAGTTACACTAATTTCTCTATGTTCCTCCTTTCTAGGAACTGCTTAAGAAAGTGCTTCACTTAAACAGGGGGAATCCTTAAGAAGGTATGAGAAATGCAAGATAGGCCAAGAATACCAAAGAGTCCCAAGGAGACAACTGTGAGCTGGCTGCAGAGAGCAGTCATATAAAAGCAAAATAGTTTAAGGGGAAGTCATGCTTAGTCATCTAGCACTTTCAATCCCTGACTGAAGACAGAATATTTGAGGAGGGGGTGAATTCTCACTTTAAGCTTTCACCTAAGTGTAGGGATTTCTAACCTTCTGACATTGCAATATACACAGCAGAGGTTAGCCATTACTGCTTAATCCATGTTAAAGTTTAGTTCATAGAAAGAAAGCAGCCAGGCTGGTAACCCCAAAACCCAAGAAACACCCTCCACCAAACCCACAAATGAAAATATATAAGCAAAAGATCAATAATCCTTCACCCAAAAGCCAAACAAAGCAAAATGAAACAAAAACTCTAATACAATTTCATTTGTGTTGGTCAACAACGACTGAGCGCAGGGCCTGCCCTGAGAAGTGATTTAATAGACCCAGTGAGACTGTTGGAGAAAGAGTGATTTTTCTATTGCTAGTAGGTATCAACTCAACAAAGGTTCTTGGTCAGGGGTTGGAGCCCATGTCTATTTTCCCTTCTCAGTTTCTCCGTTCTGGTACCCACTTGGTTTGAATCTCCACAGCCCCCCCCCCCCCCCACCTCGTGTGTGTGTGTGTGTGTGTGTGTGTGTGTGTGTGTGTGTGTTTGCTTTATAAATGGTGTTCTAATAAGGAAAACAAAAAACAAACAAACAAAAACCCCCACTAGTGTTTGTTACCTTCACTTCCTTCTTCATAAAAGCCACCAAGCTGTCTCTCTAATGTTGTTTTATAAAACTTGATTCTGTCATATTAACAGCATTGAAAGGCCAAAAACAATGTACACCGCTATGAAAATAGCAAGGTAAAAAAAGAAATATGTACGGCAAGCAGGTCACCCCAAGAAAGTAAGCAGACCTAGTTATTTGGGAGCACAAACCTGCAGTTTAAAACAGCCACATGTAAATACACGTTATCTGCTATTTTAGCATTTGTTATGGTTTGGTCCCCATATCTCATGTACTTGGTCGTCAACTGGAAACACTGGTTTGGGAAGTTATGGAACACTGTAGACAAGGCCTCAATGTTATAAGGCCGCAGAAGCTTATGATTAGAGGCTGAAGTCTTAGTTCTTGCCAAGAGATGTGAACCAGACATTAAATGTTCTACCACCAAAGCGCAGCGATTATTCCACCGCCACACCATCCTATTCCTTAAACTGTGAGACAAATAAGTACTTCTTCTTTTAAGTTGCTTTTTCCAAGTATTCTATAACAGCAACAAGAATATAACTAACAAACCATTCCCCTAAAAACTGTGTTTCTATAAGCAGGACTATATAGGAAGAACAATCAATCCTCCCAACAGTTCAACATTTCTGTTAACATGTCACCCCATAACTCTAACAAGTTAAACTGGTGTGATACTATGTAGATATTATCAGATTTTAAAGAAATGTAATAGTGATCTTTATTATGTAGCAAGAATAGTTAAACAGTTGACTCTCAAAGTTCAGAAAGTGATAAGGAGTCAATGTGTGAATGTTACATAAACTTTTAAGTTGGTAGACTTACTTTTCAAGAGCTATTTGAATTATTAGGTAACTTACACTATAATGGGCTCCTGCTGCGTAGTGTACATTAATGATTTTAAATCTATGCATTTAATAATATTTTTGCATCACATTCAAACTTAAGAGTATTTTATGCAAAATCCTATTAAAATAGTAAAATATTAAAATTAAAATAGTTGAATCGTATCCAACAGAACAAAGGAGAGAAGTGATCATATTTATCTATTCCAGGCTTTAGCTATGTTGCCAAGAACGACACTCAGTGATTAGATTGTCTGAACGCCAGGATCTCCTGTTCTTTCTACAATTCTAGCCCTTACAGTTTCTATGATTAACATAAAGTACACTAACAAAGGAAATCTAACTTGTTTAAAGGAATGAAAAGACTAGCAATAGAATAAAAGAAAAATCTTTGCCAAAACCTGAAACCAGGCAGGCACTAAAAACAATACAAAGACTGCTTAAAACTCAACAATTCCTTTAAAATTCCACCTAAAAAATAAGAAAACATCCCAATTAAACACACACACACACACACACACACACACACACACACACACACAAGTTGGGCAGAGTGGCTCATATCTCTAACTTCACCATACTTGGGAGGCTGAGGCAGGTAGACTGTTCTGAGTCTGAGGCTAGCCTGGGCTAGAGTTCAACACTATCTTACTTTTTTGTTTGTTTGTTTTTTTGGATTTGGTTTTTTCCAGACTGGGTTTCTCTGTATAGCCCTGGCTGTCCTGGAATTCACTCTGTAGACCAGGTTGGCCTCGAACTCAGAAATCCACCTGCTTCTGCTTCCCAAAGCGCTGGGATTAATTACAGGCGGGCCGCCACCACCACCTGGCCTAACCCTGTCTTAATAAAACAAAACAAAACCAAGCCAACCCAAACCAGAAAACAAAACAAAATAACCAAAAACTTCCTAAAGCAAACCAATCTCTGACCCCCAAATCTCTCGAAGACTATGACATTCACTAACTACACAACTGGCAGGTAAGTATGTGACAAGCACTTAATTTCAAACATCAGGGAGCTACCCTCACGTAAACACCCACAATATAGATACTAGCAAAGATATAAACCATAAAGACTGCTGGTGAGGGCGTACACCTGCACAGCCACTTCTGATGGCAGTTTGGCAGTTTCTTATGAAATTAAACATACTTAACATATACCAACTGATTTTTTTCATATATATCCCTCAAAATTAAAAACTCATGTCTGCCTCAAAACCCGTACACAATCTTTATAGCAAAATTTGGATAAGAAATAAGAACTTAAATATACACAAAGCCAAACTGAAAAAGTGACATATTGAATGATCCCAACTGTAAACATTCTGGGAAAGGCAAACACCACAGAGTAGAAGAAGTAAAAAATTAGTGCTTGCCCGTTCAGAGTCGGCTGGGGGAACAGGAGAGCACAGGGGTGTTTAGAGCAGGGAAATGACTGTATGATACCAGAGCAAATAAATATTACTATCAGCCCTGTTAACACTCAAACATTAACAACACATTCCACGGAGGGTAGAAATGAGAAATATAAGTAAACTATGGAGCATAGGACAGGAGATGAGCGGTTATATAGGAACTGTGCTTTTTACTCAAAATTCCAGTAAATTAGAAAAAAAGTCAAGTGCAGAAAAATAAATTTAACAATAAAATTAAAAAACAGGGCTGGTAAGATGGTTCACTGGGTAAAAATTACTAGCAAGCCTGATGACCTGAATTTAGTTTGTGGGATTCACATGTGGAAGGGAAGCACCAACTCCTGGAAAGTTGTCATCTGACTTCTACATTCACCCAATAAATAAATATAGTAATAAAAGAGAAAAACAGCTGGGCGGTGGTGGCGCACGCCTTTAATCCCAGCAATTGGGAGGTAGAGGTAGGTAGATTTCTGAGTTCAAGGCCAGCCTGGTCTACAAAGTGAGTCCAGGACAGCCAGGGCTACACAGAGAAACTCTGCATCGAAAAAACAAGCAAACAGAAAGAAAGAAAGAAAGAAAGAAAGAAAGAAAGAAAGAAAGAAAGAGAGAGAGAGAGAGAGAGAGAGAGAGAGAGAAAGACAGAAAAGAAAAGAAAAGAAAGAAAAGAAAGAGAAAAACACAGGAGGGCTGGAGAGATGGCTCAGTGATTAAGAGCCTGCTTAATCCTCTGACTGTTCTTCCAGAGGTCCTGAGTCCAGTTCCCAGCAACCATATGGTGGCTCACAACAATCTGTAATAGATCTGATGCCTTCTTCTGGTGGGTCTGAAGACAGCTACAGTGTACTCGTAATTAAAAATAAATAAATCCTTAAAACAGCAACAACAAAAAAAACCCACAATGGGGGAGGGGCAGAGAGGTATACACACCTTTAATTTCAGCACCTAGGAAGTATTACACACAGAGGCAGGTTGATTCTGAGTTTGAGACTTGCATGGTCCACAGATCAAGTTCCAGGACAGCCACGGATAATAGAAAGAAAGCCTGTCTCAATCAATCAATCAATCAATCAAACCCAAACAACCCAACACTGTTAAGAATCTGCGAGCTTAGCTCAACGCCCCCAGCTGAGGTGTTTGCACAGGTTTCTTGAGAGTAAAACATCCAGCAGCTTAGCTTGATTCCTGCCTTCCCTCCCGGTGTGGTAGGGACTTCCCAGGTGTCTAACCTATGGCTATAACTGTTTTTTCCTGTTCCCTTCCCTGGCCTCTAGTATATATTGCTGGTCCCTCAGTAAAGCTTTGGCATTCTCCTTACAGAATGACCCGTGTCTGTCTCTTCTGTCAATCCCCCAGGCCTATGCCCAATACTCGGTACCATGGCAGTGCAGGCGCTGTCATCACACCTCCCAAAACAAACAAACAAACAAACAAACAAAAAAAACCAAAGCACTTTTATAATAGGCAATAAAAATAGTCAATAAGAAACCCACAAACTCAAAATCAATTTATTGCTAAGATCTGTTTGCAGAAGACGTAAAAGAACACTACAAATTCTTTATTTTTAGCTATATATTTAAAACTTATTGCAGATAATTTACTAAAGGTAATTTACCTTCATTTTACTTCCTAAACTGGGATCATGTTTTTTCCAAACTAAATTCTCATAAAGAAAAAAGATAGGGAGAATGTATCTGACATGTTTGGAGGTTACAATGAGTGTGGGACTGGATGATTTTTACTTCCGCCTGCTAAAACTTGGTTGGGCTGTCACCAATCCTCCATCACAGGTAGGGATTCCCACTGTCTTGACAGCATTGGCATCATTATAATCACATGACTCATAGTCAGATACAAGCCAATTATGTATATAATTATTGTCAGCATAAAGTTAAGTCTAAGTACCATAAATATTCTTTAAAAAGTATTTCTCAAACTACTGGCTAAGAACATAATGTTCTGAAAACAGCAGTAACTCAGTAGCACACCAATTGATCACCTATCTAAGGCTACTATTTTCTTCAAGTGAGACCAAGAGCTGAGGGCTGAATTGATATTGAAGCTAAATGGGTAGAATGGTAGGCTAATGAAAAGAACACCGAGGAGGGTTTGCAGTAGTTTATGTGTAGTTCTGCTGGACTGCTTTCATAACATCAGAAATAGCCTTACTCTTCAAAGTCCCTTTTCTATCACATGCAAAATAAGATCCATTGCATGACAGACATAATCTATGTGCCGATACCGTTCTAAATGCTTGGTAATACTAGTGAGCAAAATAAAGATTGTTGGCCTTCTGGCGTTGGCATCAGTAAGGGAAGGTAAATGTACCAGACATATGAAGCACGTTATACGGAATGTGAGGGGTGATCAACACTATGAAAGCCAGAAAGCATCGTAAGGTGTACAGGGTTGCAGGCTAGTCTTGGATAGTTATGACAGCTCTCAGGTAAAAAAAAAAATGAGTCCAAACTTTTAGCTGTCAAGTGGGGTTAGCTAAATAGGCAGGGACATATACTTGTGTCTTCAGTGGATATGACAGCACACTAAGTCTTCCTAAGAAGATTAGTTTGTTAGATGCCAACAATGTGCAAGGCACTTTATACATGTTTTGTTTTCTGTATAAATTTAAGATTTGTAGTAATTCTTATTTTAAATATAATAAAAGGTACACATGCTGTTTTACATCAGCTAGCTTAAGGTTTTATCCTGAGGTGGCAGCAGACCCTCTGTGTACATGGTCACTTGGAAGTCACTTGACGTTGTAGAAGCTGACAACAACCACGTTCCCAGAACACAGACGTGAGCTTCCTAAACATCTCAGCAGAACCCCACTAACAAATCTTACACGGCTGACAGGGACACAATCTGCTCCTCCTCGGATGAGCAGAAATTAGCTCCTGTAGCTTCTGAGCATGAAGTATTCTTTCCACAAATGGTACTATGCTAATTAAATCTTCAGGCAAGTGTTTCTTTGGAAATGTCCTTAAAAGTCTAGAAATAAGTAAGATTAAACGCATTTCAGCTGAGGAAATGAGGTAATTTTAGGTCCATTCAGCCCAACTGGATATGTAAATATTTTAGGGTATGACTGTGAAGCAGCAAAACAAAGCAAAACCAAACTACCTAGTGTGCATACAGTTCTTAAAACCTCAAACAAACAAAACTTAAATCCCAAGTAAGAATGATCCAAGTTGTTGGGCTGTGGTTGTGTATGCCTTTAATCCCAGAATTTAGAAGGCAGAGGCAGGCCAACCTCTGAGTTCAAGGCCAGCCTGATCTACAAAGCAAGTTCCAGGACAGCCAGGGCTACACAGATTAATGCTGTCATTAAATTAAACAAAACAAAAACAGATTTTGTATTTTTAACTTATCTTAGCCATTTTGGTAATTAAAGTGCTCACAGTTAGCAACCATTTTATCAGAAATATCAGAACGAACTTTCTAAACTTCAAATATCTGCAACTACTCAGGAACAATTAATGCATAAAATCAATTTCCCCTGAATGGCAGTTATGGGGCGGCCTCACACATCTCAGTTTCTGTCAGGGCCATGCTATTCAGGGGAAAGTGGCCCTGCCGGAGGGTAGTGGCTCTGCAGGCAAGAAGCTGGGTCAGTCTCTGATGGTTGTTGGAACAACTGAATTCCAAAGAGCAACGGATGATTCTACTAGGAGACTACACCTGAAGCCACTTAACATAAATATGGAAGTTGATAATAAATGAACCTGGCTTGTGGTGTAAGCCTCTGCAACTAAATCAGTCTATGAGATTTGGGGGAAAGCTGCAATTCCACAGTAAAACACAAACTAGCTGCAATGTATCCAGAGCTTTCCCCCAAATCTTATCAGCAAACCTTACAACATTACTTTGACTGATTTCAAGTACTCAGCAGGACATATTTTTACAACATAATCATGTTAACTTATTTTTTGCTTAATAAGTTTATACCTTTGATCTGTAATTTTCAATTATTCTTCTTTCATACATTACATCCCTACCAAGTTTCTTTCCCTCTACTCGTCTCAGTTCCTTCTCCCACCTACTCTCTCCCAGACCCACTCCTCCTCTGGGAGGCCTCCAAAAGATATCAAGCAAACATGACACAAGCTACAGTAAAACTAGGCACAAACCCTTATATCAAGGCTAGACAGGGCAACCCAGTAGGAGGAAAGGGGTCCTAAGTGATGACAAAAGGGTCAGAGACACTCCCAACTTCCACCGTTGGGAGTCCCACAAGAACATCAAGCTATACAACCATAAAGTACATATATGCAGAGACCTAGCTCAGACCCACACATACAGTAGGATGAGTTTATAACTTACTTGATTACAATATTCAAATATTTTGAATGTATACTTGGTATATATGTATATGGTATATGTATGCATACAGCCAATAAATAGGTACCTTTGGTTATTTTGTTTTGTGAGACAAAGCAGATCTGCTTGGAACTCACTATGTAGCTCAGGCTTTGAACTCACAGCAATTCTGTCATAGCCTCCCAAATGCTTGGATTACTGGCAAGTGTCAAGAGGCCCAAATACAGATTTCTTTATTATAGAGACATTTAAATGTCTGTGATACTTGGGGAGAAAATGAGAAGTCTCATTTTAGTTTTACCCTTAGAATGGGAACAACATAAGGAATATTATGCCTGTTTAATAATATAACCCATCCCTTAGTATTATCAAAATTTGTTTTTCTATCATAAAATCCTTTTCTTCAAACATATGCATTAAAACAAACACACGCTTGTAAAAGAATGTGCTCAGGTGCAGCAGTACAAAGAGGAGGGGCTTACATATCTCAGATGATGTGAATGAGTGTTTTGAAACACACTGTCGGTCAATCACTCTACAATTCTAACACAACAATTCTAAATACTTTATTTAACTGATGACATTCTAAAGGAACAGCCATAAAATATCAAGTTCTTAACTTCTCATGAGCCAAGGAAAGCCATATTGTGTGCCAGATACTTACAAACATGTTATTTAAAATTTTTTCTTCCAAATACAAACAAGAAGCATGCTGAATAGATACAACAAATACAAAATCCTCTGGTTTAAAGCTCTCAAAAATAGAGTTCACAGACCCCTGGAGCTTCCTGAGACTTCCAAGATCTCTAAGACTGTACACAACTGCATGAAAATAGTTTATATCTTTTTATTGTACTGACACTTGCACAAATGGTATAGAAAAGGCACTATAGTAATGGTAGATAATTCCATAGGTCTTTAGCACAAACCACGACGACTTCAAAGCATATGGCCAGTCTTTGAATTCTTGGCTGCCACCCATTCCTTTAAAGCAAAATAAAAACTTAGCCAGTTTTACTTGAGATTGTGCTTAATGGAGAAAAATTACTTTTACTAAATCTCAATCTTAAGGACCAGAGAAATGACTCAGCAGGTATAGACACTTACTGCCAGGCCTGATGACCTGAGTTTGATACCCTTGGACACAGATGGTATCACTTGGACCACTCTCACATCCTGCTTCCTGACATGCACAGTCAGTGGTGCAATTAAAACCGTGGATATAAAGTATTTGTATGTAACAATATGAGAAATATAAAATACTTCTGCACACCACTGGTTTTCACTAACCAGAGGAATGAATGTTCAGAAAAGATTTTAGATAAAAAAATGCAGCTAACTTTCACAAAACTACCACTTGTAGAATACCCAAAACAATCTGGAAAGGCTAGTAAAATACTCTTCCCTTTCCACTACAATATTTGTGTGAAACTGGATTCTGTTCGAACACTGTATTCTATACAATGAATGAATCATCATAAGCTAAATATGGGATTAAACATGAGAATTCAGCCATATTCTACCAAGCCAGATTTGGAAGAAATTTACAAAAACTGAAACACCAGGAAGCTGAGGTAGGGGAGAGCTTTAAACGCCCGTCTGGGTTATTATATGCTGAGCCAGTTTCAAAACCAACCCCAGCAGTCCATATATACTTGAACTCAGCCTATCTCTGAAATACTCAGGTTATATAGGTGTATGCTATCAATCCCTGCTCAGAGGGTATCTTGTAGGAGTCAGTTCTTGTTTTCCACCACCCATGTTCTGGGGATCAAACTCAGATCCATCAAATGTGATCCATCTCACACATACATACACACACATACACACACACACACACACACACACACACACGCATATATGTGTGGTATGTTCACCAGGATTCAAGTGCCCTCAAGAGTCCATGAGAGTGTGCTGAATCCCTGGCAGCCATGTAAGGACAGTACATTTTTGGGTCAAAGGAAGATTTATTAAGAAAAAGTAAGAAAGAAGTGGGAGGGGCTCCACGGAGGAAATACCCAATAGTACAATCTAACTCACGGAGCCATTGTACCAGTTCCATTTTAATTCTTTTCCTTTCCTTATCAACTTTGTAGACAATACATTGATTTCCAACCTGGCTTGAAGTTGATCACTTCGTTATGCTTTTAAATTATCAATAAGAACTCATGGACCTTTACCCATATGTTTAGATAACAAACTTAGATCAAATGTGTTTCCTAATTATGTTCTTAAACAATGCCTAAATGAGCACTCTGACCTGGGAAGCAGGTAAACTAACTGCAGAGCCTCTCCTTTTTCTTTAAATTCAATCTTCAAGCTCAATCCTAGCTCTTCAGCTGATCACCAGCTGTGGCTACTGTGGTGGTTTGAATAAAAATGGCTCCCCGAAGCCGGGTGGTGGTGGCGCACGCCTGTAATCCTAGCACTCTGGGAGGCAGAGGCAGGCGGATTTCTGAGTTCGAGGCCAAGCCTGGTCTACAGAGTGAGTTCCAGGACAGCCAGGGCTACACAGAAAAACCCTGTCTCGAAAAACCAAAAAAAAAAAAAAAAAAACCAAAAAAAAAAAAAAAGCCCCCCCCCCCCCCCCCCGAGGCTCATATTTGAACGCTTAGTCATCAGGAAGTAGCACTATTAGACAAGGATTAGGAGTAGTGTGGCCTTGTTGGAGAAAACATGTCACTGGGAGTGGACTTTTAAAAACCCATGCCAGGCTCAGTTCTACCTCTATGCCAATGGATCAGAATGTAGCTCTCAGTTACTGCTCCAAGTGCCCACATGCCTACCACCATGCTTCCTGCCACAATGATAATGGACTAAACCTCTGAAACTGTAAGCAAGCTCCCAGAAACAGGCTTTTTCTTTTGACAGTTGCCTTGGTCATGGTGTAGCTTCACATCATTTTTCAGGGTATCTTCACATCAATAGAACGGTGGACGAGACAGTCACTCCCTCTTCACAATCTCCAGTGGATCACACAGATCTCCTAACTTCCTCCCCTCACTCATTGTTTTATCTCAGATCTCAACTGTAGCAGGCACTCCCTTGGAAGCAACCCACAGGCCACTCTAATTTCCCTAGTCTTACTCCCAGCCCTGTAGCAGATGTTCTGTTTAAGGCCTCTGTTTAGTCTCTGCCCCCATTTTCAGGGGACTAAGCAGAACCTGTGGAATACCCAGCTCTCCTTGCTTCTGTGGACCCCTCAGCCCAGGCCAGTCCATCCCATTCCTAAGTGTTAGTTCCCAATATCCAGAAACACATTTTTACCAGGAGCTTTCAGCAGCTATGCCTATCAGAATCCCAGAAGGATTTCCTACCAGGCAACACAGACACCACACTCTCCCAAGAACCAGAGAGGACACAAAAACCAAGAAACAAAATATCCACCCAACAAAGACAAGGACAGATCTCAGCACCTAGAATTACAGTCTTCCCAATTCCAGATGTCTTAGCCATCAACTTAAGAACACAACCAATAACAGCCAGGACAGCGTGTCTCCACGAGAGCCCAGCAGCCCTCCCACAGCAGGCCCTGAGTATTCCAGCATAGCTGAAGCACAAGACAGACCCTGAAACAGCTTCCGTGAATATGACAGAGGTCCTTAGACAGGAAATGGGTAAGTCCTTTAAAGAAATCTATAAAAAGTCGAGCGGTGGTAGCGCACGCCTTTAAATACTAGCACTTGGGAGGCAGAGGCAGGTGGATTTCTGAGTTCAAGGTCAGCCTGGTCTACAGAGTGAGTTCCATGACAGCCAGGGCTACACAGAAACTGTCTCGAAAAAACAAAACAAAACAAAAAATCTATAAAACTAACCAACCAACCAACCAACCAACCAGCCAGCCAGCCAGCCAGCCAGCCAGCCAACAGTAGAAGGAAATGAAAATAGTTCAAGACCTGAAAGTGGAAACCTACTCAATAAGGAAAACTCTGAGGAAAATCTGGAAATCAAAAATTTAGGAACCTGAATAAGAACCATAGTGATAAGTCTCACCAGACAGGAGAATCACAGGCTCTGAAGACAGGATAGAAAAAATGGGTACTTGGGTCAAAGAAAATGTTAAATCTAAGAAACTCCCGGCACAAAAAAAATCCAGAAATCTGGGACACCATGAGAAAACCAAATTTAAGAATAACTGTAACACACACACACACACACACACACACACACACACACACAAACAGGAAAGAAAATAAACCCAAATCAAATGCACAAAAGGCACAGAAAATATATAAAATTTCCCCAAACTCTATCAAGGTACAAGAAGCATACAGAACACCAAATAGACTGAACCAGAAAAAAAGTCTCCTTGCCACATAATTTAAAAAAAAAAAAATCAAAATCAAAACACTAAGTGTACAGAACAAAGAAAGAATATAAAGGCATATAAAGGCAGAGCCATTAAAATTACACCTGATTTCTTAATGGAGACTCTAAAAGCCAGAAGGACCTCCACAGATAAGCTAGACTCTAAGAAACCATAGATGCCAGCCTAGACTACTATACCCAGCAAGGTTTTCAGTCATAATAGATGGAGAAAAATAAGACATTTGTAAGAAAACCAAATTAAAACAGTATCTATTAGAAATCTAGCCAGCGATTCTCAGCTTGTGGATGGTGACACCTCAGAAGGTCCAATAACCCTTTCATAGAGGTTGCACATCATCAGATACTTATATTACAATTCATAATAGTTATGAAGTAGCAACAAATAATTCTATGGTTGGGGGTCATCACAACATGAAGAACTGTATCAAAGCGTTGCAGCATTAGGAAGGTTGAGAAACATTGTGCTTCAAGAAAAAGTCCAACATAAAGAGGTTAACTAAACCTAAGAAAACACAGGGAATAGATAACCACAGACTAGCAAATAGAAGAGGAAGGAAACACACAGACACACACACACACACACACACACAGACACACACACACCAGCAGCAGAACCACTACCACCACCACCACCACCACCACCACTATCATCACAGGTGTTGATTCCTGAAATAACAGGAATCAACAAACACTGCTCATTAATATTTCTCAATATCAATGGTCTTAATTTCCCAATAACTAACACAGATTAGCAAAATGGATGTGAAAAGAGGATCCATCCTTTTGCTGCATCTAAAACACACCTTAACGTCAAGATTAGACATCACCTCAAAATAAAAGGATGTAAAAAGAGATTCTAAACAAATGAACCTAAGGCTGATGAAGCCATTTTAGTATCTGACCAAATAGACTTAAAACCAAAACTAATCAGAAGAGACTAGAAAGACACCACATACTCATCAAAAGAAAAGTTCACCAAGAGGACATTATAATTCTTAACATCTATGCACCAAACACAATTTGGACTTAACAGTTATCTACAGAACATTTCATCCAGACACAAAAGAATACACCTTCTTCTCTGTACCTCAGACAACTTTCCTGACTACATACTCAGACACAAAGCAAGTCTCAATGGATACAAGAAAATTGAAATAATATCCTGCATCCTATCTTACCACAGATTAAAGTTGTTATCAACAACAACAACAACAACAGAAAGAGCAGAAAGCTTACAAACTGATGGAAACTGAACTCACTATTGAATGAAATGTGGGTCAAGACAGAAATTAAGAAAGAAAAGCTTTCTAGAACTGAATGAAAGGAATTAATAACCTACTCAAACTCATAGGTCACAGTGAAAGTGGTTCTAAGAGGTAAGTTCATAGCACTAAGTGTCTACATAAGAACAAACAAACAAATAAACAAAACCTGAAAGCGCTAGAACAAAAATAAGAAACCACACCTGAAAAAGGAGTAGAAGGCAAGAAGTAATCAAACTCAGGGCTGGGAAAAAAAGAAAAGAAACAACATTAATAACAAAAACAATAGAAAGAATCAATAGGAAGAGTTGGTTCTTGAGAAAAATCAGTAAGATTGATAAACTGTTATTCAAATTTACTAAAACACTGATTAATCCAAATTAATAAAATCAGAAATGAAAAGGGGGACATAAAAACACTTAGGGAATCCAGACATACTTTTAAACCCAGTAATCCACCATGTTGGAAAAACCAAAACCATTTCTCAAGGTCAAGTCAAGATTAAATAAGTAATTTAAACAGACCTAATACCCCTAGGGAAATAAAAGCAGTCATTAAATGTCTCCCAACCAGGGCTGGAAAATGGTTCAGTGGTTAAGGAAAAAAAAAAAAGGTCTCCCAAACAAAAGAAACCTAGGGCCAGATGGTTTTAGTGAAGATTCTACAGAGGATTTCAAAGAGTTTACACCAATCGTCCTCAAGTTATTCTACAAAATAGCAACAAGAAATGCTCCCCAATTCATTTTACAAGACCACATTTACTCTGATACCCAAACCACATAAGGATCCAACAAAGAAAAAGAATTACAGATTACAGATCAATTTCCTTTACAAACATAGATGTAAAAATTCTCAATAAAATACTTGCAAATCAAATCCAAGAACACACCAAAAGGATCATCCACCATGATCAAGTAGGCTTCATCCCAGAGATGCAGGGACGATGGTTCAATACATGAAAATCAACAAATATAATCCACTATATAAACAAACTGAAAGGAAAAATACTACATGATCACATCAGTAGATGCAAAAAAGGCCTTTGACAAAATCCAACACCCCTTCGTGATAAAAGCCGAAGAGATGTAAGAGACTTATCTCAATATAATAAAGGCATAAAGAAATCCTATAACCAACATCAACTTAAATGGAGAAAAGATCGAAGTAATTCCATTAAAATTAGGAACAGATAAGGTTGTCCACTGTAGGTTTAGATTTTTTAAAATTTATTTTTATTTTGTTTTGTTTTTTTGGATTTTGGTTTTTTCGAGACAGGGTTTCTCTGTATAGCCCTGGCTGTCCTGGAGCTCACTCTGTAGACCAGGCTGGCCTCGAACTCAGAAATCCGCCTGCCTCTGCCTCCCAGAGTGCTGGGATTACAGGCGTGCGCCACCACCGCCCGGCTTTTTTTGTTTGTTTGTTTTGTTTTGTTAAATTTATTTTTAATAAGAGTTTTTAAATTTAATATATTTTTTTTAGTCTATCGCCTATTAGAGGTGGTGGAAAGGTTACTAGAGCAAAGAAGGACATGAATTTGTTTAGAAGTATTTTTTTGGAGTAATCTAAGTTGTGCTGTCACAATATCAGTAGTTTAGTTTATACAAATTAGTAGTGGCAGCTCGAACTACTTGTAAATACCATTTATGAATCAGCAATGGCAGGACTCACAACAGGACTGGAAAACACTATTTACGAACAGCAGGTTGATCTAGAAGAAACTCTAAGTCTCTGCCAATTTGCCTGACTGCGTGGGGTGGCAAGAAGCTGCCAGAATATCATCAGGAGCTTTTCGGTATGTGTTTCTCTATGAAGTCATGACAGATGATGACCAATAAAGAATGATAAAGTATACTAATACCACCCGACGTCAGCCAAGCCTGCCATGACCAGCAAGGACGGCAAGGCGTACCAGTACTGTTCAGTATCACCCACTACCTGTCGGGCTTTATTTATGGCCCTTCTGAACATCACGTGTTCTTTCAGGCATTCGCTCTAGTAAAATATCACATGTCTTTTTTTCTAAGCTGCCTCCAGCAAAACACTATGGGTCTGCTTTTAGTGAAACATCTTTGCCCGTGTCTGCTTCAGCAAAAACAGAAGACAGCTATTTTTTTTAAAAATATCACACACACACACACACACACCCACTCCTCAACATAAAACCAGATACACTGAACCTGATGGAGGAGAAAGCAGGGAATGGCCTTGAAGTCATTGGCACAGAAAAATCCTTTCTGAACAGAACACTGTTAGCATAGGCACTAAGATCAACAATTAATAAATGGGATCTCATCTACTTCCTGAGGCCAGGCAGGACTCCCAGTGGAGGGGATAAGGACAATCCACCCACAAAACCCTCAACCCAAGTGTGTGCTGCCTACAATATGTGAAGGGACAAAGAAAAAGCAGAAAGTGAGGGAATGGCCAGCCCCAAATTGAGACCTATCCCATAGGCAAGAACTAATTCCTGACACTATTAATGATACTTTGTTGTGCTTGCTGACAGGAACCAGGCCTAACTGTCCTCTGAGAGGCTCCACTAAGCTGTCAATGAAAAGAGATGCAGAGACTCACACCCAAACATTAGATGGAACTCAGGAAATCTTACAGAAGAGTTGGAAGAAGGATTGAGGGTTCTGAAAAGGGGGACTCCACAGGAAGTCCAACAGAGCCAACCTGGACCGTTGGGGCTCCCAGAGACCGAATCACAAACCAAAAAGCACACATGGGATACACCTAGACCCCCTGCACATTTGTAGCAGATGAGGAGCTTGGTCTTCATGTGGTTCTCCCAACGACTGGAGCATGGGTTGTCCCTGATCCTGTTGCCTGCCTGCCTGTGGATCCTGTGTCCCTAAATGAGACCTTGTCTGGCCTCAGTGGGAGAGGATGTGCTTAGTCCTTCAGAACTCCATGTGCAGGGGAGGGGTAAGGGAAGTGTGGTGTTAGTGGTGGTGGTGGGGAGGAGGTGACACCCAGGGGAGGTTCCCCTTCTCTTGGAATGGGAGGAGAAGAGCTGATATTGGGTCATAAAAGTGAATAAACAAACAAACAAAGGGATCCCAAGTGAAAACTTAAAACATTTTAATTAACATATTAAAAACATATACTTATTTACTTCTGCGTGTATACTTATGCACTATAGTGCCCATGTAACGTTCAGAGAATAACTACAGGAATCAGTTTTCTCCTTCTGCACTAAATGTTGCGGCAGCAAGCACCTTTATACTTTTACTGAGCTATCCTGTGGGCTCCAACCTAAGTTTTGACTGTGCTAAGGCACTTAGTTGACTTGGGTAGCGGACATTAAGTTAGACAGCGAGCAGCAGCACAGTAAACCACTCAGCTCTCAACTCCTACTTGCTTTTACCCTCAATACCATCTAGAAAGGAAGGAAGATTATTTTATACCCAATGGGAACAAAACCAACCTCCAGAAAACATTACCTACACAACAGCAAACATTTCTACGAATCAAAGAAATTTCAGTTTGGGAACTACCAATTGAAAAATAAAAGCAGTTTTAAACTAAAACATATACAACAATATGCAGTTTCCCAATTTCTAAGACCTACAGTCATGAAATGCTTAGGAAATGCTGCTTTTCTGGGCCCTTTGGAGATTATTTTTGCAGACTGGTGAATGTATTGCTTAATCCCGGCAAATAACACTGATAAGTGAACTACTGAACAGAACACTCTTTAAAGGCAGAAAACCAGTGCCCTGGATGTTCTGCAGGACCACAGATGCTATGCCCTGTCACAAGGAAGCAAAAAGACAAAAGAATCATCCACTGGCTACATCTACTGACACTAGGTGGCCATGGCAGAGTAATAGTTATCTAGAAGTACCCGTAGGTGCTATTTAAAAAAGAAAGAAAGAAAAGAAAAATGTCGGAACGAGACTTCTCCCTCATGCATGCCTGCGGTTCCAGCACCTCATTGGCTGAGACTGCTGCTGTTATTACCGTGGACCAGTCTACCCACTAGTGGGTAAGAGGAAAACAGCCTGAGGGAACACAGGTCTATGAGAAACCTTACATTCTTGTTGTTATAACTGTTTTAAAAAGAAAACCTCACTGGAAGGATAGCTCAGTGTTTAGGAGCATTTGTTGCTCTTCTAGAGGACCTGAGTTTGATCCACCTGTAACTATAGCTCTCAGGGGACTCAATCCCCTTTTCTGGCCTCCATGGGCACCTACACACATGTTGCACACACTTAAACAGACACACAAATAAACAAGAAAAAAAAAAAAAGAGGGTTCCCAGGAGTCCCTAATGTGAGTTAGGGAGATAGAGAAGCAGCGCAGCAGGCAGGCAGTTAGCTGGGTCTCATCCTCTGTGCACTCTCCTCTCTAGTGTCCTGACAGGTTTAATGTGGATTTAGTCAGTATAAAGCCTCAACACCATTTTACACACAAGAAAACTAAAGCTCCAAGGGCTAAAGTTACTTATTCAAGGTTGGACCTCTATTCAATATTAAATTTAGGTATTTCTTCAAATCCAATGCTTGTTCTATTAAACCATACTATATAAAATAAGTAATTTTCCTTAAAGTTCTAACTATGAGAAAGAGGGAACGTTTGTCTGTGCTTTTAGCAGAGAGGAGGGAGTACTAGATGGCCACCCCCCCCCCCCAAACCCTCCTAAAAGGACCATCACTGACCAAGTAAGTATTCAAGTACAAGAGACTATGGGAACATTTGTCATTTAAACTAGAGTTTGAGATTAAAACTTTAATCCTGGATCTCTTTGGTTATATGGCTTTGGGTAAAAAGATCACTTTACAAAGTTTGTTATTCTGGAAGAAGCTTGAATCTTGAGAAATAAAAAAAAAAAAACCATGAAAATACTCTGCAAATTAGACTGTGTGAGTCAGGTGTGGTGGTACAAACCTTCAATCCCAGTACATAGGAAGAGGCAGAAGGATTTGAGAATGTAAACCCATCCAGATCTACCCTAAGTAGTTCTTACTACTAAGAGACACTAAGTAAGTTAAGCAAGCGCGCGCCTGAGCAAGTGTTGGGTCCAGCAATATGAAAAACTAGTAAGCTTCAAATTTTCCTGCCACAAACATCAACGGCTAGTATTTAAATAAGCTCAGCAGAAGAGCTCTTGCCTGGCATCAGTAAAATGTTGAACTGATCCCCAATATGACACACAAACAAGCAGACAGACAAAAAAGCTTGGTCGATGCACATTCTAAGTAAAAAATACCAATCTTACGGTTTTTGTTCTGGAAAACAGCAAAGGTAGGGGTGGAAGAGGAAAAAGGAAAGTCACGGGTGTACACACACACATGGGGGCAAGGGGGTGACTCTCATGGAATAAACACTGAGAAAGAAGCCTGCATCATAAATACAGAGATACAGATCCCAGACAAAGGTTAAGAGGACTGTACAACCAAAATCTGAAAAACTTCTTGGGGGTGGGAAGGAACAAGACTAGATCTTGATTCAACATGATTTTCAACATATACAACCAAATCCAATGAAACATACATTTGTTCTTTTTTTTCATACAAATAGCAACATAGAATAGATTCAATCAAAGAATATTAAATTTTCTTAATGAAAAGTTTAGGTTATTGTAAAATACTACACTTGATCTTAGCCATAAGGCTGAAAAGAGATACTGTAAAATACTAGAATAGATATTAAGAGCCAATTTGAATTAAAAATTAGGTTATATTTTTCTGACATAGTAAGTTGTAAGTAAATGGATCTGTGCTTGAGCACATACATGATAACATATAACTTCAACTTAAGTACATAGGTAGGCCATTTCTAGTCTGAAAACCCAAAGTACAAAACTTTCTAAAGGCTGATATGAACCCACAAACAGAAAATTCTGTAAGTGACCTTAAGTGAGGGTTCACAGTCCAAGTACGCTGAAAATACTAGGTAAAATAACTAGACTATGCAAAAAGTAATACAGAACAAATTTCATGCTTAAACTTCTGTCCCATCTCTTAAGATCTTATAAAATATATGGTCTATATTCCAAAATGCTAAAAAACAAACAAATATACACACACAAAAAAACAACCAACAAAACCCCACAAAATCACACATCTGAAATATTTGTGGTGCTAAGCCTTTTGAAAATGGTTACCATAACTAGTATAGTGCTAAGAGATCATCATGTTGGAAAACAGCAATTTATTGAAAGACAGCCTATTTACTAATGCAAATGTCCTTACTTTAGTTCTTTCTTTCCTATTTATTTATTTATTTATTTATTTATTTATTTATTTATTTATTTAGATTGGGTCTCTCTACGTATCCCCGGCTGTCCTAGAATTCAAATCAGAAATCTACCACATCTGGCTTTTTTTTTTTTTTTTTTTTTTTTTTTTTTGATTTGGTTTTTTCGAGACAGGGTTTCTCTGTACAGCCCTGGCTGTCCTCGAACTCAGAAATCCGCCTGCCTCTGCCTCCCAGAGTGCTGGGATTACAGGCATGCGCCACCACCGCCCGGCCACACCTGGCTTAATATTATTTCTTTTTTTATATTTTATTTTAATTGTTTGGTTTTTGGAGACAGGGTTTCTCTATGTAGCTCTGACTGTTCTAGAGTCTTGAACTCAGTGATCCACCTGCCTCTGCCTCCTGAGTGCTATAAGGGTGTGTGCCACCATGACTTGTTTTACACTATTTTTTTTAAAAGTAAATTCTAACAAGAAGCCAAGCTGAGACCTTTTTATTTTAATTAATCACAGTTAATGATACTTAATCTTAATCGTTTTTTAATCTTTTTGCTTTTCTTAATCTTTTTTCTTTTATAACCCGTGAAACTGAAATTCAGATGGTACACAAATTTGAGAGATGGCTCAGAGGGTAAAAAGCAGTGAACATGGGTTCAGTTCCCAGCACCAAATGACTGCCTGCAACTCCAGTTCCAGAGATCCAATGCCCTCTTCTGGCATCTGTGGATATTAGACACATACATGGTACATATAAATTAATACAGGAAAGCACTCAATACACATAAAAATAAATCATATTTCATTAGCATGACAGCTATTATTCAGATAAATACCAACATATAGTAAAATTATTGCATTCACAAATGAAAGATTCCAAATATTCAGCTATGAGTAAACAAAAACACCAGTAGATTGGCAGAGAAGTGTTAACTGTCACATAGTAATAAAAATAAAATACTCAACATGAAGCAAACTACTGTTTTACATAAATCTATTTATTTATATACTTAATTTTTTTATTTTAATTTTATGTTTATAGGTGTTAAAATGGTGTATCTTGTGTGCAGTTGGTGCCTATGGAGGCCAGAAGAGGTTGTTGGATCTCCTGGAATTAGAGTAAGACAGTTGTAAGTCACTATGTGGGTGCTGGGAATAGAACCTGTATCCCTTGGAAGAGCAGCTAGTACTCTTCAGCCACTGAGCCATCTCTACAGCTCCCATCTCTGTTTAAAAATGAGGGTCAGGACGATATTCTAATGTTAAAAAAAAGTATACATGCCTGGGGAACCAATGATTTATAAAGCTTTGAAGCCTCAAAGTACAAGAATTTTCAAATTATAGTACATTATTAGAGAACAGTAAAAATACTAAGATCAAATACAGCAAAAAACTGGAGCCAGAGAGATAGTCATATGGTTTTCTTGAGACAGGGTTTCTCTGTGTAGCCCTGGCTGTCCTAGAGCTCACTCTGTAGACCAGGCTGTCCTCGAACTCAGAATCTGCCTGACTCTGCCTCTCAGAGTGCTGGGATTACAGGTGTGCACCACCACCGTCGGGCTAGTCATATGGTTAAGAAGAGCACTAGTTGTTCTTCTACAAGGCGACTCCTAGCATTTACATGGTAAATCACAACTGACTCTGTCTAGTTCTAGGGGATCCAGTGCCCTGCCCATTTTGGCCTCTGCAGGTACCAGACATGCTTGTGGTACAGAGACATACATGAAGGCAAAGTATCTGTACACATAAAACATTAATTTAAAAAATCCACCAAAATGAGAAGGCAATTTACCTCTCTTCTAAAGTCCTAGAATGTGATTTGTGCCTATAATCTTGACAGAACAGTATGACAGAATATCTATCATATACAAAGTAATATTTTCCTACTGCATAGAAACATGCCCTTGATTCCCTAACATGTTAACAGCCAGCTAACTTTCCTTAAATGCTCTCATTCTGACTTTTATTTCTTTAGACTCATATCACATACATAATGAACAAACTATAATTTTGAGACTAGCTGTTAGTATTTGAAGACTTAGAATCTCCTCTGGCCTACTTACATGTAGCCTAACTCCTGATACAAACATTTGAAAGTTAGAAGAATGAAAAAGAAGACAAGAGATATAGGCACAAAAAGGACACAGAGTTCTTACTGACATAAAAATCCACAAGAAAGCTTCTCATCGCCCTTATCTCTTCCCACGAGAAAACCCAGAACACACTCGGAGCTCTTTTAAAAGACTCAACATGGCAGAAGTGTATGAAAATTCAAAACGGAACATTAAGGCAAAGAAAGATAAAAGAAATCAGAAACACTTAATCTTGGATCACTGTACTTTGATTCTGAGAAGAAAAAAAAACGTAGTTCCATATTTATTCTCTTAAAAAACAAAGTGAGAGAATCCCAAGTAGATACTTCTTAAGAGGCTTGGCATACACACCCCATACTGCTGGTTCTTCTTAAGTCTCTGGAAATCTAAAGCATTTTCAATTTGTTTTTCAAACTTAAAACTGCTGTATAAACTATGAAAAACACTTTTCATGAAAATTAAGTCAGCAAGTAAGAAAGACCAGACAGATTGTGGTGTAAAAGATTTAAAAGAATCTTCTTATAGAAGTTTTAAAAAGAAGTCTTATCTGGATATTTCCAAAACAAGTTGATGGGGGATAAGCAGATGAGGCCAATGTGGAAAAGGCTTTTCCAAGAGGAAACATAGGATGAGGAGGCTTGATAGAGTTCTTTCCTATAATGTGTAAAGCCCTAGGTTCATCCCTGGATCCTAGAACTAATAATGTCCATCCATTTATAGACATAAAACAAATCAAAAGCAGTTTAACGCTGAATTACTTTTAGTTGCTGGGTTATTTAGATAGCATAGAAGCAGGATACCTGTGAGATGGCAGCCAGCCGGTTTCCACAGCAAGTCACAAGTCAACCAAGGCAACACACTGTGACCATCTCACAAAATGAACTTCCTTAAAACAAGATTTGCTTTCATTTACCTCAATTATAAAACAAACAAACTAACAAACACTTCTAAGAGGTCACAATGACCACAGTGGTCAATGTTGTATAGTTTATGCAAACCCCCAAGAATGCTAATTTCAGTACTGTCACAAAGATTGTGATCTTGCCAATGGTAACAGAATCTGAATTTACTTGTACTGGCTAGTTTTATGTCATTTTAACACAAGCTAGAAGCTAGAAGAGGGAGGTGGGGGGGGGGAGAGGGAGAGGGAGAGGGAGAGGGAGAGAGAGAGAGAGAGAGAGAGAGAGAAAGGGAGGGAGGGAGGGAGGGAGAGAGGAGAGGGAGGGGGAGGGCCTGAACCTCAATTGAGAAAAGACCTTAATAAGAGCTAACTGTAGGACACCACCCCCCACCACCACCACCACCACTGTGGGTGATGTTATTCCTAGGATGGTGGTCCTGGGTTCTAGAAGAGCAGGCTGAGCAAACGTAAGGAACAAGCCAGCAAGCATCTGGTCTCTGCAACAGCTTCCTGCCTCTAGGCTCTTGCTCTGTTTGAGTTCCTGTTCTGATCGCCTCCACTGATGAACACTGATGTAAGCCAAATAAACCTTTCCTCCCCACATTGCTTTGGTCATGGTATTTCATTACAACAAAAACCCCAACTAACACAGAAACTGGTACCAGGAGAGTGGGGGTACCGCTGTGAGAGACCTGACCACATGTTTTGAGGAGGACTGTGGAAGAACTTTGGAACTTTTGGGTAGAAAGGTCACTGAGTGTTCGAAGCTTGGTGAGCTGTGTAAGCTTGGAAGAAATGACTGTTGAAAGCAATGCAGACAATGGGGGCCTGGTTTGTGACAATCCAGAGGTAAGTAGGAAAGTCACTTAAAGACTCTACTGGGGAGCTGGAGAGATGGCTCAGCGGTTAAGAACACTGACTCCTCTTCCGAAGGTCCTGAGTTCAAATCCCAGCAACCATATGGTAGCTCACAACCATCCATAATGAGATCTTACTCTTCTTCTAGAGTGCCTGAAGACAGTTACAGTGTCCTTAAATATAATAAATAAATAAATAAATCTTAAAAAAAAAGACTCTACTGGGGCTGCTGCATATTTTAAATTAAGAATATGTGGTTCTGGTTAGCTGAGGTTTAAGAGCCTGCTAAGCTGAGAAATTAGCAGTGATTAAGAAGCAAACAGCATAAGTGAGGTGAAATCTTCTGGAAGTGTTTCCTGAGAGTCAAAAGGTGTGTTCCAGAGATTGCCAAAGTTGTATCACATGCTGGCAGCCCAACTCAGTCGTCTAAGAGGCACCTGTGGCTCTTACTCCTGCTTCCCGCTTGCTTCTCTCTTGCCCTCTTGGGCTCTTCCCTTCCCCCTTCCTTTTCCCCTCTCTCCACATGCTCATGGCCATGGCCAGCCTCTATTTCTCTACTCTCTCCCTCTCTCTGCCTTTCTCTGCTTCTACTAACCTCTTAACCCCCCTCCCCATGCCCTGAATAAACTCTATTCTTTACTTAAAAAATAAGTCACCTATGTAGTACTGGTTTTGAAAGCATGAAGGGGGTCATGGAGAGCAGCAGAGGCTTGGCACTGTGTGGCAGAACTGGAGTCCCTGAAGAGACCATAGAAGAGGTTACCGGTGAAAGCACAGGTCAGTTGCAGCAAGAAGACCCCAGCCCGTTGTAGAGGCTAGAACCATGGATGGGATGACCACCACTACCACCACCACCACCACCCACCACCCCTGCCACCACCTCCTCCTCCTCCTCCTCCTCTTCCACCACCACCACCACCACCACCACCTCCTCCTCCTCCTCCTCCTCCTCCTCCTCCTCCTCCTCCTCCTCCTCCTCCAGCACCTCCAGCACCTCCAGCACCTCCAGCACCAGCGGCAGAGTGGAGCCAGCCAGAGCATAGAAACAAGCTGTGTCTGCTGCAGGGACTGGAGCCAGAGGGGGTGACCCAAGCCTCGGGAGGAGCCAAAAGATCTTGAGTGGATCCCAGACATTAAGACACTGAGGTATTTAAATAGATGCTTTGTCCCACCGTGACTGTGCTCTGGCTCTGGCTCTTCATTCTTGAAGGAAGTGTTTAACTTGATTTTGATTTTACAAAAGCCCACAGTTGTCACCCACAGTTATAGACTCTGGATTTTAAAGAAACTGAATTTTAAAGTTTGAATTTGTAAAGACTGGGACTTTTTAAGTTTGTAAAATGTTTTATATTGTAATGCTTATATTAATGTGTGATCTTGGATATGAACAAGAAAGGAAAAGTTGTGGCATAACAGTTATGTGTTTTAAGCTTAATAAGAGGTCAGTTGTGCTGATTAGTTTTATGTCAACTTGATTGATAGAAACTAGATTCATGGGCTGGAGAGATGGCTCAGTGATTAAGAGCACTGACTGCTCTTCCAGAGGTCCTGAGTTCAATTCTCAGCAACCACATGGCGGCCTACAACCATCTGTAATGGGATCTGGTGACCTCTCCTGGTGTGTCTTAAGACAGCTACAGTGTACTCATATAAATAAATCTTTAAAAAAGAAACTAGAGTCATGAGGAGTGAGCTCAGTTAAGAAAAGTCTCCATAAGATCAAGCATTTATTTAATTAGTAACTAATATGGGCCTAGCCGACTGTGGGCTGACAAAACAAGCCAGTAAGCACCCTCCACTGCCTCTGCATCAGCTCCTGCCTCCACGTTCCTGCCCTGTTCTGAGTTCATTCAATGATAAACAGTGATATGAAGGGCTGGAGAGATGGCTCAGCGGTTAAGAGCACTGACTGCTCTTCCAGAGGTCCTGAGTTCAAATCCCAGCAACCACATGGTGGCTCACAACCATCCTTAACAAGATCTGACGCCCTCTTCTGGAGTGTCGAAGACAGCTACAGTGTACTTATATATAATAAATAAATAAATCTTTAAAAAAAAAAACAAAAAAACAAAAAAAACCCAGTGATATGAAAATGTAAGACAAGCCTTTCCTCCCACTTGGTCCTGGTGTTTCATCACAGCAATTATAACTAACTAAGATACTACTATTGCAAAAAAAAAAAAAAAAAAAAAAAAAAAAAAAAAAAAAACCAACCCACAGAAACCAAACAAAAAACCCATCAGGGATTTACTCAAGTTCATTTGCTGTCAGTGATAAGATAGTTAGCCAAGTGTAGAGATGCACACTTTTAGTCCTGGCACTCAGGCCAGGATAGGTATACATTGTGACCAGCTAGACATATAGCACTTAAACATTTATAACATATAAGGCTAAATGTTTTTCACTATGAAGATATGAGCCGGACGCAGGTGGCACATGTATGAAATGACAGAAGACAGAAAGCTAAGGCAGCGTATGAATTTGCAGCTGGCCTGGGCCCACTACATAGTGAAAGCCTGTCTCAAAAGCTAAACAAAACATAGAGAAAATATGGATTCTAATCCAGTGTGGTAACTGAAAAGCAATGCTGATGGGATACCTGTGTTCACATGTATGTAGTACCCCGCGCTCCACTCTTGGGCCCTACTCACTGCTTCAGTATTCTACTCACCCACACGCCACTTGGCAGCCGAGAAAGATGAGAGCCGGTTTTCTTTCTTTCCACATTCATACCACTATTAATTGGTTGAGACAGTTTTAAAAAAAATAAGGGAATGAGGGCCTGAGAAAGCTACCTGCCACTGAGCTGTGTTGTACAAATACCTGCACCATACACACGCACACACAAAGCCATGTATACATACACACTGTACTTGTCACCTGACTTGTATCTGGGCTAGCCTCTATTTTCTATCCCCAGTTACTACCTCCCCTCAAGCTCTGCATCTGGTGTGTTCTACTGCTTCGCTTCTTAGTCTTTTTTCCATGTTTGCCAGTTTCTGCCACCTACCAGGTTTCTTCATGTTTTGGTCTCTTCTAACCATCAGCCTATTCCCCACTTTATTTTACTTCTATTTTCCTGGAGTAATCTGGGAACCATATGGTACTCTCTCTGCTGTGTGTACTTATCAACTTGGAGACTGCCAGGTATTCTTACATCTAGCTTGACCATCCAACCACTTCAGATGAAGAAGACTTTCTTGGCTCTGTGACGGAAAACTGACACCTGTGTTTCATGTTCTATGTGTACATATCATCTCTGGTATCACTTGATAACCCTTAGAGCTATATATCTCTAGCTGTTAATGTCTTATTCTCATTTATATCCTCATATGCCTAGCAATCTTGATACAGAATAGGATTTTTAAAAACCCGATTAATAAATGTTTACTGATAACTATATTTAGCCATCATTTCTTCACCTTATCAATCAATACATTAATTCTGTCTTAAACAATGCCAGTCTGTTACTTAGCTATTAGGTGGCATCAATTTAGGGGACATCTGAAAAACAGCCAGACATGTAACAATGTGACAAGTTATGTCTAAAATCACAAATGGCAGAAGCTGTTTTATCATGAACCTTTGAAAAGCTTCCAAGACACCTTTAAGTTTGTGACATATTTTTGTTTACACATATATAAAGATTGTTACCTAGGTTTGCTTTTGCTAAGTGCTTTGGGCAAGAAAAATTAAGTTTTTTTTCTATTAAATTTCATTTATGAGTTTAATGCTTCTTGTCATCACTTACCCAAGAGAACAGAACACAATGTAGGAAATAATCTTAAGTAAATCACCCAATATATCTATTTGCATTCATACACACTTGAAAGGATACTTTAGCTTATTTTTATTGGCATATGGACACACCACTTTCAAACTCATGTTCCACTTCTGCATATTCTTTGGTCCAAAAGCATGCTTTTTAGATTAGCACTGTTCAAAAGAAATGTCTGTGATAGGATGAGGTGGCTCAGTTGATAAAACATTGCCAGGTAAGAATGAGGACCTGAAAGTGGATTCCCAGCACCCACACAAAAAGCCAGGTACCTAGAATTCCAGTGTGGAGGAGGCAAATACAAGAGAAACTCTGGGGCTTGCTGGTCAGCTAGTATTGCCTAATTGGTGAGCTCCAGGTTCAGAGAGACCTTGTCTGAAAGATAAGGTGGACAGTGATTGAGAAAGATTTCCTATGTCTAGCTCTGGCCTGTACATGAACACACACACCAAAATGTCCATGATAATGTAAATATTTTGTACTTGCATGATGTATTATGACAGCAATTAGATACATAGTATGACTAAAGAACTTAATTTTAAATTTAATTCAAACAGTGACTTGTTGCCAGAGGTTATTATTTGGACAGTGCAGTAAATCCCAGAATGAAACAGCAAACAAATGTATCAAGTAATTTCTGAGTTTGGTTCCTGCCAATCTGGGCTTTGACTACAGACATGCTGGGTTAGTACTAACCCTTTCCAAGATTAAGGCAAGAGAAGTGAGGTGTGACATTTTCCCAAAGAAGATATATCAGAAATCTGCAAACTCCTTCGAAGGTCAAATGATGATATCCTTCTCTCCCTAACTTCATTAAGTCTGATAGTTACAGTCACTAAACTCATATCTAAATATTCCAGTGTTTCTCCAGTCTTCTAGAGATAGCAGGTCTTTAGTCAAACCATTTTAGGAAAATGCCATTACTAACATCTCTATAATACCTATCTTATAGAATGGCTCTGAATGTCAAATGAGAACACTATAAAATGGCAAACACCTAAAAGTCCAATTAGTGCTAATGTGTAGGTAGTTTCTATTTTCTCTCAAATATATCCATCTTACTTTTATGGCAGTAAGAGTGTGGGCATACATAAAAGTACATATTTGTGTGGGATGGTCAAGACCAAGGATGCAGATAAGAGGATTACTAAGGTTCTAGTTTTTGTAGTTAACAATTACTTTCCTTTCCAAATGACTTTAATATATGCTCCTGTCCTGGACAGTTTTATGTCAACTTGACATAAGCTAAAGTCATCAGAGAGGAGGAAACCTTAATTAAGAAAATGTCTCCATAAAATGGGGCTGTAGGCGAATCTGTAGGGCATTTTCTTAATCAGTGATTGATGGAGGAAGGCCCAGCCTATTGTGTGTGGCACCACCTCTGGTTCTGGGTTCTATTAGAAAGCAGGATGAGCAAGCCAGTAAGCAGCACCCCTCCATGGCCTCTGCATTAGCTCCTACCTTCAGGTTCCTCCCCTGAGTTCCTGCCTTGATGTGGAAGTGTAAGCCAAATAAACCCTTTCCTCCCCAGCAGGCTTTCTGGTCATGGTGTTTCTTTGCAGCAACACAAACTCTTAAGTCAGGCCCCTCATGCTATCCTCATTCTATTAAGAATTTCTTGCCTTTGAAGAGCCTATAAATAAGAGTGAACGGCTCTCTTCAGAAGTACTATAATGTGAGGAAAGAGTAATTAATAATCCCATATTTAGGGACACGTTGACAAAAGTGTGGACTCTCATTATGAAGTCTTAACTCCACAATCTCTTATCTCTCCAATTCACACAGAAAACCCTGAAGGTAGAACACCACATTTGTGCATCCTTTCCAGGTCCGAACACAGAAGATGGTTTACGGGTCAGTACAAATCATTCTCAAGAATGAAATTCATAATCCAGATTGGTTGCACATGCCTGTATTTTAGCTACTTGGGAGGTTGAGGCAGGAGGATTCAAAGTTTAAGGCTATTCTGAATAATATTGGGAATATGTCTCAAAATGTAAAAAGTAGGGGCTGGAGGTAGTGGAGGTGGCACGCTCCTTTAATCTCAGCACCAGGGAGACAGAGGCAGGGGGAATCTATGAGATGGAGGCCAGCCTAGTCTTCAGAGCAAGTTTCAGTCAGGGTTACACAGAAACCATGTCTCAAAAACAAAACAAATCAAACAAAAACCCAAACCCAAACCCCAAAACCTAGTGAAACAAACAAAAACAAAAGCAAAAAAAGCCAACCAACCAACCAACCAACCAACCAACCAACCAGAGGGGGTGGGGAGAGAAGAAAAGCAAGAGCTGGAGAAATTGTTGATGGGTGAAAAGTGAGGTATGGCTCTTGCATATATGCAAGGCCCTGGTTTCAGACTCTGCTACTGTGGGATTAAAAAGGGAATATAACTCATTACCTAAAATTTCACTTTGGGTACAACTGTCTAGGAACATATATTATGCCCTTCCACTAGGATCAAGAGGCCAAAAGAGAACCATTTGTAAACTTAATAAAATATTGTGGTCATTTATACTTATAAAGGACCATTACCTTAAACTATAGTTCCAAGTCTCATGAATGATTTGAAATTACGGGCAAAATTTTGTATAGGTACACTTCCTCTTTCTCTCACCAGAGTACTCACACAGCTTCCAATGTGTTCTCAAAGATGAGTGAAAATACCCTAAACGTTGAATAACTACTTCTTTTCTCCTGGCCTTCCAATTGAATTTAAGTTACTAAGCCTTAGTTGTGAAAGCATACCTAAAAACTAAATAACTGGGTAGGAGTTATCTGGAAGAGGGTGGTGGTGTAACAGGGTACAAGCAGGGGCATCAGGAGAATTCTGGGTACTGACAATATTAATTTTGGAGCTGTTACAAAGGAATATTCACTTGATGAAATTTTATCAAGCTGAATAATGAAATTTCTTGACCTGTCTTGAGGCAGACCCTATTTTAGTAACTTAGACAAGAAACAAAGACGCGTCACTCATACTGAGTAGACATTATTAGAGAGTTTAAAAAGTTAAGTTTGTAAAATGCTGTACTAGGTGAGGCTGGTGGTAAAAAACTGAAGCCTCCAAACAGTAGCTAGTGTGAAACTTAAAGCCCTTACTCCAACCAAGAACCTTCAGGGAACTGAGCCTATTAAAGGTGCAGATTCTCCATCCTCAGTCAAGCCTTGAGACTGCAGCCCCAGCTGACAGTGTAGACGGTACACTAGACCCTGAACCAGGACCATTGAGATAAGCCACTCCCAGGTCCCTGACCCTGAGAAAATCTGTGAGATAAGATGTCTGGCATTAAAATAAGAAAAAATTTCAAAACACTATCTTCTTTACCACCTTGAAGGGAGCAAAGTAGCTGTACCTACAGAGAACTATTAGCTTATTGGCTTAAATGGACTATTCTCCCTTCTTGAAGGGCAATGGTACAATATTGCCTCTAAAATCCAAACCGGAACAAAAAATGCAGCTGGTGACTATGGAAGCTACTTCCTGTAAGACATGGACAGGGATCTTCTTGATGCTTCTATCATCTCAATCCAAATCAGAGACCATTTCATCCTAGTCACACTCCAATTTTACTGCTTAGTGTTTGAACAGTACCCCCCCCCCCCCAACACACACACATATAGAGCAGGAGGAAATCTAACAAGTGGCAGAGTTATCAAGTGGATATAAACAGGTGATCCTACCGGAGACAAACTTGCCTGGCAGATCCGCCTGCGGCTTAGCCCACTCTTACAGCTCTAGCTATTAGGAGGCTGAATGAGAATCACTGGACCCTGGGGAGTGCAATGCTAGCCAGGACAACACAAGGAGAGCCCATGACAAAAATAAAATAAATCCCAGACAGTTTTTTGTAAATTCCCATTTGAGATGCACTGAATGTGTCTCCTCTGTCTCCTTCTGTGTGACAGACGCCTGCTCTCTGGCGCTTGCGCAGAGAGAACGTGAGTATGTAGTACTTCAGCTTCAAGCTCCTGGGTCTTTCTCATTTTGCATCTTTTACACAGTAAACAGTAAGAATCTTGGTACTAATATGTTTAGTTGAAAAAGTTATGAAAGTTACTATTTTCATGGGGAGTTCTCAAAATGGACTTATTGTGCTATCCCTTCCTTGTATATTTCAAAAACCTGAAACAACCACTTCTGCTATATAATCAGGCTAAATTTTTGGACTCTGTTAAACTTTAACCTGCCAGCTGTACTGATTCTTCATAACTTCCTAGAGTTACATTCACAGTCAATATTTAATTACTGCACCTGAAATTTCAAACTACGATTACTTTGCAAAGTTTTCCCTGTTATATAGTTATAAGGCAGAGCTCAGTCTCAAGTTCTTGTTAGCTATTGAAATAGCACGTTCCTTCTTAATCTTCTGCAATATCACTGTTCTCTGAGTTATCGTGATTCAGTCGAATTAACAAGTTAGTATGGGAAGATACTGAATTGCCACATCACCTCCACTTAACTTTATATAACATCCTCTCTTTTTCTCTGCCTATCTATCCACCCACCCACCCATCCTTCATGATTGCATAGTCTTAGCCCCCCAACCAGGTAATGCTTTGTAACTATATTATTCAAGGTTAGATCACACCTTTTAAGTAAGAAAATCATTACATTAAGGGCACTCTTCAAAAGACTCTTGACTATGACAATAACAGGGCTCACAGACAAACCAAGTATTATAACTTTTCCATGACTAAAGTTTCGCAGCACTTAAAATCTTCAATAAAACACAACCTGGCACACAGCTATAATCCCAGCACACAGAGGTGGAGGAAGGAGGATCAGAAGTTCAAGGCCAGCACTGTGTACATAGGAAGTTTGGGGTCAGATGGGGACTCCATCCAGCCCCTCACACACATACTGGAAAGAACCCCAAGCCCCTACATACCTTAGAAAAATAATGCCTTAAGATTTCAGAAGCGTGAGAAGATCTGTCATAACACTTACTTGTCATTAAGAGAAAAAATTTGCTCACCCTAGTGGTTCTACAAAAGTATAGATACACTCTGCATAGTTCTACACATGCAACTTCCCCATCGTCAGCTGTACACTCCTTTAGTAAGCTGTGTGATCAATAGTGTGATCAGGTACCTCCTTCAGAGTTCTGCAGACTAGTTTCTAACCAACCCGGGGGAGACACATGAAATGTGTCTTTTTCATGGGAAGGGTCTGTATTAACTACTACTATAAAGAGTCTAAATATCCAATACCAACACTTAGCTTGTTGGTCTAATAAAATAAAACCCAGCATGTCCCAGCACTCCAAATTAATTCAGAGTAACACATTATAGTCTTGAGTATGCTTCCCTTCATCTACAAGTTGATTAAGTCTTACTTTGGTCTACTTACTTTTGGATAGGTGGGAGAAAAACATCCTTCTAAAAAATGAGACCTTTTTTTTGTGGCAAAAAGGCTATGAAGGTGGCTTTGATGCATTTTGACACTCTAATAAGTAATGATAACAGTATTGCTTTAAAAAACCCTGGACTGGAGGGCTCCATGAAGAGACACTTCTTTAGGGGAGACAGAACCCACAGATGCGTACTCATTTAAAAATTAAAAAATATATTCAACATATATGAGGGCTTGCATGTATGTATGTATACCATGTGTGTACCTGATGCCTGTAGTGGTCAGGTGTCTGATCCCTGAGATATGGAGTTCTGGATATCTGTGGGTAACCATGTGTGTGCTGGGAGCCATCCCTTACCTTCCTCTCTATATAGGCATATACACATACATAGTTTTAAAACTAGTGACTTCTCCTGCACTCTCCAAAGCATTGTTTATGAGCTTTATTCTCAAGGCCCTGGGTTTGAGCCCCAGCACAAACAGAAAGTTCTGGAATACTCATTGCTCATCCCACCCCCTTAGCAGAAGCTGGGCTCAAAATTTAACAACAATTTTGGTTCACCTGGGTTTACTTTAAGCAAGTTTCACAGCAGTTCTGCGTTTTGGTTCTGTTCTCTTAAGTTCAAGAAGTAACCATACAGCCGGGGCGGTGGTGGCCCACACCTGTACTCCCAGCACTCTGGGAGGCAGAGCCAGGCGGATTTCTGAGTTCGAGGCCAGCCTGGTCTACAAGAGTGAGTTCCAGGACAGCCAGGGCTATAGAGAGAAACCCTGTCTCGAAAAAAAAAAGGAAAAAAGGGGTAACCACACTACCTACTTTTTATGATGAAAAAAATTCACATGAACACCTTCATGTCTTTGTAGTAGAAACAGCTACTACTGTACCTTCTACACTATTATCATCACCACTCTGTCAGGTTTTACTGCTCTTTCTGAAGTAGGCCACCACACTGCTTCAGAACAGGAATCTTGTGGTCTTCTATTTGTGGTTAAGTTTTGCGATATAATTCTACCCTGATAAGTCCCACCCACTCCAGAGTGCAACTCCACCAATCTCAAGCCTTCGAAGTGAGTCTTTTTTTTTTTTTTATCAGTCTCTTCTCTATCACAGAAAAAAGTAGAAGTCTCACCATTCCACTTTCTTTGAACATACTCAGAATAAGATTACTCTTAGAACTTGGATAAAGATGCCACACAGTATGCAAAGTAAATAAAGGCGACTCTGCTGGCGAATCTTTACTTCCCATAGCCTCAAACCTGTGGGGTTCGTTACATAGAAAATCTAAAGGTTCCTGACAATGGATTTGCATCAGTAACTGTCGGGAGTATCAGAAGCCCCAGATAGCAAAAACTTTACCTAGTTTGCAAGAAACAGCTTGCACTTGCTTCAGCTACTACTGGGTTAGGTGTGGGCTACTTTTTTTTCCGGCCTGTGTTATTCTATAAGGAGAAAGTGGCTTGGCCCCAAAGCATCCCCAGCTCAGCTCCCGAGCATGATCAAGACCCTTCCGAGGGCTGTCTGCACCCAACCCAGCAGCTCTGGTTTCAGACACACCCCCCTCCACCCCGTGTTTCACTGGAGGTGTGGGCGCTCAACTCCTAGGCTCTGGCCAGGGGGACGCGAGGGGAGGCGAGCAAGGCCTCAGCTCCCATTTTGGAGGACGGGGTGCTCGGGCCTCCTGGCTTTGCCAATGGAAAGTGGGAGCGGAGGGCGTTTCGGGGCAGAGGCAGAGGGCCAGACAGAGAAAGGGGTCTCTCGGATTCGGGGGCGTGAGGAGGAAGGCGACCGGAAAGAGTCAGGAGAGCGGGGTTCGCGTGGTAAGGCTCTCTTTTTGTTAATCACGGAGAGCCGGCGGTGTGACCTGGGGGGCCCCTTAGGACAGTCAGCGAGGGGTCCTCTCCCTCCCGGTTTGGAGGGTTCCCCAAGGGCTGCGCGGAGGCCTCGGGCCGCGGCTGTGCGCGCCCGCTGACCAGTCCGTCCTTCCAGCGCCTCGCGGGAGGCATGGGGCCGGGTGGGAGGGGATGGAGGAGGCCCCCGGTCCGGGAGGCGGGAAAGGCCCCGCGCTGCGGGACGGGCGGCGGCTCGGCGGCTCCGAGCGGCGGCGACGCGGCCTGTCGGGCCCCGGGTGGGCTCGAGCCCTGGGGCCCGCGTGCGCCCCGCACTCGGTGGCCCCGCTCCCGCGGCCGCCCCCTCCCCCGGCGCTCGCTCACCTGCACATGATCCGCCATTTTGCTCCATTCATGCTCCTCTCAGGCCCCCCCTCCCCCCCAGCGCGCACCTCGGCCGGGGCTGCCGCCGCCGCTGCTGCCGCCGTCGCCGCTGCGCCTGCGCGCTGGGGGCTCGGCGCTCTACGCTCGCGGCGTAGCGCCGCTCGGCTGCGCAGGCCCGGGCCGGCCGGTCTGGGTTGGAGAATGCGCAGCGTGGCTGGGACGGCGTAGAGGCGTGGGCAACGTCAGCGGCCCGGAGACGCCGGGTGGGAGGAAGCGGAGGGCCTTGGTAGCGCAAGGGAGGGGAGCTGGGGGAACAAAGCTTTGTTTACATGGGTTTTAAAGGGGCCGCGCTCGAACTCGCTCGCGGGCCAGCACCGCGTGGAAGTGGACCACGCTGCCGGTGGTTCCGTGTGCTGTCAGGGCTCCACCCTGCACTCTGCACCCGGGGCATTGCCTGCCACGTGCGGCCTGCTTGACTTGTCTCTGGACGTTCCTCCCCTAGGGCCAGAGACTTCCTACCTGGGATACCTGCACCATTCACGACTTCCAAGGACACTGTTCTTAACTGGGCCGCGATTGTGTTTGTGCTTTTCTAGCCTGTTCTACTGGACCATGGTCATTGTTTTCTGATCCGGGTTTCACCAACAACCCCAGTAGCAATCGCCTTGTTTTGTTTTTGTTTTTTTATTAATTCCGTCTTCTCCTCTATAAACATGGATATAGCCGCCAAATACTAATGATCAATAATGTAACAAGTCGCCGTTTAATCTTCCGAAATCGATTGCTACTTTAACCAGTGCTACAGGCAGCCCCCCCCCCCCCCGTCCCCGCCAGCCCCCGAAAGGGTCAGATGGGTCGGGTGAGGCAATGTTTGAACGCCGAGGCCGAGTCCCCATCAATTTACTGTGTTAATTTTCTGGGATAATGCCGATTCCTAATTTTCTATTGGATTCCACTCCGGTTTGTACTCAAGGCTCCGAGATTAAATCAGCAGGGTTTTGATAGCATTAGGTATTTTAAGTTTGCTAACAGGGCTACATCTGCCTTGTTTTGGGGGGCAAATGAAGGTGGTAGTGAGGCCCACAGTATTACTGTTGCGGATTTATTGGGCTGGTTTTCAGCAGTGTATCTTCTAGTTCGCAAAGGTAGGACAAGTAGGAACTACATTACCCAGACTTCCTTGTAACTGGGGTTCGGCCAGCAAAATTGACTCAGTGAAAGAGACTGACTCAGAAGATTTAGGAGGCAGAAGTAAGGCAGAGCTTTCAACTGTTGTTTCTGGCACGCTCTTCCTGTTAATCTTTCACTTTCTCGCCCTCTTTTCTCCCTCTCCCTCTTTCTCCATCCTTCCAGTAGCCAATCATTAATTCCATGAGTATAAATAGGCAAGGGTGTGTGTAGGGGAAGTAGTGTCGGGGGATTCCTGACTTTGTGTGACACTACAGTTGTAGATTCTTGGGATCTCAGTGGCAGTGACATTCTTCTTGACTCATTGATTAGGTAGCTTTTTGGTAGGCCAGACTACTCACAACTCTGTCCACTATTTCCTGATTCGTTTGGTTCTCCCTTTCTCTTAACCACCTTGCTCAAATAAACTTTCTTAAAATAAGCTTAGGAATAATCTTGATTATTCAGTCCTCCACAGCCTTCATCACCATGCCTGCTGAGTGTATATAATGCACACCCCACTCCGCTCCTGTCTTCTCTGCTGAAATCCTGGTCTGAGACTACATTTTTTTTAAGTCCTATTTTGATTCCTGATATAGTTTCCCTTCTTCCTGTATTTCTCCTTGGTAGCTCAGTCCCCATACCTCTGCAAAATTAACCCCACAAAACAGATCATTTACACTCGTTTTAAAGGCGTTGAGAGGACTCTTACTGAGCATGCGCTGTAGGTCTGACTTGCCTCTCCTGTCCCCCTGCTCGTCAAAATGCTCGGCTCGTTTCTGGCTCAGCTCTGCTCTTCTTGCTTTTGCCATTCATAACTCAGTGCCTTTCCGGTCCGAAGGTGCCAGGAACTAAACCCACTCTTTTCTTAGTGCAATATGTCTCCCTTATCCTGAAGCTACATAACAGGCCATAGCTCTATGCTCTTTTCTCCATATATGCCTAAGATAAAGTTTATAAAGTAGCCACAGTAAGATGAATAATAATAGATAAATAAAATAGAACAGTGACAATGTGACATTACACATTTTTTTAAAGGGTTGCTTGTTTCTGGAGTGTTCCATTGTATTCCATTTGTATTTTTGAATTATAGTTTATGAAACCATGGATATGGGAGGACCATTGTACATACTTAATGGGGAAAGGGCAAGGGCTAGCAATGAGAGTAGGGATGATACTGCCCTACCCCCTACAGTCAGGAACCTCGAGCTGAGGACGGCAGGCACCAGATCTGTCCTCATCCTCATTTCTTTGACCAGTCCATCTTTTTCATGTCCGCGACTCTCTGTCCATTTTAATGCTTTCTCTGGTGTGCCCAGAGCTGCCCGTGGGGTAGCTGTCTTTACCTAGAAGATCTTTCAGAGTTACCTAATCCCTGAGTAAAGGGGCCAAGAGCCGCCCAAACCCCACCTGTCCCTCAGTATGGACTATGGGAATTCTTTCCTTTGTTTCCAACACCGATGCCTGGAGACCCGGAAGTCCTCCAATTCTCTGCACCTCTGTTGTGTCTGGGCTCATGTGGCTCCGCAGAGGCCAAGCAGAAGGTATTGTGGTTAGTGCCTCCCGGACAGGATTCCCATCTTAGCTGGGTGAAGTTCAGTTTGATGGAAGATGTGTTCTTAGTAGATTCTAGCTCCTTTCAGACTATGGCTATGAGAAGAGTCTCAAGCTTCCGCAGGCCAGGGATGGGATCGGGGTGAGGGTGGGGGGGAGGTGTGTCTGGAATATGTGGGGTCAGGTTTAAAAAGTTTCCAAGGAATCTGGTAAACTCGGGCGCCCCCTTGTGGTTCCGAGTAGTATATATCCCGTTTCCCTACTGGTTGGAAGGTAAGCAGGATGTTTGAGAAAGTGTCCTTGGCATTCCTGTGAGGCATGTGCTGGTGAACTCCACCGCACTGTCACACCAGAGCCATCTGATGATAAGAATCTGTATCCTTTTTATGATCGTTTTTCTTTTGATGCTTTCAAGTCACAGTCCCATTGTGTAACCCTTGCTAGCTTGGAACTCACTATGAAGACCAGGCCAGCCTTGAACTTACTGCAATCCTCTTGTCTCTACCTCCCAAGTGTTGGGATTATAGAATCTGCACTTTGGTTGTTGTTGTTGTTATTTTTGTTGTTGTTTTGAGAGAGAGTGTCTCTGTGTAGGCCTGGCTGTTCTGGACCTCTTTCTGTAGACCAGGCTAGCCTCGAACTCACAGAGATCCACCTGCCTCTGTCTCCTGAATGCCCAGATTAAAGGCATGTTCCATTACTGTGCAAACCTACATTTTAACAAGATCAGCACATTAGAGTTTGAAGGCTATTGGTCTCTCTCCAAGAGGCAGAGTCAAAGACCACAGAGGTAGACCAGACTCTCTAGAGCCTAAGTTCTTTTTTTTTTTTTTTAAGGATTTATTTATTATTATATGTAAGTACACTGTAGCTGTCTTCAGACACACTAGAAGAGGGCGTCAGATCTCTTTTACGGATTGTCGTGAGCCACCATTTGGTTGCTGGGGATTTGAACTCAGGACCTTCAGAAGAGCAGTCAGTTCTCTTAACCACTGAGCCTTCTCTGCAGCCCGAGCCTAAGTTCTTAAACTCTTGAGTCAACTCCATATCGGATCTTGAAACTGAACATGGAGGGAGAGGGAGTAGCAAAAAAAAAATTGGCAACTGTAAAAGGTCTCTGGACATGCAAAACTAAAAATTAATTCAAAACCACATGTCTAATGAAGCTGGGGGAATTCTGGCCGCGCTCTCTGTTTTTTTCTGTGAGACTTCATTGCAGCCACAGTTCTGAACAGACAACAAGCTCACTGCTGCTGTGTGCACCATCAGACCCTGTAATGCCGGAAAGACTATGCCTTAGTTCAGATCCAAAATTATCATATACCATGAATTGATGCATCTTTATCTGCTGCTATAGAAACATAATGGCTTAATAATAGAAAAACAAAACCAATATTTTCCTACAATCCTTCCTCAGCACCTATAAAATTAGTGTATCCTTGGATTATATTATTAGAATATTTTATTTTAAAAACTGCTTTTTGAGTTGCTCACTTGTTTCACAAGAGATATTACATGTATTTTGACTTGGGATTTGCATAAAATTTCCAATAGTTTCTGATATGACCCTAAACATACCAGTGCCACTTTATACTATGTATGTATGTATGTATGTATGTTTGGATGTATGCAGTTGTGGAGGTGTCTTCTATATCAAAGGCTTACCTTGTCAGCTACTTGTGTAGCCAAGGATGACTTTGAACTTCCAATCCTCCTGCCTCCACCTCCCAAGTGTTAGGATTCCAGGTATAGACCACCATGTCCAGCTGTACTATGTGAGTGTGAAGTGAATTCTCAGCATTAATGATTATAAAATTGGAATAGCATTTACCTCTGAAAAGCACTGAGAACCAGAGTTATGTAAATTGATACTGTAGTAGCACCTGCAATTCCTGGGGCAAGATGGGACATGGAGAGAGGAGAATTTTTAAAAATTGCTCTTCAGTACTGGGTGTGTGGCTTGGCTTTGCCTGAGCCGGAAGACTCTGGCTCCCTTTCAGGGGCTCTCCAGTCCACCCCAACTTCAGTTCCTTCCTTGTCGGTGAGGAGGTTGTGGGGACTAATTGATTCATGAGGTATCCATGTGCTTCATCATCAAATATTCAGCCGTCGTGAAGGTGTTGTGTGAAAATGAGCAAGGGTGGCCATCGCAGTATGTGAGTTTGCTTCTGCTTTTATAGTTGTGGTTGTGAGCCGAGCCTTTTAATGGCTGAACCATCTCTCTGGTCCTGCTTGTCATTAATGAATGGCAATGCATACACCAAACACTTTAATGTTTAAAGTTTATGATTGGTTATCAGTAAATGCTTGATTTGTATTTCTGTTTTATATACCTGAGCTCAAGTAAAATTCCCCAGGTGAAAATGATTCAGAAGCAAAGAGTCTACGATGCTCTAAAGGCAGAGGCGGCCACGCCCTATTTTATACTCCTAGCCATTTCCCAAATCGTGCTCTAACTCCATGGTTCTCCTTTAGTGTTTGGCCCAACTTGCTAAGGTCCTGGCAGAAGGGTTGAGGGCAATGAGCTGGACTCCACACCTCCAAACCCCAGAGCTCTCATGTTCATTTTTCCCAGCTGTTTTGGTCTGCACCCACATCTACAGCAGAGAGCTTGAACAACATGCAACTGAACTGCTCAGTAGAAGAAATGGACTAAGTTATATAAACACCCTTCATAGGATTGCTCCCAGGTCTGGTACTCAGGTTTCTCTAAGTACTCCATATTGCTTCTTCAAGTCACCTGGCTCTAAGGTGAGTTTATCCATGGAACATTGCTTTCTCCAAAAGAGATTCTCTTTCTGCATGGCATCTGAATTCTGATTAGGGCCTGAGAGAAGTTGTGTTACAGATTTGGGAAGATGAGTCCATGGCTAAATGGCTTGCAGTGCACGCCTGAGGACGAGTTCAGATCTCCAGAGTGTTTGTAAGTCGCTATCATAGTAGTGGTGCCTTCAATCACCGCAGGCACAGTGGGAGGCAGATGCAGGAGAATTTCCAGAAACTGCCATTCATGGGCCAGCTACTTTGACTTGTGGGAAGGCAAACAAGAGATCCTGCCTCAAACAGTGTGGGAGGTGAGGAGGGATACCTGAGGTTGGTCTCTGACTTCCACAGGTATGCTTGTATCTCTCTCTCTCTCTCTCTCTCTCTCTCTCTCTCTCTCTCTGTCTCTTTCTCTCACTTGCGTGTGTGCATGTGCATGCACGTGCACACACACACACACACACACACACACACACACACGTTGAAAAGAACTTGTACTAGGTAGGCACATGTATTAGAGACTAGCCCATGATATGTAAGACTCTGTCTCAAAGATCAAAGAACAACCAATGAAACAAACAAACAAAAACCCAGTTGCATTAACAGTCTTCCTGCACCCCTTACCAGTTCTGTGATCTCAGATAAGTTGCAAGCAGGTGTGCTTGTGCCTACCCTGCCTCTGTCAGAATAAAACATGGCTGGTGAGACAGTAGATGGGAAGGACCAGTCTGGGCATGGAGGGGTTCTGAGAGAAGGGGTTAGCCTGGGCATGGAGGGGTTCTGAGAGAAGGAGTTTCCGGGAACAGCAGAAGGAATGACTCAAAGTCAAATCATGGGTCCAAGCCCATGACCTGTGTTCTGCTTGCTACAGCCTGCTTCTCTCTATGTTCTGCTTGCTACAGCCTGCTTCTCTCTATGTTCTGCTTGCTACAACCTGTGTCTCTCTATGTTCTGCTTTCTCTCTGGAGATTTCTCACATATCTTCTGCTTGCTTGCTGTTCTAAGAGTTCTCTCTGTCCACGTCATGCTTCCTTGTGTGTGTGTGTTGTCTGTCTGTCTCTATGTGCATATGTCTGCTTACTCTCCAAGTAGTTCTCTTTTTATCCTAAACATTCTCTGGCTAGCCCATCTCCTGCAGAACGCATGCCCAGTCTCTTATTCCACACATCACTCCAGTCTTTCCCTCCAGGCTTCCTTAGATTACCTTATGAATTGGCACCCCATGACCCCAGCCCTTTGATTCTTAGGAGACAGCAAACATACATATTTTTCCTTTTATTTCTTTCGTTTAAAAGATTTATTTATTTATTATATGTAAGTACACTGTAGCTGCCTTCAGACACCAGAAGAGGGTGTCAGATCTCATTATGAATGGTCGTGAGCCACCATGTGGTTGCTGGGATTCGAATTCAGGACCTTTGAAAGAGCAGTCAGTGCTCTTAAGCACTGAGCCATCTCTCTAGCCCCCCATTTTTTTCTTAATATTGCAAAAGAATTCAGAGATCTGTCTGCCTTTGTGAAGAATAGACGATAAGATAGTTAGGAGGGGCACTGCCCTGACCACACTTGGGCCTAACTTCCCTCTGTCCTAGGCTGACCTTGAACTCAGGAATCTGTCTGTCTTTGTATCTTTCTTTCTTTTTTTTTCTTTTGTATCTTTCTGATAAGCTGACTAGTGTCCCTTAGATTCATGAAGCCCCTCATAATTCATATTGTATCTTTATATTTTGCATAGTTGAGAAATTATATTTATTTTTAACTCATGCATTTAGAGTTCTTTCCCATAGCCTTAAGTGCTGTCCTGAACATCTCAGTTTGCCATTTTTCCAGAAGACACAGCAACACCTTTGCCTCCTAGACCCAAGTTGTCTCAGATTATCATGGAGTCACTAACATTGACCGAGAGGACCTTCCTCAGAGGAATGTGAAAACATTATTTCACAAACAAGCCTCATGCCCAGAGCAGCCATGGACTCTTGTGGAGGCTCACACCAGGGCCCTGTCCCAGGGGTAGGGCTGTGTCATGTCACTCTGTCTCCACCAGGGCCACACCAGGCTCGGCAAGTATAGAAGAACTGGGAGTTCTGAAGCTCCCTTGGTTTAAGGTAAGTTCCAATTGAACCCCAAGTGTCTGTGGAACACTCGTGAGGAAGGGGGCCAACAGCTGAGATGTACCTGGAGAATAAAGCTCTTTCTGGAGAGAATGTTCTCATTTCCAGAGTCTCCATAGGGTTGTGTATTGTATGTGCTGTTGGCAGGCAGGAAATATTTTCATACGAGGCGTGTGCATGTCTGTGTGTGTGTGTGTGTGTGTTATCTGTCTGCACATTCCCAGGTATTATGGCTCAGGGTGCCTGAGCTGGGACACTTGGGCTCTGGGCTGGTGGCCTTATAGGCCCTTCAGACCATCTCTACCTTCAGTTTTCTCTCTCTCTTTTTAAAAGGTTTATTTATTTATTTTATGCTTATGAGTACACCCCATTGCTCTCTTCAGACAAACCATAGGAGGGCATCAGATCCCAGTACAGATGGTTGGGAGCCACCATGTGGTTGCTGGGACTCGAACTCAGGACCTCTGGAAGAGCAGCCAGTGAGTGCTCTTAACTGCTCGGTTTTCTCTATTCAGTGAGTAGGTTGTGGTGACTTTCCAGCCCTCACACTCAGCATCCTGCCTGAATGGCGAACCCTGGCTCGCTGCTGCCTTTCTCCAACAACTTGGTTTTGGGGGTCTCTTGGTTCTTATGGCTCAGTTAGTCCTTCGTACCAGCTTCTGCAGAAGTGTGAAATTTGGCTTTTTTTGGAAATTGCATGTTACTCACTGGAAATGCAGGAAGGAAGCTTGATCGCGAACTAAAAAAAAAAAAAAAAAAAAGAGGCACACAGAGAGCAAGAAACCACAGGCCTATCAGCCTGTCGTCATCAAGCAGCTAGAATAGTGTAGAAAACTCTAGGCAGAGAGGAAATGAACTAGAGAGAAGGGGGAACAGGCCCAGAGAGAGAGGAGGGAGGGCAGAGGCGATGGCCGTGGCGCGCTGAGGCTGCTGCGATGGTCAGGATGGAGGAGATGGCCGTGAAGCAGGGCTTCCTGCATCTTCAGCAGCAGCAGACCTTTGGCAAGGTAAGAGTAGGGTTGGGCTCTGGCTGGGCGGAGTGCCCTGGGGGAGGGCCTCCTTACTATCTGGGGTAGAGGGGTATGTTAATGTCCCTGACCCTTCTGAGACCATGTGCCCCACCAGTTTAGACAAGAACACTACTTGGGGAAGATGTCTACCCTCTCAAGGTGCTTTGCCTCCTAAACCAGGCCCCAAATGGCTCTTTGCTGAGGGCTCTTTGTCCTTGCCTATGGGGAAGGAAGCAGATGCTGACATCATCTCTTCTCTTTCTCTCTCTCTTTTTGGTTCTTTTGCTCAGTATTGAATTTGGGGGTATCTTGGGAGGGTACTGAAGGAAGAGTTGGGGGGCCAGTTCGGGATGACAGCAGAGGTTCCTCTCACCTTTGACTGCTACTAAGCTGTGGCCCCAGGGTGTTCCAACCGCTTCCTTCCCTAGCCTTTGAAGGAGAAGCCCCTCTGCTTCCTACTGTTACCCAGCTGTGCTTACCCCACCTCTGCCTGGCCCTGTCTAGGTCTCTGTCTCTCTGTCTCTCGTGGTCCAATCCGTTAATCAGTGAGACAAAGAAGGAGGGGAGTTGGGAATCTTTGGAGCCAGAGCCTTCCTATGAAATGAAGACGTGTCCCTGGTCTAGGCTACCCTCTCCTCACTGTTACTGTCTGGGCTGGGTAACTTTTGTCCCCACCACCTGGCAGATGGGCCTGTCATCTTCCTGGACTCTGTGTCCATAGGACATTTACTGTGGCCCCTGACTAGCCTGAAGATCTTGGCTTCCTGGCTAAGCTCTGTCATTCCATGGTGTCTGTCTGTCTGTCTGTCTGTCTGTGATATTTACCTTTTCTCCCCATCCTGAGTGGCTGCCCCAGCTCCCTCTCGCTCAGTTCCTCTTCTCCCCTCTCATGACCGTCTCTCCATCTCCAATGGTTCCCACTTGGCCTCTACCTGCCATACCTGGACTCAGAAGTGGCGCCGGTTCACAGCCGTGTTATATGGAGAGTCTGGCTGTGCCCTAGCCAGACTAGAGCTCCAGGATGGCCCCGAGAAGACACGGCGTGGAGAGGCCACTAGGAAGGTTGTCCGCCTCAGTGACTGCTTACGGGTAGCAGAGGCAGGCAGCGAGGCCAACAGTCCCCGGGACACTAGTGCCTTCATCCTGGAGACCACGGAGCGTCTTTACATGCTGGCAGCCCCCTCAGCAGAGCGCAGCGACTGGATACAGGCCATCTGCCTGCTGGCTTTCCCGGTGAGGGGCACACAGGGCACTGCGGGCACACAGGGGAGGGCAATGTTAGATACTTCCTGTGGGCAGGTGGTAGAAGAAACAAAACTCCTTTTTAGGGAGTTCTTCCTTAAGGGAACCTAGTTTGAAGTGCACCCAGAACCAGCAGGCTGGGTGTGCACTGAAAGCGTGGGTCAGAGGGAGGCCTTGAGGTGCATTCTGGTGCTAAGACCTGGGACCTGCCTCCTCAGGGGCAGAGGAAAGAGTCACCAGGACTGGAGGAGAAGAAGGGCAGTCCCTGCATGGAGGAGAACGAGTTGTACAGCAGCGCCACTACAGGTGAGGGTTGGGGCTGAGGGGCACTCAGGGCTGGAGGAGGAGGCATGGGCGGGCTGCAAGGTCAAGTCTTCCTGCCTTGTGGTTGCCCTGGGCCCGCTTATCAGCTTCTCTTCCTGACGTCTTGGGGTGACTCAAGGTTGTTGGAACCCTGCCTGTCCCCATGTCATTCACCCTTGGCTCAGCCTGTCCTGACTGACTGAGGCTGAGGGTCTTGCTCTTGACTCTCTCTTGTGGGTTCTGAAGTGATTGTGTGAGGAGAGCATGACTTTGTGTCTGGTGTGCCGGGCGTCCCGTGGATAGGGAACTGCCGTGCTGATAAGGGAGGCCTAGTTTTTGCTTTCTTTGTGCTTTCTACACTGCGGTCCAAGACGCAGGAGAGAAACTCTTCCTTTAAGCTCCACCCATGGGAATGGGTGCTGGTTACCGGAGGGTCTTAGGGTCAGGTTTCACCAGCAGCTTAACAGCAGGGACTTGGGGAGAGGTGATGCCGAGAAAACCAAGCTGTGACTCTGGCACCAGTGGCAGGAAGGATGTGGGCCCAGTGTTGGGGTGGCGTGGCTGAAGGCATGAAGGATGCCTTCCGGGGAGAAGGCGGTGTCACAGCCTAGGTTTTAAGATCTGTGGTGGGATCACAGGTAGTGGAACAGGTTTTTCTTGAGAATTTCTGGCATGCTTACCAAGGGTGGGTCGGTGGAGAAGCAGCTCACTGTCCCCTGAGGCTGCCTCTTTTTCTTCTCCTCCCCAGGGGTCTGCAAGGAATATGCAGTGACCATACGACCCACAGAAGCCAGTGAGCGCTGCCAGCTCCGAGGGTCCTACACTCTCCGGACCGGGGTGAGTGCCCTGGAGCTGTGGGGTGGCCCTGAGCCTGGCATACAGCTCTACGACTGGCCCTACAGGTTTCTTCCGACGCTTTGGGCGTGACAAGGTGAGTGAAGGGCTGAACTGAGCTGGCTGAGGCCAAAAATGAGTTACCTAAGAGGAACAACCAGGGAGGGGCAGAGCACCAATAAAGAGAGAGTGGGGGGAGGAGGAAGGCCATCGGGAGACAGCAGACCTGGGAGGGGAAGGAGTGAAAGCCAAGAGGCCTAGGTGAGGAGAGAAGAGGTGGAGAAGGCCGGGGAGGGATGAAGAGCTGTTGACATTTTTTGAGCCTCAGTCAGCTCACACACGGAAGGGAGGGAGAGGAGAGTTCTCGCCAGGTGTGGTGGCACACAGCTATGATGTCAGTGGAGGAGGCTGAGGCAGGAGATGACAGAGTTGAAGGCCCTGCCTGTGCCACATAGTGAGAACCTTTCTCCAAGTAAACAACCAACCCCAACAACCAGAACGCAGTGGCAGAGGGACAAGGGCTCGAAGAGAAGTTTCTGGTGCCAGGGCCAGAACATCGACATGTGGGGTGGAGGTCCACGAAAGAACAGCTCCATAACCCCTCTCCTCCTCACTATAGGTGACTTTTTCCTTTGAGGCTGGCAGACGCTGCATCTCTGGAGAGGGCAGCTTTGAGTTCGAAACACGACAAGGCAATGAGATCTTCCAAGCCCTAGAAAAGGCCATCGCTGCCCAGAAGAATGCCACCCCTTCTGGGCCTCCACCCCTGCCAGCCTCAGGGTCCGTGATGCCCACTGCGCTGCCTCGACCCGAAAGCCCCTATTCCCGGCCCCACGACTCTCTGCCTTCTCCACCTCCTGGCACACTGGTGCCTGGCATGAGGCCAGGGGGCCCTGAGGGGGAGTATGCCGTACCCTTTGATACAGTGGCTCATTCCCTGAGGAAGAGCCTCAGGGGCATCCTGGCAGGTCCTCCTCTACCCCTTCCTGATCCGCTGTATGACAGCATTCAGGAGGGCCCTGTGGCCCCTCTACCTGACCACATATATGATGAGCCCGAGGGTATGGCTGCCCTGTCCCTCTATGAAAGAACACAGAGGTCCTCAGGGGAGCCATGGAGGGAGCACACCACTGCTGATGGGGCTCCCAATTCCCTCCAGCAAGACTCCTCTGTGCCCGGCTGGCCACAGGCAACTGAGTATGACAATGTCATACTTAAAAAAGGCCCAAAGTAGGGGATGGCCAGGAGGTGAGATATGTGGTTCCCAGGGAGGCCTTTGGAAGCTGTGGAGGGGAAATGGGGGCTTCTGGTAGAGACCTCTGGTTCCTGCCCTTTCCTGGGCCCCAGGCTTGCTGTGCTGTAGTTGTGCACTGTGTGAGTCACTAACCTGGAGCAGGAAGAGGGTCTGGAGGGACCCACCCTCCTCCTACGCTTTTCCACTTCCTCCCACTGCCTTGGGTCTAAAGGGAACTGGGGCCATTTCTCTGGAAAGACAGAGGATTTCCACAGATGTGCAGGCCTCCTGCCTACAGATGCTCTGTCCCTGGGACAACCTGGCTTCTGCTTAGGAACGAGGACGGCTCTTGTCCCTCTAGCTCCCAGAGTTTTCTAGACATTAAACCAATTTCGAACTACTCCTTTGTGGCCTGGATCCTGTGAGTGGGGAGAACGCTGGGGCTGACCTGCTGAGTGCTTCTTCCCCTGGCTGGGATGCTTTCCCTGGGCCTATGCCGGGTCCTCAGCATTTGTCTACAGGGTCAGAGGCCCCAGAAGGTCGGGACCCTAGGAAAATGTTTATTTTAGTTTGTCTTTTGTTGCTATAACTGAATGCCACAGGCTAGGTAGTTTATGAAGAAAAAAGATTTTCAGGTCATGGATCTTAAGGCTGGGGAGTCCCCGAACACAGAGTGTTTGTGGTATCGAGCGAGGGCCGCCTTCTTGCATGATAATACCACAGTGGACATGACTCATCAAGAAGAAAGCAAGCATACAGAGAGAGCAGAGCTCGTCCCTGGATCATGCACTGGCTTGAGTGACTTCATTCATGTATAAAAGCAGCACCTTTGTCGTCCAGCCCCACATCCTGGTCTCCACATCCATGAGCATATGACTTTGGAGAGCCCGTTTTCAGCATATGAAATGTGAGGTCCATTCAAAGCGTGAAAAAGCCTTCAAGGGTCTACTTGTTTACAAAATGGCAGTGGACGTGTGAGGGCTGATGGCAAGTCTGGATTGTGAGAGAGACTTAGCATGTGACAGGGTTTACATTTATTTCCCGTTTGTGTTTACGGGCAGGCAGGGAGTGTGCCACAGTTCCCGTGGAGGGGGAAGGGCACTTGCAGGAGTTAGTTCTCGTCTTTCATCGTGCGGCTTCCAGGATGGACCTCAGCTGGGTGATCTTTCCCTGCTGCGCCATCTCGCGAGCCGCAAGCCCTGAGTGGCTTTTTGTATCTTTTATGCACTAGAAATAAGACTTACCTGTCGTGTGGCCCGGGCTGGCCTTTCCTAGGACTTGAACCCCCACCCCCACTCTCCTGAATGTGTATATGTGTGACGTTGAGACCGGGCACAGATGTCTGTCCTTGAGAAGGGAATGTTAAGGGCCACAAGAGGTGGCCCAAGGCTGTGCTTCAAGCAATAACTGTCCAAGAAAGGCTTCATAGCAAAAGGTGTGTTTGAGGTGGACTTTTCAGGGTGGTAAGGAGTTTGATGGTACTTAAGGGGTCTGGAGAGAAAAAGGAGAGAGAGAGAGAGAGAGAGAGAGAGAGAGAGAGAGAGAGAGAGAGAGAGAGAGAGAGAGAGTGTTTTGGAAGGGAGTAACAATAATGAAGCTACAGGAGAAGATCAGGAAACAATTGGAGACTCAGAATGAACTGAGTCACTGTTCAGTTGTAATGTTGACTTAGTGATCGCAGGAAGCATCCATCCGGTAGAAATCACATCTGAATGCTGAACTTTGACCTCTCCCCAGTTGATCTCTGGGTGGGCTCCTTATCCTCAGTGCCCGATGGCCTCCAATCTCTTGCTAGGTCAGGTGTGCCACATGCAACTTTGACTTAGGATAACATGAACGAGGTCTTATCAGCACAGAAACCTGCTACAGGAGGAGGAACGACTTCTGCAGCAGCAGATTCGGAGTCCGTGGTGGGAGGCTTGTGGTTAGTGGGAGAAGGAAGGGACGTTTGAAGCTTTTGGATAAGGAATGGTACAGGAATACATTTCGGACAGCAGCTCGGGAAGCGGGACTTGGGGGTGAGAGAGAGCTTAGAGCCTCCACTAAGGGGCTCCTGGCCCTCAAAAGATGTTACAGTTAGCTCCTGCTGGAGAAGGGACCTTTCCAGGAGACACTTACGTTTCAGGTAGTGAAATGTAGTAACCTCACATGCTGAGGTTAAGATGGCTACAGTAGTCAGGGGTGTGTGTCTTTAATCCCTGCCCGCTGGAGGCAGACAGATCTCTGAGTTCAGGACCAGCCTGTTCTACAAAGCAGAGTTCCAGGGCAGTCAAGGCTACATTCAGAAACCCCGTGTCGCAAAACTAAAAAACAAACAAACAAAAAAGCAAAAAAAGACCCCCACCAAACTAAAAGGTGGCCGCATTACATCCAGCCACAGTGAGGTTCTAGCGTCCAGGAGACTAGTGAGCAACAGACAGGCAGATCGATGCCTTCAAGACCCCGGGTGTGTGGCCTCCTAGGTTTTGTCTCAGGGTAGCTTTTGTCAGTTATTAACGGAGTAAGTAAGCTGGAGCAGGTAAGAGGTTCTCTGCCTCGTTTGTCTGTGCCAAGCTTTGCAGTCAATTTGCGGGACCAGTTCCCCAAGGCTCCCAGGCTCCTCAGGACGCAGGGGAGGAGCACTTGGGGCGTGAGTCAGGTAGATGCTTTGTGTCTCCAAGCAAAGGAGGCCACATTGCTAATTTCCTCACGTGGCACTTGGCCGGCTCATCCCGAATGTGCCCAGCAGGGGGCAGTGTTAGCCTGCGGAAACTGCAACTAGGGATTAAGCTTGCGAGGCGCGGTGGGTGCCTGGTCCTGAGGGAGGAATTTCTCTACCTGAAGGATCTGGGGGGCGGGGGTGGGGAGGCAGCTTCAGGAGTCTACATTTTAGAGCGGGTCCCTTCGGACCCTTGGAAGTGTGGACACGTTTTCAAAATATGGGCTCTTGAGCCGATCCCTATCTCTGCGCCCTTCACCTTCTAGAGACAGAACTTTTCTGGTTGCGCTACTCTAAGATCACGTGATCTCACCAGGGGAAGTGGTGGGCAGCTTGACTGGGGGAAAGTGGAGTGAGGGGGTTGGTAGCTGCGGAAGCAGAGCATTTGGGGAAGCTGGGAGGGGCAATGAAAGTCTTTAGAGGGCTGTTGGGGAAATGCTGACTAGGCTTTGAGCGCCCTCAGAGGAAACGAGCCAGTGGGTGTGTCCCATTCTGCAGGAGCTCTGAGGGCCTCTTAGCTAGCTTTAGCTGTGTCTGTGTCACCGTGATGGTGCTCCATTCATTCAGTAATACTACAGAGCAACTTCCACTTGTATGTTCCCCTCATTCAGAAGCTGGGAATCTGGAAGGTTCCCCAACCCCAACTCAAAGGAGCTAGCAGTGGGGAGCAGCAGAGGTGACCGCTGATGGATCAGGGAGAGAAGCAGCTTGAGAAAACCCATGGAGGCAAGGCCTCCTCCAAGAGGAGCTGAGCCACCCAGGCGGCCAGGGTAGGAAGGTAAGGAAGGAAACAGACCTGCCATTGTGGGGCAGAGCAAAGGATTTACAAAGACCCTACCACCCAGAGAGGTTCTCTGGTCTCAGGCAAGCTGCTTGCTCCCTGTTGATACTATGAGAACCTTAGTTGTGTCTAGGACTCCCATACACTGACTTAATCTTCTAACTGAACTGGTAGGTTGCCTAATGAATGGACATGCTCTGAGAAATTTGTCACTACGCATTGTCAGCACTGAATTTTCTTTTATTAATTATCTTATTTTGTATTTCTCGTTTTCTTTAAAGATTTATTTATTACATGTAAGTACACTGTAGCTGTCTTTAGACACCAGAAGAGGGTGTCAGATCTCGTTAGGGATGGTTGCAAGCCACCATGTGGTTGCCTGGATTTGAACTCAGGACCTTTGGAAGAACACTCAATGCTCTTAACCACTGAACCATCTCTCCAGCCCTAATTATTTCTTCACTTTACATCCTGACCACAGTTTACCCTCCTTCCTCTCCTCCCTGTCCTTCCTGCCAATCCCCATTTACTTCTCTTCTGTTTCTCTTCAGAAAAGGGGACCTCCATCAATCAGCCCTGGCAGATCAAGTTGCAGTAAGACTAGGCACATCCTCTTTTATTGAGGCTAGACAAGGTAGCCCAATAGAAGGAAAGGGTCCCAAAGTCAGGCAACTGAGTCAGAGACAGCCCCTGCTCCTGCTGTTAGGAGTCCCACTTGAAGACCACTCCACACAACTGTAACATGTGTAGAGGGCCCAGGTCAGTCCCATGTGTACTCCCTGGATGTGGTTTAGTTTCTGTGAGCCTCTGTGGGCCCAGGTTAGTTTCTGTGGGCCCTGTGGGCCCAGGTCAGTTGATTCTGTAGGTTATCTTGCACCGCTGAATTTTTACACCTGCGTGATATATAACTGCATACTGAGGATACATGGTATGTTTGTATGTTTGTATATATGCTTATATATGTCTGTGTATAAATATAATTTATACTATTTGCTATATAGAATATAACCTACATATGTATAATTTATATATATTCTATGCAATCACAATATATCTATAATATATATGTTATAGATACGTATGGCATAGCCTGTTTCACCTAGGATACAAACATGTAGAGCTTTGTTGTATGTGAAATACTGCGTGTGTTGGTAACACAATGGTATTTGTGTATATAAACACCCAAGAAGAGGAACCATAAACATACCGGGGAAGAGGGATTTTTTTCATCAGCTTTAATCTTACAGGCTTTATATACAGCTTGCCATCGACTGAGACGCCATTGTGTGTCACACAACTGCACCATTCAGTGACGTCAGTGCAGATAGGAAGGAGTTCAGGTCCCCAGCTTGGAGGTGTGTACCCAAATTCACTACTGCCGAATGCTGTGTCACTCTTTCTTTCCTGACTTTCCCATTCTTCTTTGTTTCTACTTTCTTTAGAGTGTATAAACTGTGTGTGTGTGTTGGCTGATCTGGGTAAACCTGCCCCACGCTTACAGTGGGGATGCCCAGCCCCCCTGGGAGGTTCCACCGCAACTCTCAGCATCTGGAAAGGCCCTCTCTGCATGAACCTCTCTGGCTTACTCAGCCTTCCCTGGGGACTCTCCTCAGGCTGCTGCCGCCACCACTTTTCAGTCTTGATGCTAACCAGCCTCCTGCCTCTTGCCTTCTGGGCGTTGATTCAATTAACCAAGGTGCCCACCTCCTGCAAGGGCCATTTATAAAATCAACTGGGGCAGCTGCAGAACCTCAGGCAGGGCAGGGCTGGGGAGATAGCGAGCTCAGAGGAGGAGGTGGAGGAATCCTGGGAGGGGTGTCTGATCTGATTAGGTGTTAGGCTGGCTTCTCCCTGGCAGGAGGCTGTACATCATTGCTTGGCTTTGGTCCTCTACTGCCTGGCACTCCAGGCAGTGGCCATGGTTGGTAGGGTGAAGGCAGTGGTATGCAGAATGTTCACAACACTTCCATTTTTGTGGAGTGCTTGGGACAGCTCCATGGTGTGAGCTGGGCACGCAGGCCACAACTTGACTCCCTGGGTTCAAGTTCTACCTCTGCTCAACAGCAGCTGTATCTTTGGCACCTGCATCAGTTTTTGCTGGTGGAAAAGGAGAGGGGTAACACGTCACCTCTTTGAAGTTTGTGGCAAAGATAAAAGGAATGAAAGAAAGCGTAGCTCCTAGGACAGTGCCTGGCACCTGCTGAGCTCTGGTGTCCACCACAGTCTTATTTGGCCCTCAAAACGGCAGGCAAGTAGTGCTTATCTTATTAATAGGGTCACTGGGCCATAGGCAAGCAGCCTCCCCCTGGTCTTGGGCTTTGTAGGGGTGGAAGGATTTGCCTGGGGGAGAGACAGAAGGGTTCTAGAGAGCAAAGAAAGGAGGAAGAGAGGTCAGGAGAGGCCAGGAACGCATTGCCAGCGGCCTTTCCTTTGCACACCAGGAGGGGGAGTGCGGAGGACCGCCTCAGCTTGGAGAGAGGTTCTCGGAGAAGGGGTGTTTGAGCCCCGTAAAACTATGACTTGAAGTCAAATTATGGGTCCAAGCTGGCAGCCTAAGTTCTGCTCAAGACAGCTTTCCAAATTGCTCTAAGTTCTCTAAGCAGTTCTCTTTTGTTATTCTAAAAATTATCTGGCTAGCTCATCTCTTAGAGGTCAAAAGCCTGGCGTTTTATTTTACATAGCAATTCAGTCATTACCTCAGGTTTCCTTTTGATTTTCTCATGAATCTGCATCCCCTGTTCCTTTAGATCGGTGAAGCTCCTTATACAATTTATATTTTGCATGGTTGAGAAATGATATATTTTTTTGAACTCATGTTTTCAACGTTCTTTCTCACAGCCTTTCGGGCTGTCCTGAACGCCACAGCATTCTACCTTTTGCTGAGACATAGAACACATTCTTGCTGCCCAGACTCGTAGGGTCTTTGATTATCATGGAGTCATTAACGTTGGCAGAGAGGACATTCCTCTAAGGAGAAATGTGAAAATATGTGCACTATTATACAAACAAAAGGAGGCCCATGCCCTGCTGGCTCTGTTCCAGGGGGCAGGAAACCTTGTCACACTGTCCCTTATATGGCTATTCTGAACTCAGCAGAGGAGGGCAGAGTCCTGTGGGTGAATCTGGTGCTCACATGATCTATTATGTGTAGGAATGGTGCCGCCAGGCAGCTGCATAGGTTAGAAGAACTTGGCTGGAAGTGAAACTGGAGGCTAGGCAGCCTCATGGAAGCACCCCTTTCATGCACACAGCATCCACTCGCACCAGGCAGTGGGCACTTTGGGGCAAGGGAGCTAGCCTCTGGGAAGAAGCACCAGGTGGCCCCGGCTAGTGCCACTTGCCAACTGGTGTGGTCTGTGCAGATCCTGGGACCACTGCCCTGAGGCCAGAGAGAGGAACTGGGGGAGATGAACGAGGAAGTTGAGGAGGAGGCACATAAAGCTTAGACACTGCTTGGAAGCCGAGTCTGGTGAGCAGGCCCACAATCCCAACACAGGGGAGGCCGGGTGGGGGCGGGGGGCGGGTCAGGGTTGTTAGTTTGAGGCTAGCCTGGACTACCTAGTGAGAATGTGTCTCTAAATAAAAGAATGGCTGGATGGATAGAAATAAAAAGATAAGGCACACAGAAAACACTTAACACAATAGTTTCTCTTCTTTCCTCTTCCTCCTTAATTCTTCCTCGCCTTGCCCTCTTTCTTCTTTTCTCTTTTTGTGTCCCCTCAACCCCTTTCTTTTTCTCTCATCACAGTCTTAGATCTTACCTTGTAGCTCAGGTTCACCCTCTTCCTGCCTGAGCTTCCTAGAACTGTAAGCATGCTCTCAACTCTGATTGAAAGGGCAAATACATGTCAGCTTTTTCTTGAGGTGGAGAAACACAGGCACTTCTCAATGGTTCAACAATATACAGTGATGGTGCTCTGGAGGCTGGCCGTCTAGAAACTCCTCATCCCTCATTCCTGCCTGTCAGGAACTTATGCTTATCTTGCCTAGTGGACCACCGTGTGTGTGTGTGTGTGTGTGTGTGTGTGTGTGTGTCTGGACACAGGGCTAGCATGTACTCTCCCAGCTTCTTAAAATGTCCTCCTGTGAAATGTTTAGAGTGTCCAATGCCTCAGACTAAAGGAGGCTGCCGGGAGGTGATGAAGGCGAGGATGGCCATGGCCTGTCTCTGGAGCCAGGGCTCGACTTCCATGCTCTGGAGTTGTAGGGGGCACAGATGTACCCCAGGCGTGGCTATGTTTCCCCTCAGGTGCCCACGGTTTTCCCCAGACTCCTCTCTTTTCCTTACTTCATGCCTACTCAGGTTAGAGCTCTCTGGAGGCCCCTGGGGCTGAGAATGCAAGGGACAGGATGCCTGAGTTTGAAGGGGCCTTAGCAACCCTCTGGCTTGCAGCCTCACTTCCCACCGAAGGAAACAGAGGCCTCATGGGCCTCCCCATCTCTCTCAGCCACATTTACTTTTTTTGAGAACCTGTGCTGGATGCAGAGAGCAGAGCCTCTAATGTGGAGGCCTTGGACATCCACAGGGAGTTTGTGATTTTCTACATGGACAGCACCACAAAGATGGGGGACTCCTGCTCCCATATTCTATTTTACTAAAAGGACAAGGATTCTCTGAGCAAGGATTTCTTCCCTTTGCAACATCACTGCAAGTCCCTAAGCAAATGCCCCGGGGTGTGTGAGGCTTGTGTTAATTAAGGACAACCAAGACCCAGGCTGTTCATTTCCTGCTGGTCACCTCACTGCTCTGTACCAAAGGCAAGCTAGGTGTACCTGTGGACATTGTCCCGTTCTGTTTTCCCTGGTAATGACCCCCGCCCCCCGGTTGCCCTGTGCTGAAGTCCCCAAGGAGCTCTTCTTTGCAGGCCATTTGAAACAGGGCACAATAACCTGGCCATTTCCCACTAACGTGATCACCAACTCCAGATGAGTGGTGTAGGCTTGGAGGAGAGAAGGCAGAGGCTGTGTGGGAGGTGAGTTGGGGTGGGACGAGTAGAGGACAATGTGGACTCATGAAGAATGGGCGTGTACCAAAGACAGACAGACAGATGGGCAGACAGACAGAGAGATACAGGCAGGCAGAGAACAAGAGAGAGAGAGAGAGAGAGAGAGAGAGAGAGAGGGATGGTGGAGGAGGGGAAGGAGGAAGGGAGGGAGGAAGGGAGGGAGGTAGGGAGGGAGAGATTGTAGAGGCACCTGGGACTGGGGGTCATTTACAGGAGACTGGAGAGCAGCAGCTGATATAGAAGACTCTGCCTCAGAGGCTCTTTCTTACCTCTCTCTCTCTCTCTCTCTCTCTCTCTCTCTCTCTCTCTCTCTCTCTCTCTCTGCCCCTCTCTTCTTTCTCCTTCTTACTCTTACGTTTACTCTTATTTGTGTGTGCACGCTGGGGAGGGAGGTGCATGCGCCACAGCATGGAGATTGGAGGATGACTTTCAGGAGTTGTTTCTGCCTCTTTGCTGTTGAGACAGGATTTCTCGTTCCTGCCGCCGTGACGCCGTGACGTGTACTCCACTCGGGGCCAGCTGGCTCTCAGCTTCTCTTGTCCCTGACTCCCATCCTGCCTGGAACTATAGATGCTGGCCATCACATCTGGCTTTTTCTTTTTGTAATGTTGGTTCTGGGACACTGAAGCCATCATCTCACTGACACCCCTGCCCCCTCCCCCCCAGCCTCCCAGAAGTCTTTCCTCTGGGAAATAGAACAGCTCCTGAAGCTGCGAAGTGGCTGGAGAGGTTGGATTGTCTGATCTGAGGGCTAATCTTGTGAATTAAGAACATGGTCCTGTTGTCGCTGTGACATCCAACTAGCCGGGCGGTGGTGGTGCATGCCTTTAATCCTAGCACTTGGGAGGCAGAGGCAGGCGGATTTCTGAGTTCGAGGCCAGCCTGGTCTACAGAGTGAGTTCCAGGACAGCCAGGGCTGCACAGAGAAACCCTGTCTCGAAAAAACCAAATCCAAAATAAATAAATAAATAAATAAATAAATAAATAAATAAATAAATAAATAAATAAAAGCTAACTCTCTATTAGATGTATATTGTTAAAGATCTTTTCCTCTTCTGTGGGCTGCTCCTTTGCCTGGATGATGGTATCCTTTGCCATACAGAAGCTTTTCAGCTTCATGATATCCCTTCCATCTATTAATTGCTGGTCTTAGAGCCTGTGCTATTGATGTTTTGTTAAGAAACGTTGTGGGGGGCCGGGTGGTGGTGGTGCACGCCTATAATCCCAGCACTCTGGGAGGCGAGGCAGGTGGATTTCTGAGTTCGAGGCCAGCCTGGTCTACAGAGTGAGTTCCAGGACAGCCAGGGCTATACAGAAAAACCCTGTCTTGAAAAAACCAAATCCAAAACACCAAAAAAAAAAAAAAAAGTTGTGGGGAGGAGGGAGGAGTTTCCTGTCCGGTCCAGTCTGTTTGATGTTCTATATGCCTCTTGTACTTTGATAGGCATCTCTTTCTTTAGATTGGAGATATTTTCTTCTATGATTTTGTTAAAAATATCTTCTGAGCCTTTGACCTGGGTTTCTTCTCCTTTCTCTATATCTATCATTTGTAGGTTTGGTCTATTCATAGCATCCATAGATTTCCCAGATTCTTTCAGATTTAATATTTTCTTTGACTAAGCTATATCCCTTTCTTCTACCTTGTCTTCAGGACCTGAAATTTTCTCTTCCATGTCTTTTAATTTGTTGCTGAGGCTTACCTCTGAGGATTTGTTTGACATCCTGAGATTTTCATTTCCAGTTCTAATTCAGTTTGGGCTTTCTTTAGTGATTGTATTTCTTTATTTATATCTTGAATTGTTTTCATTATTCATTCAACTATATTGTGACTATAGTTGTGGTCATGCTTTCATTAGGAAATGTATTCCTATCCCCTTTAAGGTTATTAACACAACCATAATTGCTATTTGAAGTGTTTGTCTTGTGCTTCAGCCAAATTGTTCTTTTTCAGGACCTGTTGCAATAGTGTTTCTGGCTTCTGGAGGAGACATTTTGTCTTGGCTGTTTATGCTGTGGTTTTTTATTTTCAGGAATCTAGGCATCAGGAGCTATGCCATTTGGAGTATTTCTTGGTGTAGATATCTGTTCTCACATTTATTGGGTGGGTGTCCCATTCTCTGGTTGCTTACTGCACGCTCTGGGTCCCAGCCAAGTGTGGTGGTTATGGGGTACCTGACAGAGAGTGTCTTTATAAGCCAGAAGGAATCACGAAGAAATGGATATGTTGTAGAAATAGTGACTGAGAGGGACTGTGAGAAAGAGGTAAGGGGACTTTGGGTTCACACCACACTAGGGGATAGCGGTGGGCTGGGAGGAGGGTTCGCACCACAATAGGGGATAGCGGTGGGCTGGGAGGAGGGTTCACACCACACTAGGGGATAGCGGTGGGCTGGGAGGAGGGTTCACACCACACTAGGGGATAGCGGTGGGCTGGGAGGAGGGTTCACACCACACTAGGGGATAGCGGTGGGCTGGGAGGAGGGTTCACACCATACTAGGGGATAGAGGTGGGCTGGGAGGAGGGTTCACACAACACTAGGGGATAGCAGTGGGCTGGGAGGAGAGACTCAGCCTTGTGTTTTTCTCTCTCAGCTATGAGTAGTAGCTTCCACCAACCCAATGGGGTTAAATAAGGTGAGTGGAAATTGCATTACTTTATTCAGTATCAAGTCATCCTTGGTTCCCAAAGCAGCTGATGCCAATGTTCTCAGATCTCAGGGTTGTCCGAGTCTCCATGAGTCGTCATGAAGAATAATGGAGAGCAAACAGGACAAACTCACAGAAGGCATAAACAACTTACACTCACCGGTTTCGTTTGTTTCTCCCTCCAAGCTGGCCTCAAATGTACAACCCTTCTGTCTGTGGTGACAGGCATGTCCCACCGTTCCTGGATAATTCACCTGTTCTTGGCTCTGCTGGCCAGAGCTTCAGGAATAGTTGAGCCATGATGGAGCCCAAGGACAGAGGGAGCTTTGTCACCTCTGGCAGCTGACAGGTGCCTGGGATTTAGGCTCTGACCTCCTTTAAGAACTTGCTCTTTCCTGTTGGTCCAAGCAGGGAGATGGATGATGGTCTGAGGAGGAGGGGTGAAGAGCTGGAAGAATAATTGATTGGAGAACAGACCAGTTGGCAAAGTCTCTGGGAGATCAATGGAGACCATCTGACAGTGGGGCTGTACTTAAAGGTTAAATACTGAGCACCTGAATTTGGGGCCTGGTATCTATTGCCCTGCCCCTACAGAAGGGAGCAGTGCTATCTGTAGCCCTTTCCCCAACTCTAGGAAATCCCAGAAGCTCTTCCCATAGAGCCCACGTGAAATGAAACTCTTTGCTCCAGACTGAGAGTGTGGATAGCTATGATCCAGCATTGTGGTAGCTTAGGGGATGTTCTTCCCACAGAGGGCAAGATAGTGAGGGATTCCTCATACTATATCGTCTAGCTATGATTTTGTGTCCTGGTAGTTAAGAGGTGTTATGTTCACACTGGGCAGGATAGCAGATGGTCCTCACACTGTAGTGTCTGAAAGCAGACATCTTCTGAATGCCTAGACATGCCATTGCTGGGATCTGTGAATTCCCTTAGGCCTCTGCTAGAGGTAGGGCTACACCCTGCTACCTCACTAGTTCCTCCTCTAGGAGATATGTGCCCATGCGTGTGTGTGTGTGTGTGTGTGTGTGTCTGTGTGTCTGTGTGTATGTGTGTGTGTATGTATGTATGTATGTATGTATGTATCTAAATTCTGTCCCCTTTACATTGCCCCCCAGGTAGGGTAGTATTTCCCATCAGGTTGGAGTTCCACATCCATCAGACTAAGGGGAACGTCTTTCTCATAAGGAGGGACAACCTGCAGGTCCTCCCTCCATTTTTCAGAGGTCCTCCCCTCTGGATCCTCTGAAGTCAGTGCCTTGGCCAGGACTGGAGCTGATGAAGGTAAAGGATGGGAGACAGTTACCCCAGGGCCCTGTTCTGCCAGGGTAAACTCACTGGCTCCTTTCACTGCTAGGAAGGTCAGATGCGTCAGAGAGGAGCTGTGAACGCAGCCCGGCATACAAAGCCATAAACTTATCCCAAAACACTGGGAGACTTTTTCATCTTTTTGTTGCGGTTGTTGTTACTTGATTGGGCAGTTCTACAGCATGAACTTTGTAGGTGACAGTGTCGTGCCACAGTGTTAAAGGTTGGACACTCCTGCTAAGGTCTGTCACTTCACCTGCCATCACGGTGGCCCCTGCTGTGGGGTCTACTGTCCAGGGCCAGCGTTGGGGCTCCTGACCCTTGAGGTCCCTGGCCTAGTGACTTCAAACTGAAATATCAGGAGCTTTAGGGGGAGGACCATGCTGCTCCCGGCCTGGCTAGGAGCCCTGCCTTAGAGAGCCACGCTTCCCAGCATGCCAGCTACAGGATCCACTTGTAATCATGGCAGCTTTTGAGCAGAGACAAAATGAGTTTACCTATGGAGGAGCCAGTCTGGGGAGGGGAGCATGCTGGGACATCAGAAGTGAGGACCGAGATGTGTCTTCCAGAGGAGTTGAAGAGCTGAGGACTGAGGCTGGATGCTGTGTGGTTTGGGGATCTGACTCTTGTGTGCAGACTTTCTTCAAGGCACTAAATCCCTCTGCCATATAATTCATCCCCGATGGCTACCCTCCGTGGACTCATAAAATATTTTACTCTTCCTAAAAGCCTACCTTATAAAAGGCAAATGCTCCCCATAAAGCGGTCATGCCTGGAGTTCATTATCAACCGACACCCTAATTATGATCACTTTAGTAGGAATTAGGTGGCACCCAGAAATCTGATCTTAATAGTTTACATATGTGTGTGTGTGTGTATTTGAGTTGAAGGCACAAGCTTTTTTTTTTTTTTTTTTTTTTTTTTTTTTTTTTTTTTTTTTTACTCCATTCAACAAATATTGATCAAACATTACCAGAACATCAAATGGTAGTCTTGGTTCTGCTGGAGTGAACACCGAACAAAGGCAGAGAACACCTCTGCCCCATGAAGCTTACGTGAGGAAGAAGGACAAGAACCAAACATAACTAGAGGTGGATGGGAGTCAGAGGGCAGCAAGCAACCACGGTGTGGGGAGGGGGTGCTGGGGGGAGGGGCCGAATTTCTGTCGGGGTTTGGCTGTGATCAGCCTGTGACTGAAAGTGCTGGGATGAAGGGAAGGCCAGAAGCCCCCTGGGAGAAGGTCCTGAGGAGGAGAGCCGCACTCCATGCTAGAGGCTCACGTCACCTGAAGCCTCCTGCTCCCTGCAGTTTCATTCTTCACTCAGCTCCCAAGAATCAGCGAGCTTTCGGGGTCCAGTGGAAGAGAAGACATAGATGGCATCTTCCTGGGCAGGCAGGGTGACAGAGTAGCTGGCAAGCTTCAGTCCAGCCAGTTCCTGGATGTATTAATGACTTTTGCTAGCTGTGACCAGAATACACCAGGTGAAAGGCGGGAAAGATTTGTTTTGGCTCACGCTTGCAGAACGTTCAGGCCACAGCCACTGGGCTCTGTGCTTTTGGCCCTGTGCTGAGACCGAACACTAAGGCAGCATTGCTTGTTCACCTCTTGGTGACCGGACAGGGAATATGAGAAGGGGTCAGGATAAGATACAGCCCCAAGGACACAACCCAGTGACACGCCTTCTCCAGCCACACGCCATCTGCTTTTGACTATCTCCAATAATGCTGCAGCTTATGAATCTGTCACGTGACTGATGAAGCCCTTCGTTAGGTCAGGATCCTGGTGACCTGGTCACCTTTAGAAACACCGCCACAGACACATTCGTGGGCATGTAGTCTACTAATGCATGTGGTTCTCAATCCAATCAGTGTAACAGCTCAGATTAGCTGTCGCACCAGAGAATGGAGTACTAGCTCACTCATATGGCTTGTTCCCTGTTGTGTGACAAAAACGTTTCCCGGAGTGATGCAACGCATGTGTCTATGCACCCCACGGAGGGAGCCCAAGAGGGAGACTAATTATGGATACCATCAAAGTCAAACTTGGTGAATCAGTGGGTTTTATTGGGGTTACTTGTAGGAGTGTAGTGAAGGGTAACTTACAGGGGCAGAAATGACTCAAAGACACCTTTGTTCAAGGCCTTCTCCAGCATGGGTGACAGCTCACAAAAGCTGGGAAGTTCGAGCACACTATATGGCCTGCAGGCAGCCCAACAGGTTGGAATGCCCTTTCCAGGTCTGAATCTGGGGGTCTGCTCTCTTTTTCCACACTAACATTTTCAGCTCTGGGGGAAATCACCAGGCTGAGATGTGTTCTAGTGTGAGGACAGGCAGGGTAGCTTTTGGCTGTTTTCACACAATGCAAAGATTCTCTTGATACTCTTCTGTTGGGGACCTTCTCTAGCTAGGTGAAAGGGCACAGAAGAAAACCACATAGAACTGCCCAGAGAGTTTAGTTGGGGAAGTTGTCAGCTCCCCACAGTGTGGTGTGATGCAGTCGGGCAGATGGAGGATGTAGCTCTGGGGTGCTGAGACCCAGAGGAAGGAGGTCCAACTACTTGAACATCACAGATTTCTAGGAATGATGCCAAAGAAACACCGCTAAGCTAGAGGAAGAAAAAAAAAAATAGCACTGTAGGCTAAGTGACCCATGCTTGGTCATTCTAGAATGTTCTTTGGGTACAGTGGGGAAAGGAAGGTCACCAAGCCACAGGGGAGGCCCCTTCAGAGAAAGAAGGGGAAGAGGACATTGTGGTCTGCTGTGGGAAAGACAGTGGGTAGTCTGGGGAGGACATTTTAATGAGAGTGGAGCTCATCGTGAGCAGAGCCTCCATGATAGATCAAAGGACCAGAAGGAGAAGGCTGGTTGGATCCAACCCCTTGTTTATAGAAATAGAACCAGGGGTAGAGGAGAGAAGATAATTGTCCAAGGCCCCATGGTTACCGGTGGACCAGGAGCCTCATGCCTGGGGATCTCAGTTCAGTGTAGCTGTAGCTACCACTCTGCTCCGTTCTAACACGTCTGCAGTCCTAACTCATTCATCTCTACTCCCTACCAAGAGAGTTACATTTTTCAGATGGAGAACCTTAGGTGCAGCCTTAACTTACTCGAGGTCACACAGCTAGTATATGGGGGAGCAGAGATAGGAACACTGCAGTTTGCACTAGGGTCCACGCTCTTCCTCACAGAGATAATCATTGATAGCTAGTTAATACTTTTTTATTTTCCCCTTCTTGCTTTGGTCCCACTCGTTCGAGCCCATTATTTGTTAAGCACACTGTAGCTGTCTTCAGACAGACCAGAAGAGGGCATCAGATCAATATTACAGTCATATAGATGGTTGTAAGCCACCATGTGGTTGCTGGGATTTGAACTCAGGACCTCAGGACTAGCAGTCAGTGCCCTTAACTGCTGAGCCATCTCAGTCAGCCCCTCAATAGCTCTTCTCAAAGCATGACAATGTTGTCTGGGAGAATGTTTCATTCTCCTCCCCTCCCTGCTGCTTGTCAACACCTTGGTGCTGCTGTTGATTATTTATTATTATTATTATTATTATTATTATTATTATTATTATTATTAGCTTCCCTTCAGGCAGTAGCTCTGGGCAAGTGAGATGGGATGCTATCATTTGCAGCACTTCCTCAGTGCTGTGGTGTGGTGCAAATATTTCCACTTTGGCCTGATTTCCTCCGTGGCCAACTTTAAGCCCTCGACCGAACATCAATCGGCTGCAAATTCTTCAATGGACACTCAGGTCTGTCTGGCGCCCCCTTCTTCCCAACTCTTCCTGAAGCCTTTCCCCTCCCGCTCCTGCTCATTCACTCTCCACCTTTGATTAAACTAGGTTCATGCAGATGGTTATGATTTGAAAGTTCTCATCTTAGGATGTTTACTTCCTCTCCTTGAAAAGAAATAATAATAAAAAATTCATGGAGTTCTGCCCACTATAAACATTTCCTAGAAGGGGCTTTGGTGATTTAGCTCAAGTCTTGGTTTTACAGATATGGAAGGTCCACCTCGAGAGTCAAGGGAATTGCTCAGAAACACAGTCAGTAACTCACCACACCAGAAGCCGGACTCCTGGTCCCTCGATTGCTTTGCTAACACATCCTGATGTCTTTCGTGTGTGTGTGTGTGTGTGTTGATCCAAAAGAAATACAATGAAAAAAAGAAAACTATTCGCCCAGGGGAAGGGGGACCCCTCCAAGGTGTTTTGGATCTGCCTCATCAACCTGTAACTTTGAGTCGGAGACTTAGGTGCTTTGAGCTTTTGCTTTGTCACTTTAAAATGCAGATATTATGACTATTTGCCTCACACATCTCAGAGGGACGTTATGAAGACTAAAGGAGATGAACAGCTAGCAAAGTATGTCTGATGTTAGCAAACACAAATGGCTCTTAAATGCACAGGGCTACTCAGCACCTCATTTAGAATAAGAGAAATGTAAGTTAAAATTACACCGTGGTAAACAATTTTCTCACCTCTCAGATTGGCAACAGGCCAGAAAGTTGATAACCCCTGTAATGGTGAGACTGTGAGGGAATGGGCATCCTCATCTTTCTCGTGGGAAGAGAAGTGTGCGGAGCGTCGGCAGAATAATTTGGCAATGGCTATCAGTGTTTTAAATACATAGCTCTTCAGACCTAGCAATTCCACTTTTGGGCCTACATCTTATAAATATATTTGCATAAGTGCTGTGGATCTCTTTACAGCTCTTTGTTGTAGCGATGTTTGCAACAGACAAAAAAATTTGAAATGATATCAGTGTTCATCAAGAGAGGTATCTAAGGGCCAGGGGGTGTGGCTCAGTAGTAGAGCACTTGCTTACTGTCCGCGGGGCTCTGGGAATCCGCCCCCAGCAGTGAATAAAAGGAGATGTCTCTTTAAGATGCTCATCCCATCCTGCCCTGGTTAGGAGCCATTAACACACCAGGAAGACTTGCTGCCTGGTCTGGAGTAAGTATCCCCAGTCAGGAGGGAACACGCCTCTTCTCAAAGTGCTCTTTGTGAGGCCGATCAGCCCGTCCGGCTTCTTACTTTTGGGGTGCCCTATTAGCCCCTCCTGCCAGCATCTTGACAGCCCAGAAACAAATCCTAGCATGCAGAGACCTACCCTCAATTAGAGACAGGCAAGGGACCTACTATCTGTAGAGGGATCTGCGGGAGGCGGGGCTGTGGCAAAGGAGAAGCATCGTGTCTCCAATTAAAGTCCTAAGGATTCATCTTCCACTCAGCCCCCCTCGGAAATTGACATTTATTAGGTTGTCAGGGCTGATTTTTCTCCTGGCCCTTTCTTGCCCTCAATACTCCCCCCACCTGTGTGTGTGTGTGTGTGTGTGTGTGTGCATGTGTAGAGACACCTAAGTGAATAAAGTACCTATGGCCTGGAGTCTTGACTTTTGATAGAGGGGAGAGTCATACTTAGGGGATGCAGGCACTGCTCTGCTGAGTAGGTAGGGCCTGAGGCTCCTAGTAGGCCTAGAGTCTAGAGTGAAACAGGTTTCGTGTATAGTCAGATTGCCAACTGTGTGCTGGGAGTGTCCTATCCCATTGACCTAAGGAAAGCACCCAACCTGCCACTCGATCTGAATTTTACCACTGGATACGCCTGGGAATATTCTCAGCTCCTTCCCAGGTCTCTTTGCAGGGAACATATTCCTCTGTGAGGGAGTTCACAAAATCACTACCATCCCAGCGACACTGAACTCTGAGTGAAGGGATTCTGAACAGTCTGAAATCTTGCAGGAAGGAAGCTGACAGCCACGGGGTTTACCCAACACCACTCATCATGTTGGTGACAGTGATGTGGTTGTCACCTGGGTCCTCTGACTTGAAGATTGGCCGACTTTAGTTTATCACAGTGGCTTTCTGTGGTAACAAAAGGAAGCCTGGCTGAGTGTGAGCACAGGGCCTCCAGGTGAGAGAGGACAAGCAACCAGTGTGGACAGGCCTGGCGAGTGTGGCGGCAGCATGCCTATCACTGCCATTTTGCTAGTTGCTGGCCGCAGATGTTGTCCTTCTTTGGTTTTATTTAATTTGCATTTATGATTTGGGACACACACTGTGGATATCTGGCTTTGGTTCCTGCTACCTAACCCTGGTGATTTTTCTGGGTTGTTTTTCTGGTGGTTGGATTAGTTAGTATTCCCTCTTTTCTTCTCCACTAGTGTCAGGTTTGACATAGTAGGTTCGTTCCTTTGTTCTGCTCTTCCTGTTATCGAGCCGACTCTTTGTTGTGTTCTTGTGGTTGAGCCTGTCTGTATTCCTCCTCAGGGTGTAGTCTTCGTTTAAGCATCCTCTGCAGTGCTGGCTTGGTGGGTATGGACTGCCTCAGTCTGGACTTGTCCTGCAACGTCATTATTTATCTGTCCATTTTCTTTCTTTCTTTCTTTCTTTCTTTCTTTCTTTCTTTCTTTCTTTCTTTCTTTCTTTCTTTCTTTCTTTCTTTCTTTCTTTCTTCCTTTCTTCCTTTCTTCCTTTCTTCCTTTCTTCTTTTCTTCCTTTCTTCTTTTCTTCCTTTCTTCCTTCCTTCCTTCCTTCCTTCCTTCCTTCCTTCCTTCCTTCCTTCCTTTCTTCCTTTCTGTTTGTTTATTTAATGTACTTAAGGTATATGAATATACTGTAGCTGTCTTCAGGAACACCAGAAGAGGGCATCAAATCCCACTACAGATGGTTGTGAGTTGCCACGTGGTTGCTGGGAATTGAACTCAGAACTTCTGGAAGAGCAGCGGGTGCTCTTAACCACTGAGCCATCTCTTCAGCCTTATCCATCTGTTTTCAAGAATAGCTTTGCTGGAGGCAGCAATCTTGGTTGGAAGTTCTTACTTTCGGGCCTTGAGAGATATTGTACAATGTTCTCCTGGCTTTTGCAGTTGTTAGGGGGTGTGGGGGGGGGAGGAAGAGAATGTGTACTGTGGGAAGAGGGGCAGAGGATACAGAATTAAAGGGGGAAACTCCCCCCAACTCTTGGAGTAGCTTCTTTGTGTCCCACAAAACTTAGAGGCTAACAGTCAGTTGCATGCACAGGGGTTGTGGCGAGTCAGTTGAATTTGCAGATTCCTTCTCGTGGTTTATGCTGGTGTTGAGCTCATCTTGGACAAATGTGATACCTACCAGACCTGTTTATTATCCATACGTCTTTGTATAATAGGGGCACCTGCAGGCCACACTTAGCTTTAGCCTGTGAGCTGGACTGGTTCTCTTATACTCTGGATATTCCTAAGTTCATTGTTCTTGAGGGGTGACTAATATCTTACTTAGAGGCTGTTTCCCAAGTGGAAGTAGCCCCAGTACTGTGATCTGTATAGAAGGACATGTCTTTGTGTTTTCATGACACACACATAGTCTCCCCTATGAAAGGAGGGGATGTTCTCCAGAGTTCTGAACTCTGCATCACTGAATGGCAGATGGCTGACTCCAGAGACTGATTCTTCCACTGGCCTCAGGATCAAGCCTACCAAGTCCTGTTAACCTCAGTTGACAAGCTGTGTTCCCAGCCACAGAGCACAGGGATATACACTGCTCTACATGAGCAGGGGCTCCTGCCGTCTGTAATTTCCGGCTGGTTTGTGTCTACCCCTCCTGCTCTTTACAACTGCCTCTCAAGGTAGCTTAGTTTCTCAATATGATATAGGATTGCTCTGAAGATGGTGGCTGGCCACTGTCCTGGTAGTCATAGGAAATGACACGATGGGATTCTGCACCACTGCTGACCCATGTGCTGGAGGAATGCTGCACTGAAACTCACAACTGTGTGAGGTTTGTGTGGTTTGCCACCCACTCTTTCCTCCTAGGCCGCCTGACTGACTTCTGGATAGGTTGTCTGTTTTCCCTTCCTTGCCAGGGGCAGTGTTCAGCTTGGCATCATTTTGGTGTGTGGTCCATCTTTTTTCTTGGTACTTTTTGCTCTTTTAGCCCAGCTTTGTGGATTGTGGAGGCTCTGTTCTTTCTTTGAACATTCTTTTTTCATTTCTTTTTTCTTTTCCACCCCCTCCCTCTCTCCTTTTCTGCTTTCTTTCTTTGTTTCTTTGTTTCTTTCTTTCTTTCTTTCTTTCTTTCTTTCTTTCTTTCTTTCTTTCTTTCTTTCTTTCTCTCTTCCTTCCTTCCTTCCTCTCTTTCTTCCTTCCTTCCTTCCTCTCTTTCTTTCTTTCTTTTCTTTCTTTCTTTCTTTCTTTCTTTCTTTCTTTCTTTCTTTCTTCCTTCCTTCCTTCCTTCCCTTCCTTCCTTCCTTCCTTCCTTCCTTCCTTCCTTTCTTTCTTTCTTCTTTCTTTCTTTCTTTCTTTCTTTCTTTCTTTCTTTCTTTCTTTCTTTCTTTCTTTCTTTCTTTCTACCTTTCTTTCTACCTTTCTTTCTTTCTTTCTTTCTTTCTTTCTTTCTTTCTCTTCTTTCTTTCTTTCTTTCTTTCTTTCTTTCTTTCTTTCTTTCTTTCTTTCTTTCTTTCTTTCTTTCTTTCTTTCCTTTCTTTGTTAGACAGGGTCTGGCTGTCCTGGAACTCCCAGAAACTAGCCTGCCTCTACCTTCTGAGTGCTGGGATTCCAGGACTGCATTACCACACCAGATCCAGTCTGTTCTTTTTTATAGTGCTGCTTCTCCCTACCTGGGTCACACAGATAGATGCTCTGGATCTGACTGAATTTGAAGCATCTCATTTTGTTGTTGTATTGTGAATGGGTTTTGGGGGGCAAATGTTGAAGCATAGAGGGACCCCTGGAGTAAACGAGGCAACATGATGTTGGTGAAAGTCTAGATGACTGTAGTAAGTTGGTGGTGGATGCTGAGAAATGAGGCTTGCTGGTTGCATTTTCTGTGAGGGTGGCTTTTGAGGGAAGAGTGGAGCAGCACACGGGGAACAGGCATGGGGAAGGCTGAGGGAAGAACTGTCCTGGTGGGGGGATTCAGGGATCCCACTTAAGATGTGGTTTCCAACTGTCTATGGTAGTTGAGCATAGGACTCAGGAGAGTCTGGGCTAGAGATAGGAAGATGGGCGTTTCTTAGTCTTTAAAAGCCACGAGACAGAGTGAACTTATTTTGAAAGTGTTGTTTGTTGAGAAGGTAGTAAAAGGATAGTCTCTGGGGTCATGAAGTCAGCAGCTCCAGGATCGATCAATCAGCAAGAACATCAGAGCAGTGTCAGGCTCAGGACTGACCAATCAGCAAGAACAATATAGAGGGCGTGACCTGCAGTATGAGTGAAGGACAGAATTATCCGGAAAGTGTAATCTTTCAGCTCATTGGCTGTTGATGGTGAGTCATCTCAACAGGAAGAGAGGTAGAGTGCAGGGCCACAGGAAAAAAATATACCATGGGCTGAGGAGGGAAAGGCTGCAAGTTTGAAGAGAAGAGGAAAGGGGAGGGAAGGGGAAAGAGAGGTGAGGAGAGGAAAGAGAAGGGGCGTCCAGGAGAGTGGTACAAAGGTCCACATGACCAATAGTAACTCCAGAATTTCTTTACATTTTTTTCATTCATATTTTTAAAATGTTGTGTATATTAATTACTTTTAATGTTGCTGTGATAAAATATTATTATCACAGCAACTCAAAGAAGAAAACTTTATTTTGGCTTATGGTTCCCGATGGAGAATCCATCATGGTGGGAGGGTGTGGCAGCAATCCGCTGGTATACAGCTGCAGTAGGAAGCTGTGAACTCACACCCTCAGTCATAAGTGTGAAGCAGAGAGTGACTGGGTGAGACTTTTAACTCTTGCAGCCTACCTCCATTGATCTGTTTCCTAAACCTCCCCAAACAGCACCATCAACTGGAGGCCAAAAGCTCTGGGGAACAGTTAGTTCTCATTCAAACCACCACATTTTGTGTGTGTGTGTGTGTGTGTGTGTAGAATATGTGTTAGTGTGTGTGTAGAATATGTGTTACAGTAAGGAAGCGGAGGTCAAGAAAAAATCTGTAGCTCTATGTATCCCCGGGATTGAAATCAGGTCACCAGCTTTGGCTGTAGGCATCTTTCCAAGATGGCCCTACAACCCTAGAATACCAGAGGCATTGAGTGGCATGGGTCAGCTTAGAAAGGAGTTTGAGAATAGACTGTCTAAATTCTTAAGGTCAAGAAAACCTCATTTATTCATATAAAAGATAAGATAAGCTGAAGGGGGCAGAGGGTCTGTTGACCCTGAAGTTCTTCCAAGGCCCACTAAGGGTTAAGTCTTAATGTAAGCAGCTGGAGGTGAGAAAGGGGCCTTTTGGGTTGGATGAACACCCCATCTTAGAGCTAGTTCCTTCACCCCAGCTGTGTTCGGTCAGCAGAAGTGCAGTCAGTGGGGTGAGAAGGAAGCTGAGAGCCAGACAGGAGGCTGCAGAGATAGGGCCAGGCCTCCCACTGAACAGGAAGGAAACTTGCTAACACCCTTTTCTTGCCTTCTTCCCCCTAATAGACATTTCGACATGTCGGACTTAGGTTGATAGAACACATACAGATACATACATGTGCACACACATCTGCACACATCTGCATGCCCTTCTCTTTCCAACACACAACATGTGAGTTTGCACATTAAGGGTTCTTTTTGCATGGGGAGGTGCAAGGTAAGATGCCTTAGGGAGAAAAAACACTGGCTGCCAAGACTGAAGACCCGAGTTCAAGTCCTTCCACCAGGAAGAAGGACAAAAATGGATTCCTGCCTGTTGTCCTTTGATCTCAACACACAGGCTGTTATGTGTGTTGTACACACACACACACACACACACACACACACACATACACACACACACACACACACACACACACACACACACACCTTTTTTTTTTAAGTAAGAAAAAAAGCAAAACAAAAACATCTTGGGAGACCTTAAACTTTTTGCAAAGCTGTTAAAGCATTTTTAGGTTCCCTTGGAAACCAATCTGTGCAGGCCACACCTTCTGACCTTTCTCTGTGGGGGTCACTCTTTGCATTTCAAGGGTAAGTTTGATCTCTGGGAGCAGCCTACAGTTATTGAAGGCTAAGCATGGTGTCTAAAATGAGAGATTAATGTTCTTATGGCCTCTGATGAGGGTTGATACAACTAGGAGAAGGCTCACTTTATCTTGTTTAAAAGGGGAGACTTCTTCTTTCAAGCATGTAGGAAGGAACGATGGGTAAAGCACCTGGTATAGTTTTTGATCTGTAGGCATTCCATAATTGCTAATTATTAATATTCTCAAAACACTGATCTGAAATGAATGGGATCATTGTTGAAAGAAATGTCACGTCCCCCAAGGTGAAGGCTTTGAAGGGACAGACTTTATCTAGAATTAGAAATTTTGCTAAGTGTGTTAAAAAAATAGCAGATTCATAACCTCATAATCTTATATGTTATTCTCCTTTATCAGCTTTACAGGCAGGAGGACTGGAGGACTCCAGGTCACAGAAGAGGACAGCTGAAGGAGATCACATGGGTTAGAATGAAGCCAACCCTTACCTCACCCCTTAGGACCACCCAGGTCTGTCTCAGGTGGCAAAGAGGCTGTGGATAAGCTCCCCTCCTCTCTCCCCCCCGGGCTGGGATGCTGACGCCAGGGGCTGGAAATGCTACTATAAGAAGTTCTTGTGTTGGTCATAGACTTTTTTTCCTCCATTACTTTATTTATTCATGTTATATCCTGATTACAGCCCCCTCTCCTCCCAGCCCCTCCTCATACAGCTCCTCCCCCTTCCTTCTCCTCTGAGGACCCCCTGCCCCCTGGGTATCAACCCACCCTGGCACATCAGGTCACTGCAGGACCAGGTACATCCTCTTCCACTGAGGCCAGACAAGGCAAACCAGTTAGGGAAACAGGATCCACAGGCAGGCAACAGACTCAGGGACAGACCCTGCTCCAGTTGTTGGGGGACCTGCATGAAGACCAAACTGCACATCTACTGTATATGTTCAGGGGTTCTAAGTCCAGCCCTTCTATGCTCTTTGGTTGGTGGTTCAGTCTCTGGGAGTCCCAAGTTAGTTGACTCTGTTGGTCTTCCTATGGAGTTCCCATTGCCACCAGGGCCCTCACTCTTTCTCCCAACTCTTCCACAAGAACACTGGAGCTTCGTCTAGGGTTTGACTCTCTGCATCTGTTTCAGTCTGCAACTGGGTGGAGCCTCTCAGAGGACAGTTTTCCTTGGTTCCTGTCTGCAAGTATAACAGAGTATCATTACTAGCGTCAGGGATTGGTGCTTGCCCATGGGATGGGTCCCAGGTTGGGCAGTCATTGGTTGGCCATTCCCTCAGTCTCAGCTCCTTCTTCATCCCTTCGCTGTCTCTTTTAACTTCAAATCCTTTTCTAAAGACACTCTACTGTTCCACATGTGGTGTGTACGTGGAACATGGGCGACCTACGAGGGACTACATCTAAAGAAAACTGACTCTCTCTTCCCCAGAAGCCATTAGCGATTGTCAGGGGCTCCTTAGTAAGGAGTGGAAGCACGTGAGCGCCTTTCTTCTCTGCTGGATGGTGACTGGCTTGATCTTGTTCAAGCAAGCACAGCTGCTGTGAATTCCTAAGTATATCAATCCTCTCAGGCCAACAAGACACTGTTTTGTCAGGTCCTCCAAAACCTCTGGCTCTCAGAGTCTCTCAGGCACTCCCTTTCCCTGAGCCTAGAGATTACCTCCTGGCTTACGGTTCAATGCATAGGTGACATTAGAAGGATATGCCCATACAAACTCCTGAGTGCAAAGTCCAGTCAGAAGAGGGGTCCTGTGACTGTTACTTGTCATTTACTCCCCTGATCTGGGATTGGCTACAGAGGTTTACAACCACACCACTTCCTCTCTTTGGCTTTTCTCTATAGGTACTCTAAGTTTTTTTTTTTTTTAATTTTTTTAACTTGAAGGTATTTATTTATTTATTTATTTATTTATTTATTTATTTATTTATTTATTGTATGAGTGCTCTGCTGCATGTAAAACCATATGCCAGAAGAGGGCATCAGATCCACTTACAGATGTGGTTGCTGGGAGTTGAACTCAGGCCCACTGGAGGAGCAGCCAGTGCTCTTAACCACTGAGCCATCTCACCAGCCCTGGTACTCTGGTACCTGGTTTTTAAGGACATTTTATCGATTTATTATTATTTTATGCATATGGGTGTTTTGCTGCCTGTTTGTGCATCATACGCATGCAATGCTGGAGGAGGCCAGAAGAGGGCAGTGACTCCTTTGGAACGGGAATGTGGGTGCTGGGAATGCACGCAGGCTTAGTGTCCAGCTGGTGCTCTCAGTGGCTGGACCACCTACCTCTGCAGCGTCTCTCTCGGCTCCTCTGCAGATATTCTCTGCTATGTCTCCTAGTTTTTAAGATTGTGAGATTAAAAATAAAATGATTCATTTGTCTCTTATCCTTCTCCCCTTCTCTGTCTGTTGCACTTTCCCTGTTCATGGTGACCCACCAAAACCCCAGTTCCAGGTAAACAGGGGTCATGTGTTCACCCGTGACCACCCTGTGATCTTGGAACTGGGCTTTCAGATGATTATTTTTTTCCCCTGAAACCTTTGGGGATTCTTTTTCTTTCAGTTTTCCACTAGCCCAGGGAAGCATTTATAACATGAGTTTATTTTTTCTTGCCTTCATGTTGTTCTTTGCAGTGAAGATTTTCTGGATACTCTGACTATCGGATGATCTGAGAATCAGAGGCCTTCTTGGTTCTTTGTTAGAGAATCCCTATACCCTGGAGACCATAGGAAGCTACAGGCTACGGAAGGCAGACACATTGGATAAGTGGATGGCAGTCATCTGGGTGTGTGGTGGGGTGGGGGGCAAATCAGGCAGCTCTTAAGCGGAGTGTGACTGATGGCAGCCCGACTCCTGGAGCTTCATCTGTTGCTGCAGAGAACTGTTTTCATGCAGCTGCTAGGCCCAGAACCGTGATTGTAACTCACTGAGCATTAATGAATCTAGTAATGATGGCTGCCTTTGCTTCCTCTCTTCTTCTTTTTTTAAAGATTTGTTTATTCTTATTCATGTAGGGTGCGTCTCTTGTATACGTATGCCTGTGGAAGTTAGACGAGGACTATCAGATTCTCTGGGGCTGGGGCTATAAATGGCTGTGAGGCACAGAACATGGGTGATGGGAACTGAACTCAAGTCTTCTGGAAGTGCTCCTCATCACTGAGCTATTTCTCCAGCTCTCCCCCCTCCAATACAAGGTTTCTCTGTGTAGCCTTGGCTGTCTTAACTTGCTCTGGAGACCAGGCTGGCCTTGAACTCAGAGATCTGCCTGCTTCTGCCTCCTGAGTGCTGGAACTAAAAGTGTGTGCCAGCCTCTTTTCTTTCGTGAAAATATTTATTTTTATTAATGTATGTGAGTGTGTGCTATGTGCGTTCATGGACAACAGAGGGCAGTAGAGGGCACTGGATCCTCTGGAGGTAAGGTTATAAGCAATCTTGAGCCACCGAATGTGGGTGCTGGGAATTAACTTGGGTTTTCTGGAAGAGCCACGAAGCCACGAGTCATCCCTCCAGCCCCTTGTTTTCTCTTTTTGCTTGTTCGTCCGAATAGGCTGCAGACTCTGAGCCAGGTGTCAGGGGATCCAGGTCACTTGCTGTCTAGCTGTATGAGGGTATGTTTCTTCATTTCTTTGTTTTTTCACATGTAAACATCCCCCCCTCCGTAGGATGAGGGGGGTAGGCGGACTAAGTGATTTCCAAGGATGCTTCTCACCCACACAGTCTATGATGCTAGCACCAGCAGTGTGAAAAGCAAAATAAGCCCTCAAACGGCCCCTTCGCCGGCAGCACGCTCCGTGCCGGCAGCACGCTCCGCGTGGCCTTGACCGTACCTCCCTATCTTGATTTGTTGAAGTCAAGACTTTGGGATTTGGCACGTATGTCCCCATGAGAGTTGCCTTTTAAGTGGTGGTTGGCTTTCCAGGGCCAGCTCATAAAACATTTTTTACTTCACAGCGAAGCAGGAACGCTGTTCATTTGCATTGGAAATGGCAGGAAACAATGCTGTCACAACACTAGTAATTAAACAAAACAGAAAAGCAATTCGATTGAATAGGCACTCATTTTTTATTTATCTGGAGTCATGGTGCTTAAGGGAAGCAGGTTAATGCAGAAAGGGGTGTGCATGGAGGGGCAGCTGTGGCTTTCCTCCTGGGCTCTCAAAGGGTTTACACCGAGGATAGTGGCGTAAGTTCTTGAAATTTCCGTTTAGGTTGCAAATGAAAGGGTTTTCCCTCTTTGGCTTTTCTTTACTATAATGTTGGCCTAAGTCAAATTTGATGGCTACTGTAACAAATTCCACCAGCCAGGTCCAACCTTTTGACATGGTATCTGGGTGTTGTCATCTGTGTTTTCCTGAAAACAGTACAATATAGCTATAAGAAAATGGTGGCAAGTATCAGCATATTTTAAGCAAGTTTATGATTTTGTTTTGGATGGCACTCACCACTGTCCTCAGTTGTTCATGGGTCACAGGTTACATGTGTTTGATGGACTTCCCAGTGGAAAGAGGAGAGGGGACAAAAGGAAGAGGCAAAAGTTGAATTGATCTTAGACCTTACAAACTAATGGTCCTGCAATGTTTTCTTGTGCTGTGTGCATAGCATCTTAAAGTCTAACACAAGAAAACCAACCTAAGGTTTCAGTGTGATGATACAGCTGTAGCGAGGGACTAAGAGCTAGACAGACTTCCTGGTAGGCAGACACGTAGGGAGAGGGGCCACAGCTAGGTAGTAGAGTGTGTGAACATTCAAGATGGCTGGCTTCTTCCAGTCCTCTGGACTTGGCAAAGGCCGCCTGGGCTTTTACAGTAGGAGCCTGACGATGGACAGGGTCAACCAGTTCAAAGCTGTTAGGACATGTTTACTCAACAGTTGTGGGCCAATCAGCCATCCCAGCTTTCTTCAAACTGGCTAATCCTAAATTAAAGTTCAGAGACTTTAAAACCTCACAGGACTCAAGAAGGAGCTGGTATTTGACTCCCCTCTCTCTGTGTCTTCTGTTTGGCATGGTAAGCAGCAGAGTGGGGGAAAACATCAAGGTATGTAAATTACTGAGTGAAAGAATCAAGAGAGTGCATTCTTGGATTCGGTTGGCCAGGATTTTGTTCAGTATTTTTGCATCAATGTTCATGAGGGAGGTTGGTCTGAAGTTCTCCTTCCTTGTTTGGTCTTTGTTTGCTTTAGGTATAAGTGTTATTGTGGCTTCATAGAATGAGTTGGGTAGTGTTCCTTGAGTTTCTATTTCGTGGAAAAGTTTGAAGCGTATCGGTATTAACTCTTCTTTGAAGATCTGATAGAATTTCCCCGCTAAACCCATCTGGTCCTGAGCATTTTTTTGATGGGAGACTATTAATGACTGCTTCTATTTCCTCATGACTTATGGGACTATTTATATGATTTATCTGATCCTGTTTTAATGTTGGCACCTGGTATGTATCTAGAAAGTTGTCCATTTGATCCAGGTTTTCAAACCTTGTTGAGTATAAACTCTTATAGTAGGATCTGATGATTTTTTTGAATTTCCAGTTTCTGTTGTTATGTCTCCCTTTTCATTTCTGATTTTATTAATTTGAATACTGTCTCTGTGCCCTCTGGTTAGTTTGGCTAAGGGTTTATCTATCTTGTTGATTTTTTCAAAGAACCAGCTATTTATTTTGATGATTCTTTGTATAGTTCTTTTTGTTTCTGTTTGGTTGATTTCAGCCCTAAGAGAGTATGGTGATGAGGTAAGACAGTGGCTACAAGGGGGAATCAACTGGAAGGGACAAAGGAGACAAGGAGACAAGGAGTCCTGTGGGAAGTTGGTCCCTTTTGACTCTGCAGGCTGGAATGCCCTAACTCTGTCTGTGTTTAGCTCACTTCTCTGCTGTGGTCATTCTTATCTGCTTCTCCTAGGCCAACTCCTGATGTGGTTGTAAGGCAGCAGCTAGTCACCTAGGAGCACAGGGCATTAGTTCTCTGCGGCTGATAGACCATGCACCTCCGCTTTGTCTTCCAGTGTTGGAACAGAACCAAGAGGGAGAGCTTCTGGGAACCTAGGGTAGTGCCTTTCCTTTTAGGAGTACGTGATGCAGGTTACAGCTTCTGAAGCGATGGGTCACGACTCTGTGATACCGTGTTGCTGAATGTGTGTGTGTGTGCCTGCCTGCCTGCCTGTGCCACAAAGAACAAATGGCAAAAATCAAATGAGTGACGTCACAGAGAAGTTTCTTCTGGTAGCACGTGCCCGTGCTGTGTCATGTGACGTCACTGCAGCTTTGGTTCTGAACCCACAGTGTGTGTCATCATGTCACGTAATGCCAATGAATGAAGAGCCTTGGTTCCATTACAGACTATTACAAGCTACGAATTGCAGTTTTTACTGTGCACACAGTTTTCTGTTCTTACAGAAACATAATGGTTTGATTTGATTATACAAATAAAAACTATTTCCCTGTAGTTGTTCCTCAGCCTATGAGTATTGAAGCAGTATGTTTTGGGTTGATTGTATTAGGATGCTTGCTTTTAAAACTTGCTATTTGAGTCGCTGATGAGTTTTGTGAAAAATTATCACATGATTTTGGGTTTGCAAGTAGGCCAGAATCTACAGCAGCTTCTGAACAAGTCCTGTGTTAGGGTTTTTTTTTTCCCATTGCTATGATCAAGTACTTAACAAGAAGCAGTTTAAGGAAGGAAGGAAGGAAGCATATATGTTGGCTTACAGCTGTAGGAATGATATCAGTCCATCACAGTGGGGAAGGCTTGGCAGCAAGAACAGGAGGCTGGCTGGTCACATTGTTGGGGTAGCAGGAAGCAGAGCATGATCAGGAAATGGGACCGGATCCTGAACCTCAAAGTCCACTCTGAATGACTTACTTCCTCCAGCAAGGCTCCTCCACCTTTTAAAGGTTGCACATTCCCAAACTGCACTGCCAGCCAGGGCTCAAGTATTCAAACATGTGAACTCACCAGGGGACATTTCACATCCAAAAGTTCTAAACATGTCTGCCACGTTGTACTATGTATTTAGGAGAAGTGCCATTTTGAGCGCTGATGATTATAAAATTTAGCTATTGATCCACTCCAAACAACATTGAAAATACTCACACTCTGCAGTATCAAATATTCAACCAAGAGCCCATTATCTCATTAGTATCCAGATTTGTTTCAATCTCTGATAAATAATAAAAGCAATCATCTAACAAAGAATTGCTCTAAAATGAATTTAACTTTTCTCTCTTTAACTTGTAAAAGTTTTATTTATTTTCGTCTTAGCTGTATGTGTGAGTGCCTGCCTGCAGGTGTGTACGTGCCTGGTGCTTGTGGAGGCCAGAAGAGGGTGTTGGGTTCCCTGGAACTGGAGTTGCACATGATTGTGAGCCACCATGTGGGTGCTGACAACTGAACCAGAATTCACTGCAAGAGCAGCAAGTGCTTTTAACTGTTGAGCAATCTTTCCAGCCCCTACGATGAATTTATTTGTTTTTATTAGTAAAGATGTGTGATTTGTACACCATTTTTATGCCTATATATCTGGGGCTTTGGAAAAACTTTTGGGTAAAAGGGGCTGTGCTTGAGAAGAGATCCTGCTGTGACCTCTATGTGTGTGTGCATGTGAAGGAGGTATACTACACCCCCCACATAAATACATACTCATGTAAGAGTAGACTTGAAGTCTGGCGGGAACAAATCTTGTTGCTTTTTGGTTCCATTGTCTTGATTAAAACAGACAGGTTCTCTCTTTTCTTTTCTTTTCTCTTCTCTTCTCTTCTCTTCTCTTTTCTTTCTTTCTTTTTTTCTGAGACAGGGTTTCTCTATGTAGCCCTGGCTGTCCTGGAACTCACTCTGTAGACAAGGCTGGCCTCAGAAATCTGCAATCTGCCTGCCTCTGCTTCCCAAGTTCTGGAATTAAAGGCGTGTCCACCACTGCCCGGCAACACCCAGGTTCTGTAGTCTTAGTCCACCATGAGTGAAGCAGCAAGGGTGCGATCGGAGGCGGGCTTCAAGGAGAAGCACACCCCTGCAAACATCAGAGCAGCCGCAGATAGACCGATCCAGGGTGCTCGCCTTCCTGAGGCCATGTGGCCCAGCCCTTCCCAATGAAACTCCCCTCTCCTTGTGGCTTGTAGACTCTGCCTATCGGTTACTTTTAGATCACCATGACCATGACCAATGCTTGTCAGAAACACCTTGAGGGAGGAAAGATCCGTTTTGGCTCACGGTTTCAGCCCGTCACGGTGGGGAAGGTGTATGTGTCTGAGGAGCTCAGTTGGCAGGCCAAGGTCATTCTTGTCACAGCATGCTAGAAATACAGTGTGACAGGACCTAGAGGTGAGTGTAACCCTCAGGGGCCTTGCCCTGTGTTCCTGGACCTCGTCCATACTGGGTGTACAATAATGTCCTCTGAGTGTGTATAGGACTGGATGACCCCTTGTATGAATGAACGGTACAGTGAATGAGACTGATATCCAGTCACCAAATGATTGCAGTGCCCAGGGCAGGTGGTGCCTGCCGGTGCTTTCAGTCTTATACCTGTTATTGGAACTTTGATGGGAGAACAAGGGAGGCTTACTTCTTTGGTAGCTATCTGCTAAAGATAGTAACGATCTTGCTCTGTTATTTCAGTGGCAGAGGAAGGGAAGACAAGCTCTCTTAGGGTAGATGGGAGTCTCTTCATGTCTTTAGTATTGATGGGGGAAAATGCAGGTGATTGGAAAATGGTCATACACGGTCCTCAGTGGCTTCTGTTTGTTGAACTATTGGGTGCTGAGCACGTGCTAGTTAGTTGCTGGGGCTAAAAAAAAAAAAAAATTACAACCCAAAGATAACATCATTTCCCAAGAGAAGTTGTCTCATTTAATCCTTAAAGCATCTGTGGGAGGATCATATGAAATATTGCCCAGGAAAAGGGTTTATAAACTGTAAAGTGTTGTAAAATGTCACAAATTGTTAAGAGGATGATTAGTTTCCCTCCCCACCTTTGCAGCTTGCCTGGCGGCCTCCCTGCACAGAATTGGCACTCACCTTACCTGTCTCCTTTCTAGCTAATTGGGGAGGCTCTCCAGGCCTGATTTATGCGGACACTCACACATTCTCCCACTGAATATTATTCTAATCAGACACCTCATTATTGGAAGCCAGCCTCCTCAGGCTGCCTGGACAGGGTTATTACAGGATATTATACAGACCATTTGCATGGCCACCTTCAGGTCATTTCCATCACTTTAAGCTACTTATAGGCCCATTTTCTTCCCCATAATATTTGCCTAATTCGATTACTCTGCGGCCTCTGCTGCCTCCAAATGGAATCAGAAGTTACAACTGGGAGCAAAGTCAGTCGCATCTGGATACACCCTCACTGCCGTAGACCCACCTGGTCCCTGAGGACTGTGTTGGAAACAGATTTCCAGACCCCAGGGGATTTCAGAGTTGGGAAGGGGTTTGGATGGAAAGGGACCAACTTGTGGTTTAGGTCAAGACTTTATATGCTGGGCATGTTGGTGCACAACTTTAATCTAGCACTTAGGAGGCAGAGGCAGGCAGCTCTCCATTGAGTTTGAGGCCAGCCTGATCTATATAGTAAGTTCCAGGACAGCCAGTGCTACATAGTAAACCCAGCCTCAAAAACAGAAAAAAAAAAATATAGCATGAGAAGATGTATTTTGTAAGGAAGAATCCTGTCCTGTCTTTGCCCTACGTTTGTTCGTGTGTGTGTGTGTGTGTGTGTGTGTGTGTGTGTGTGTGTGCGCGCGCGCGCGCGCTCGTGAACCAATGACTCTTGGTCTGGGCTTCAAAGCACCTATTTTTTTTTTCCTGTTGGCATTCCCATCTCTGTGTTACGAAGAGCCCAGTCTGATACTCTGCTCCCATCCCAGCTCTGTGCAGGGGGAGAAATCTGAGATAGAAAACTGGAGTAAGGGGAAAGTGAGGTGTCGAGATGTTCATCAGAGGGAATTGAGTTACAGACAGGTGCAAGATGTTCTGGGCGCTACAGCACAGCTGAACACCTGCAGATAACAGTTATTTGCTAGACATTTCAAAAATCGGGCAGGATGCTGAATGCCTTCACTAGAGAAAATTGATGAGTGCCTGGGGGGTGGGTGGGTCAGATATGTTTGGCTTGATTTGAGTACTGTGTAATGTATCTACATGCCTAGCATATGGTACCCCATATATATGAACTTTTTTTTTTTACACGGTTTGAATCTGTGTTCGCTGTGTAAGTGTGGGTGCACACATGCCACAGGATGCACATGGAGGTCAGAGGGTAACCATGGGTATCGTTCTTTACTTCCTACCTGTTCTAGATGGGGTCACTTGTCTGATGCTGCAGTACACAAGGCTAGCTGGTCGGTCAGCTTCTGGAGAGCCTCCTGACTCAGTATCTATCCTAGGAGTGTAGGGATTACGTATGGATGCTGCAGTGCCAGGCTTTTAACTCAAGTCCTCCTGCTTGGACAGCAAGTGCTTTGTTGGCTAAGCCATCCCCACAGCTCCGTTTTATGTTTTTATGTCTCACTTACACGAAGAATAAAAATGACACAAAGGATTCTTAACTAAGGGCCTCCTGGGAGACCATGGATGATGTCTGGAGATGTTTTTGATGGTCATCTGTGGTGGTTTCCCACTACCACAGTGGAATACTTGGGGCTGGTCATCTGTGGTGGTTTGAATGAGATGTCCCTCATGAATGCTTGGTGTCCAGTCAGAGACTGTTTGAGAAGGGTTAGGAGGTGAAGCCTTGCTGGAGGAGATGTATCACTGTGGGTAGGGTCTGAGGTTTCGAGAGACTCTTGCCATTCCCAATGTGCTCTCTGCCTCTTGTTTGTGGTCAAAATGTGAGCTCTCAAATGGCTTCCAGTTGCCTGCCACCTTTGCCTCTACCTCGCCATCATGGACTCTGACCCTCTGAACCCATGAGTCCAATTAAATGCTTTCTTTGTTTACTTTCTTTTTCCCCTTTTATTGAAAATAGATTTTTTTCTCACACAGCATATTTTGATTATGGTTTCCCCTCTCTCTAATCCTCCCAGTCCTTCACCTTCCCTCCCATGTCTCTCATCAGAAAACAAGCAGGCTCCTAAGGGATAATAATGGCATAGCATAGTGTAGCATAGCATAACATAAAACAAAATATACTATAAGATACAACAAAAACCAGTGCATCAGAATAGGGCAAAGCAAACAAACAAGGAAAAGAGCCCAAGAAATGTCACGAGAAAGACCTATAGATGCAGAGACCCACTTGTTTGCACACTCAGGAATCCCATAAAAACACCAAACTGGAAGCGGTAACATATACCCAAATGGCCAGTGTAGGCTCCATGCATCCTGTTTCTGTCTCTGTGAATTCATATGTGCATTGATTCTGTTGATTTAGGGGGCCTTATTTTTACCCAAATACGATCATCAGCATCAGTTTGGAGCTGGAGGTTCAATAAGTCTTTTGTTTTAATGTTAGTTAATGTGTCATGTCCACCTGAGCCCTGCAGGGTTTTCCTTTTTTGATGGAAATCAAAGAGTCCAAATGTATCCAAAAGTCAGATGAAGCCAGGAAGTGGCCGAAGGACTGTTCCCTTCAATCCTCGAATCCTTGGCCTGGATTCAGGGTCTGCTTTGTGTTCGTTTACACACAGTCCTAGCTGTTTTCCCCAATGCTTGATGTCTAAAGGAGCTGTTGTCTCCAGTCTGGTGGTTTATAATTTTATGTATGTATGGCGGGGATTCAGGAGTGGGGTTCAGGGTGAAATTCCAGGACAACTAGGGCTACACAGAGAAACCCTGTGTCAAAACAGAAGAAGAAAGGGGAGTGACCAGACATACAAACATAAGTGCACACTTTGTCCCTTGCTGATGTTCTGTGACACATCAGCGTTCTACCCGCAAAACAACTATAAAATGGGGCCCCTTGATCATACACCGCTAGAACCTAGAGCCAAAGTAAGCTTCTTTCCATAAAGTAGCCTGCATCAGGTATGTGACTGCAGCAATGAAAAATGAACTAATCTCGGAGGTGGGAAGTCCTAGTTTCTTTAGAAAGTTAGCTATGTCAAATGATTTCTTTCCCCGAGGCAGACACAGGTGAAAGGATGTTTGGATATAGCAGACATGTGAAAGGATGCTTGGTGAAGGAGTGTAAATGTGACCCACAGACAGTGGGAGACGAGCACTGGGCACTGGGTTTGGTGGCGAGTTGACCTTGAAAGTGGCTCCCACATTGGTGTTTCAGCCCCAGGTTGCTTTAAGTATTAGGGATATCTTCTCAACTTATACAGTACCTTTAGTTGGGGGTGTCTATGGATAGACCTTCACAGGGTGGCTTTTAGATTCTGGGGTAAACAGTGATAATGATAGGATTAGGGGAACACATTTCTAAGTGTTTCATACAGGGGGAGGAGCTGGAACCTTCAAAAGGACAATGGGAGGAGGTTATAGAGATGGCTCAGTTGGTAAGGACCATATATTGATTCCCAGATCCCTCATAAAGATGCTGTGTGCATGCTTAAAGACAGAGATAGCAAGATCTATGGACTTGCTGGACAACCATTTATCTGGACTAGGGAGCTCCAGGTTCAGTGAGAGACTCTGAAAAACCAAAATGAAATGAAACAAACAAAAGAACAAGGCAGAGAAGGAGTGAGGAAGACACGAAAACATTGACCCTTGCTCTCTTTGCACAAGTGCACATTCTTTTTTTTTTTTTTTAAGATTTGTTTATTTTATTATTATATTTAAGTACACTGTAGTTGTCTTCAGACACCTCAGAAGGGGGCATCAGGCCGGGGGTGGGTTGGGGTGGGGTGGCACATGCCTTTAATCCCAGCACTTGGGAGGCAGAGGCAGGTGGGTTTCTGAGTTGGGGGCCAGCCTGGTCTACATAGTGAGTTCCAGGGCAGCCAAGGCTATACAGAGAAACCCTGTCTCAAAGGAACAAAAAAGAAGGGGAAATTAGATCTCATTAAGGATGGTTGTGAGCCCACACCTATGGCCACTTGATCCTCGACAAAGGGGCTGAAAACATCCAGTGGAAAAAAGATAGCCTTTTCAACAAATGGTGCTGGTTCAACTGGAGGTCAGCATGCAGAAGAATGCGAATTGATCCATCCTTATCTCCTTGTACTTAGCTCAGCTCCAAATGGATCAGGACCTCCACATAAAGCCAGACACTCTGAAGCTAATAGAAAAGAAACTGGGGAAGACCCTTGAGGACATCAGTACAGGGGGAAAGTTCCTGAACAGAACACCAATAGCGTATGCTCTAAGATCAAGAACTGACAAATGGGACCTCATAAAATTACAAAGTTTCTGTAAGGCAAAGGACACCATCAAAAGGACAAATTGGCAACCAACTAATTGAGAAAAGATCTTCACTAACCCTACATCCGACAGAGGGCTAATATCCAATATATACAAAGAACTCAAGAAGCTAGACCCCAGAAAACCAAATGACCCTATTAAAAATGGGGTACAGAGCTAAACAAAGAATTTTCACCCAAAGAATTTCGGATGGCTGAGAAGCATCTTTAAAAATGTTCAACATCATTAGTCATTAGGGAAATGCAAATCAAAACAACCCTGAGATTTCACCTTACACCAGTCAGAATGGCTAAGATTAAAAACTCAGGAGACAGCAGGTGTTGGTGAGGATGTGGAGAAAGAGGAACACTCCTCCACTGCTGGTGGGGTTGCAAATTGGTACAACCACTCTGGAAATCAGTCTGATGGTTCCTTAGAAAACTGAGCACATCACTTCCGGAGGATCCTGCTATACCACTCCTGGCCATATACCCAGAGGATTCCCCAGCATGTAATAAGGATACATGCTCCACTGTGTTCATAGCAGCATGTATTTATACTAGCCAGAATGTATTTATAATAGCCAGAAGCTTGAAAAAACCCAGGTGTCCCTCAACGGAGGAATGGATACAAAAAATGTGGTATATATACACAATGGAGTACTATTCAGCCATTAGAAACAATGAATTCATGAAATTCTTAGACAAATGGATGGAGCTGGAGAACATCATACTAAGTGAGGTAACCCAGTCTCAAAAGATCAATCATGGTATGCACTCACTAATAAGTGGATATTAGCCTAGAAAATTGGAATACCCAAAACATAATACACACATTAAATGATGTCCAAGAAGAACAGAGGAGTGGCCCCTGGTTATGGAAAGACTCAGTGTAGCAGTATAGGGCAATACAGGGAAGAACAGGGAAGTGGGAAGGGGTGGATGGGGGAACAGGGGGAGGGAAGAGGGCTTATGGGACTTTCGGGGAGTGGGGAGCCAGAAAAGGGGAAATCATTTGAAATGTAAATAAAAATATATCGAATAAAAAAATAATCAGTTAAAAAAAAAAGGATGGTTGTGAGTCACCATGTGGTTGCTGGGATTTGAATTCAAGACCTTCAGAAGAGCAGTTGGTACTCTTAACTACTGAGCCATTTCTCCAGCCCCACAAGTGCACATTCTTGAATGCATATACCCATGCACACACACTCATGCACACCTATACGCTCACCCATGCACATAGAAGGCCCATCTTAACTGAAAGGCATCTCAGTGATGCTCATTTGGACTGTATTTAGAGTTTATAATATTTCCAGAGCTTTGATATGATCTTCAAATGGGGCAGAAACCAGTTCTGACTGAGACAGTGTTTCTTTCGTAGTCTTCCTAGAGAAGGGGGTTTGTAGCCAAATTTGGTTTGATTTTTACCAACAACATCACATCGCTAGCACCCAAGTGTTTCAGGAGAAATTCATTCTTTGGGCTACTCTAGGTCACAGCAAACATTTTCTGTGTTAGATTTTTTTGAGGCCCCAATAGCATTTATTCTTGTGATGATAGAGGAGGCAGAACACTTGTCTAATAAAACATCTTGAAGACCACTAAAAAAGGGATCAATACAGACTAGCCAGAGGCGGGAGAGAGAAGAAGTGGGGATCCTCCACTTCCTATCTGCCAGTCCTATTTCTGTTCAGCTGGAGACTTGAGACACATCTCACAGTTTCACTTAAGTCAGAACTGGGCTGGCAGGTAGGAGGTCACACATGCGGAAGCTTGGGAGTCACTTCCAAGCTTATCCCAGACAATGGCTTTGTACAGGACACCTGTGATACCCAACCCTTGTGCATTAACTCTCTTGTTTTGTTGTAGTGAAATCTTTGGGAATAAAGAGACAAAGAGAGGTGAAAAATGGTTATCAACCACGTGGAGTCTGTTGAGTTTTAACTTCATATCTTCTTTTCTTTTAAATAAAATGTTACCTATTAAACAAATCCATTGAATACCCCACACCACCTTTGATATTATCTTTCCATCTTCTTCCTTTGTGGTTACCACTCCTTTGAATTTGGAGTTTATCAGCACACTCATAATTTTACACTTGACAGTATATGTCATCCTAGTGGTCTGAGGATATAGCTCAGTTCTAGAGTATTTTCTTAGCATTTGGAAGATCTTGAGTTCAACCCCCAGCTATCAAACAAACTATCAAACAAACAAGTAAATGAAACCATATATATGTTTCCACACTGACTTTTCCTGGGAAGATGAGAACACATGCATCTCCCAGATGGGTCACTAACAAGAGAGATAACACAGAAGCAATTCCAGGATTCACTGGAGTTACAGGCTCATGGATGAAGGGTTGTTAATGGTAGCATGGCTGAGGGGTTACCTATAGAAACACAGGTGAAAGGTTACTTACAGAGATATGAGAGACTCAAAGGCAGTAGAGCCATAGAAAGGTCCATCAGAATTGGTAAGGACCCACAAGGGCAGCATTCCTGGAGTTCCCTGCCCAGTTTATAGGTTGAAGGTACACTTCACTCCTCCGCCAGTTGTTCATTGCTTTTATAACTTTGGAGATTGGGCCTTGTGAATCTTGTGATTTTCTGAACTTGCTAAGTCTTGTAAGTTTCATGAATGTCTTGAGTGTATGTATCAGTTGCTTTCTTGCTGTAATGAAGCACTACACCAAGGAAACTCAGAAGGAAGACTTTATCGGAGCTTAAGGTTCAGGGGGATCAGAGTCCATCTTGGTGGGAGACCTGGCAGCAAAGGGCAGGCATGGTGGCAGGAACAGGAAGCTGAGAGATCACATTTTCAACCTCAGATGAGAGAGAGAGAGAGAGAGAGAGAGAGAGAGAGAGAGAGAGAGAGAGAGAGAGAGAAGAAGGAGGAGGAGGAGGAGGAGGAGGAGGAGGAGGAGGAGGAGGAGGAGGAGGAGGAGGAGGAGGAGGAGGAGGAGGAGGGGAGAGACAGAGACAGACAGAGATAGGGAGAAGTGGAAAGTCCATCCCCAGTGATGTACTTCCTCCAGCTACTCAATACCTCCCATAGCCCTCCCCCCCAAAGCTCCACCAATTGGGGAACAAGTGTTTAAACGCCTGAGCCTATGGGGGGTACACTTCTCATTTGAACCACCATGCTGAGATTTTTTGAGTGTCTTTAGCTTCCCAAGTCAGTGAGCTTTCTCCTCCTTCTAGGTGGGGATGTTTCCGTTTGGAAGAAATAGCTACACAGTGCCGTGTGTGTACATGTGCGCATGCACGTGTGCGTGCGTGCGCGCGCACGCACATGTGTGCATGTGCATGTGCGTGTGCGTGTGTGTGTGTGTGTGTGTGTGTGTATGTGTGTGCACATGTATGTGGGTACAAAGTTTACATAGTTTTACACATCTTAAAGTATATATAGAAAGTATAACATAAATGTTCAACTTGATTTTTTTCCTTCAAAATTTTTGGTGATTATTCATATGATTCTTTCTTTCTTTCTTTCTTTCTTTCTTTCTTTCTTTCTTTCTTTCTTTCTTTCTTTCTTTCTTTCTTTCTTTCTTTCTTTCTTCTTTCCTTCCTTTCCTTTCCTTTCCCTTCCCTTCCCTCCCCTCCCCGCCTCTTTCTTTCTTTCTTTCTTTCTTTCTTTCTTTCTTTCTTTCTTTCTTTCTTTCTTTCTTTCTTTCTTTCTTTCTTTCTTTCTTTCTTTCTTTTGAGACAGGGTTTCTCTGTGTAGCCCTGGCTGTCCTGGAACTCATTCTGTAGACCAGGCTGTCCTCGAACTCAGAAATCCGCCTGCCTCTGCCTCCCAAGTGCTGGGATTAAAGGCGTGCGCCACTACTGCCTGGCTTATTCATATGATTCTTACTATCTTGACTCATTTGTCTCAACTACATATCATTTCCATTGTATGGCAATTCCAAAAGCATCTGTCCATTCTTCTGTTAATGATGTTTCTTTCCATCATTACTGTCGGGCACTCAAGTAGTCATTTATGCAAGGTTTATGGGTTTCCTCTTGCTCTGGCTGTCACAACTTTTCTGGAACTTACAATAGTGCCCCTTGACCTGAGGATTTATTTTCCAAGACTGTTAGTGGTGCTTCACATTAATAAATAATAATGAAATAGAATAATTGTAATAGTACACTGTAATAAAAGTTATTCAAGACTTCTGAGATAGACTACTTTCAAATTTTTTTTTTTATTTTATACTTGTATTGGCTAGGTTTTTGTTTGTATTGATTTGTTTTTGTCAATGTGACAAAAGTTAGGGTCATCTGGAAAGAATCTTTTCTTTTTGGAGGAAAATGAGGCTTTTTATTGGGGCCATGGTGCATACACAGGAGGACATGAGACAGGAGTGACAATGGGAATGTGTCACCTCTGGGCAGCTAGTGATGACGTGTCACTGGGTCCCTCAGGCCGGCTGTGGAGGTGACTGATTGGCATCATTCCTCTCTCTTTCTTATCATAAAGAGGAGAATTAAAAGGGGGAGTGATTGTGAGGCAGGGATAAGGACATGGGCTCTCTTAAATTGCCTCCTGCTGTAAGGACATCATCAGTTCTCGGTCCAGTTGATCCTCATCACTGGGACACATTCAATAGCTGAGGGCACCAGGCTCCTCTGTAGTCCTGTGAGAGGAACTGATTAATCACGTGGTTGGAAATTTTTAGGATTTGTCATTGGAGAAATGTGGAGAAGAAGTTGATGGTGGCAGGGTCAAATAATATAAGCTGAAAAATGAGAAGAAGACGACGAGGAGGAGGAGTTGTCAGGAAGGACAGTATCCATTTCCATATGGGGTTCCATATGGGGTTCCGAAGGCCTAGGGGTCAGAGGCATTGTGTTGTTCTTTATGTTTTATGGAGTTGTTGGATTTTATTCTTTACTATACTCAACTGGTTGACATAGGAACAGCATTCTTCTAGGAGGAAAAGGCAGAGGCCACCCTAGTCAGCTGTAAGGTCTAGTGCTTGTTGGTTCTGAAGTACCACTGCTACCAGGGAATCGATCTGTCCTGGGGGAGTGAGTGTGGTTTGGGCCACCTGTTGAAGACCTTGGATAAACTGGGAAGATGGTAGGAGGTGAGGGAGGCAGCCAGTCCTGCTGTTCCCGTGGCAACACCACCCATGGTTATTCCTGTGATGGCCAGGAGGGGCAGTATTTGAATTGCTCTTTTTTTTTCTTTATCTTTTTAACTTTGTTAATTATATCATTTATAATGTTATCAGAAAGCAAAGATTTCCTAAACCCATATTTGGTTTTGATTTTAAAATCAATCATTGAATTTAGAGAAGATGCCTTCATAAACCACATGGTCGGGTATATTTTATAAATACAAAACCCTACACTCATTGTTTCCTGAGATCATTGACTATATTATGAATTCATTCTCTATGACACAAGTTAAGAATTGCTCTTTTGTTATGATAGATGGCTATTGAATCCCCAACTAAGAGTGGTAGGAGTTCCTGTTCATGTGTCACCCCTAATTTAAGGAAGAGAAACACCAGTGCACAAATTCTTCCTTAATGAAAAAATGTCTCTATAAGATTGGCCTCTAGTCAGGTTTGTAGGGGCATTTTCCTGATTAGTGATTGATGTTGGAGGTCCCAACCCATTTTGGGTGGTGCCACCTCTGGGCAGCTGGTCCTGAGTTGCTTTAAAAAAAAAAAGGCGAGTTCAGCAAGCCATGGACAGCATGACAGTAAGCAGTGTTCCTTCATGACCCTGGGTTAGCTCTTACGACCTGACTTCCCTCAATGATGCACTGTTAACTGTAAGCTGAAATGAACTGTTTCCTCTCCAAGGTATTTCTGGTCATGGTGTTTGTCACAGTAATAGAAAATCAAGTGGGGCTGTACTTTTGGGCCACAGTTGACTATGGGTACCTACAATGGGGGAAGGGAAAATTGTCTATAAAAGGCTTCTGCCTAGTTACGGCTCGAACTGAGGGATTGTGGAAGTCTTACATCTTCCACCATAAGTAAAGACAGGTAAGTTGTCTGAGCATGCCGGGGGATCTGTGATGGTTGGTCTTCACTGTTGATTTGACTGAACTTAGAATTTCATTTGAGGCTGGTGAAGCACACCTGTGGGTGTGTCTCTGCATGCTTTCCAGAGAGAATCACCAGAAGGGGGAAAGACTTAGCCTGCATACTGTCACTAGCATCCTATAAGCCCGAGATGACACTACACCAGGGGAGAGGTGCACATCCTCACCCCAGACAGGGAACCACTGACCCACGAAAGTAATGAAGCCACTTAAGTCTAACTAGGTGAACCCGATAAGTTATAGAACTGTGGGCGGGGAGGTTACTTAAAAGAGCAGAAAGGACTCAGACAACTGCATTACCCAAAGCCTATCCCAACATGGGTGGAATTTCACAAAGCTGGGAACTTGGAGCATATTGCCCAACTTGTAGACAGCTTAATCTCTTGGAGAGTGTGTCTTTAGGAAGCTCAGTTGGTCTCAGCCTCTTCCAGGTTTCCAGGCAGCTGGTCCAGGAGCATGTCTTTAAGAAGCTCCTATTGTATATCTATTTGGAGAAGGAGAAACTTCCTCGTTGGAAGTCTGGTCGGTTTTTTGAGAAATCCTGATGCCTTTGAGTTATTAATTTTTCTGATGCATTTGAGTTGTTCATTTCCCAGAGTTTAACGAACATTTCTGTAGGATGGAATGCTTCAAATCCCTCCCCGAGTCTTAACAAGCTTCTCTCCAAGATGGACGTTTTAGCTTGGAGGAAACTGCTGCACAGCAGCTGGGGTTTAGACAGAAGAAGGAGAAAGCTATGACAAGAGCCAGCACTTGTCTTCTGCTTCCTGGTCTGGTGTGAACCGCTCTCCACCACACCCCCTTGCAGTGGTAGGCTGGCCACAAACAAGCACAAAGAGCCCCCTCCCTTTAACTTGTTACTATTAGGTGTTTTGTTGTGGCAACACAAAGGCAGTAATGTGGTATCTATTGCCCATCAACACTTGACACTGCCAGGCTTTGTGCTTTGCTCTGGTGAATTTAGAACAGTACAGGGTTGTTTTAACATGCATTTATTTCCACACAACTGGTGAGGTTAAACATCTTTTCATGATTATAGTATTTGGGTTTCTCCTATGAATTGACTATTCAGGTTCTTTGATTATTTCTCATTGGAATGTTTACCTTTTTCTTATTGATTTGAGTGTTTTATGTGTGCATTTCTCTCTCTCTCCGCACTCGTGTGTGTGTGTGTGTGTGTGTGTGTGTGTGTGTGTGTTCTGATTGTTAATTCACTTTGGTCATAAGTATGCAGTTAATGTATCAGGTTCGGACCTAACCTTTCATTTGCTCATGGAGACTCTTGTTCAACAGAGCCCCTCTTCTTCTTTCTTAAAGTTAAATTAATCTTCTTTGTTTTTCTGGGCAAGCTAGGGCTTCTAGAGGATGCTATAGAAGGGATCTAGGAGGGCGTGTTAGGGAAAGAACCATCTGGGAGGGAAGTAAAGGGCAGTCAGTCCAGTGGAAAAGCTCCTTTGAGGGCAGTTGGGAATTGCATGACTATAGGCATACTTTTTTTTTTTTTTTTTTTAGCTATTTTATTGGACTCTACTATTTAGCTTTTTTTTATTGGATTCTACTATTTCTACCCTCCTTATAACCCTTATTCCACCCTAATCCCTTCTAACCCCCCCCCCCCAATGCAAGGTGTTCCATAAGATTGGTGTAGGCAGACACTTTTTGCAACCTACTTTTACTAAAGGCTTAGCCTCTCCTCTAGCCCACCACCCAGCAGAAGAAGCAGAAGGGTAGAAGAAGCATTAGGATAGGGGGAAAGTGGACCTGTTCAGCAATAGGAAACAGATGGGGGCCAAACTTGATCTTCTTTGGCATCAGTTCAGTCCCATAGCAACACCAAAGATGACTCAGCAGCTGCAGACCAGTGCTCTAGACCAGCAGACACCACACAAGAACCAGCAGTTGTAGTTCAATCCTGGAGGAACAGCAAGGCTTGCCAAACAGCCTGAGGCAAGGTCACGAAAGCTGCCGCAGGACCTCACCAGCAGTTCTTGGATGAGTTTCTCTCAATGGCAGCATTACCACAAGTTGAGCTCAGTAATGCTGTGTATGGTGAACCAATACATACATGTTGGAATAGCGAGGTGGAGCAAACCAAACTAATGCTCATCTCCCACTGTCTGTGGGGGCACATTTATACTCCTTCATCAAGCGTACTTTCACGTGTTTGCTATATCAAAACAACCTTTCACCCATGTCTGCTTCAGGAACACATTCTTTCCGGTGTCTGCTCCAACTAAGCATTCTTTCACCTGTGTCTGCTTCAGGAAAACAATCTTTTACTTGTCTGCTTTAGCAAGACATCCTTTCACTTGTGTGCCCCAGCAAAACATTATTTGACATAACTAACTTTTCAAAGAAACTAGAAGTTTCCACTTGAGATGGGGCTATAGGCAAGTATGTAGGACATTTTCTCAATCAATGATTGATGGGAGAGGGCCTAGCCTATTGTGGGTGATGCAACCCTGCGCTGTGGTCCTGGGTTCTATAAGAAAGCATTCTGAGGAAGCCATGAGAAGCACGCCAATAAGGCTTCTATGACAGCCTCTGTCTTCAGATTCTTGCCCTGTTTGAATTCCTGTCCTGACTTGCTTTAACGATGAACAGTACAGTGGAAGTGGAAGCCAAATTAATCCTTTCCTCCCCAGGTTGGTTCGGTCATGGTGTTTCATCGAAGCAATGGAAACCCTAATTAAGATAGCACACTGCTAAAACCTACTTGTAAGGAATCCAGCTTTCTTTGGGGATTTTCCCATCTACACAGGTTTCCTCTTGTGTTCTTGAATTGAGAGTCAACTATCCTCTGAGCTCCTCACTCAGTTATTAGTAACTGTATGTGTGTATTAGTTACTCTTCTCATTGCAGTGACTCACCATTTAAGAAGGAATACAGTCCACCAGGGAGAGCCTGAGGGTAGGAATAGGGCATGACCGGTCACACTGTACCCACAATCAGGGAAGGAGAAGCAGACTGGAAGTGAGGTTGAGGTTTCAGCTACTCACTTTTTCTAGTAAATCTCCATCTTCTAAAAGTATCACAACATTCCAAAGCAGTGCCACCACCTTGGGACCAAGAATTCAACCCCCAGAGCTCACAAGGGACATCTGATATTGAAACTACAACGGTGTGTACCAGCTCCCACAGCTTGGGGTTCTCAGAAACAGGGGTGTGTGTTGTACTTTTCTGCTTCATCCTTTGAGGAATAGAAACCGCTCTTATGCTAAGTCGCACCATTCTGGTTTGGTGCTGAGGTCAGGGGCTGGGAGGGTCTTTTCTCTGTGAAGTGAGCAGTTTCATTTTTAATCTTCTGTACCATGTTTGATCCATCTCTCTCTTTGTACCCACGTGTCTCTCATCTCAAGGCTGTTTTGGAGAATGTTTTTCTCGAATCTGGTAGTTGAACTCACCAGCAGGTCTCGGTGCATATTCCAGCTTAAAGAGAAGCATCTAGTCATAATGCCAGCAGAAGCCGACACACACAATAGAATAATTAAGAGAGGTTTGTCCTTGGGAAAGATTTGCAGAAAGGGTTTATAATTGCAAGGACACAGAGTTAGTCTGAAGGCGTCTTGACTCATGATAATCTCTAAGGCTTCTTTATCAATTCATGGCCAGGTAACATTATTTTCAAGTGGTAAGCACTTCGCTTATCAGGGTTCTCTGGTATCTTGTGACTGCATATAACCTCAGTGGGCCGAGCCAAAGCATCACTGGCCAGAGATGGATCATGCTTATTTCACTGCAGCACAGCCTGAGAAGTTGGCAGCAGGAGGACATTCTTAGAAGTAGCCCCAGGATGGTGAGTCTGATACCCTGGGATATTTTTCCTAGTAGGAGTTATATTGAATTCGTGGTTGTTCAAGGACAGAACATAGAGTCGAAATAGCGTGGCCCCGTGAAGGCTGGGAGCTATCGTTTTGATTTGAGAGAAGATATATGACAGATGATAGAGACCCTGCTTTGTGGCAAGAGAGGAGCAGACATTGGCTGGTTAGGACTGGGAAGGAGGTAACAGGAAGCCTGCTCCACCCCTCTCTTCACTCAGAATACCTGATGTATGGAGTTTGTGTGGGATTTCTCCAAGGCCTGTTGGGAGCTTGCTTACTCTTGATTTCACAATTTCAAAATAGGGCTCCCTACCTGGAAGAAGTTACCAGGGCAAGTAAGTCCTATATTTTAAGATGTTTAAGTATAGATGTCCTTCAGTGACTGACAATTGTCTGAGGGTCCCTGGAATCATTTCTGTTTATTCCTTTTCAAAAGATTTGGGCAAGATACTACCAAGTGGGCAGTTGGTTTTCTGTAGCAAGTGTAGGTATGTTTGTTACACTCAATTAAACATTAACATTTTTCCAAAAAACCCTTTATTTAATGTATATGTGTGTTTTGCCTGCATGTATGTCTGTGTACCACACATGTGCCTGTTGCCCACAGAGGCCAGAAGAGGGCACCAAATCCCCCAAGGCTGGAGATACAGATACTTGTGAACTGCTGTATTAGATGCTGGGATTCAAACCCAGATCCTCTGGAGGAGCAGCAAGTGCCCTTAAACACCAGGCCATCTCTGCAGCCCCTAGATTAAACTTCTTGATCCCAGAGCAATGTAGTGACCAGAAAAACCTGACAGTATTAGCATTAACAATATTCACTGGTCTATGGAATGTTTTCAGATCAACTGATTTTAATAATCCCCAAGCTTTGTTCTGACAAACAAATCTGTCTGTATTCTATAGATATGCATTTGCCTAGTCACTAACACAGTGAATGGAAGTGCTAAGGTATACAGGAAAGATGAAATCAAATATGGGTCCTGCCCTTGAGAGCTTTCCAAAGCCTGGCGATGGTCAAGGAAAGGATGGTGAGCTGTGGATGCCTACTGGTAAGCAAGCCTTGGCTCTTGAGGCTATTTCCTGGCACTACCTCTACTTCTAAGGGCTCTAATTCCTTCCCAAGTGGCTCTGCCCCTGCCTCTAGGCTTCTCCTAGGTTCATGTTAACCCTGTATGTCTGACGTCATGCCAACAATAGGAGCTTCATCATTGCTTCAGCCCCATATGTGTGTAATCATTGCCTCAAAGGGCCACGTGGGCAGAACCCTAGAAGGGTAATGGTTGCCCATTCTTTAGAGTATCTACACCTAGCCAGAGGCCACTTGGGAGCCAAATTCCACTTCCATGTCCCACCTGTTGCCTTGTAGCTTTGGAAAGAGAAGGCAAACCTGTAATCTAGAGAAGCTACAGGCTAGACCAGCAGGCCCCAAATTTCTCTTACGATTTCTGAGCAGAGGTTGCTCTTGGAGCTGACCTTCCACTGCAGGAGTCTCCTCTGGAGCTGTAAGGAGGGCATCAGGATGTCTGGATCATCTTTGGATCAGAGACTAACACCTGGAGTCAGTGGTCCCTGAGCCTGTGTCAATGGCCCAGACCATTAGATGTTCCCTGTGTCCTGGGTAGAAAAGAGAGCAGAGGCCACTTCTGGAGTGTTGAAAGAGCTGTCACAAGAATAAAGTACACTTGCTGAGGACCTTTAGTACTGTGCAACATGCTAAAGTAATATGCATAGAATTCCATTTCCTAGCTTATAGGAATAAACACTCATATCTGTATTAAATATAATAATTTTTCCTTCCTGTATACTCACTCAACAATCCACATAAATGTATGGGAGCAAATGGTGAGGACAATACATGTATTTCCAGGGTTTTTTGATATAATCTTGCTGAGAAAGTATGGTGGATTTTGTATTAGTCAGGGTTCCTTAGAGGGACAGAACCAATATACATAATGATAAGTATAATTATATTTCAATACATCAATACATAAAATCAATACATTGTATATCATGTATCAACATATCTCATTAAATGCAGAATATAGTTAATTATGCAGCAGATACCATCCAGATGTCCCAGAATTCAATTCTGTTTTCACACTGCTAGTGTCAGATCCCATGAGTTGAGGTCTCAATCCCACAATGCTGTTCTCACCCCACCCATATGCTAGGTCTCATTCTACATTTCAGGCCTTTTTAGCCATGCTTCTAACTGACAAGCTACAAACAGGGATGGCTATAACCCTCCTCTTGGGGTTTTCATTTGTTCCAGCAGCCCAAGGACTTCAGGGAAACACCCACTGGTTTATTGTAGCTACACTGTAGGGAAGACAGTTGGAAAGCTGTGTAGGGTAAGGCATGTGGGAAAGGCCATATCTGTCTCTCAGCCCATGGCTTCAGCTATGTGGAAGCCATCCTTATGAGAGTCTCTGAAAGTTTCATTACATAGTCATTACTGATTAAATTACTAGACTTTCTTCACAGCCTGGAGGTTGGCAGTGGAACGAGGCTGGAAGACCCAACCCTTTAGCCCTGCCTCTGTATCAGGTAGCCAGCCCTCCTCATCTGCCTCAGAGCTGCCAGCCACCAGCTCTTCATTAGCATACAAAAAGACATGTGTTACTTCGGGTATTTTAAGGATTTTAGTAGTTGTATGCCAGGAAACCAGAAGACCAAATATGTATTTCACACGGTCACACCATTAAATTCCCAAATCCTTTGATGTGGGTGTCTCTTGTTAGCACCATTTTATAGAAAAGGACCTTGAAACTCATACAGAGTAAGTTCCCTGCTCTAGGCACGGTAACCCTTGCCTGCTTGCCTTACCTGACTGTAGGCTGGTCTGTGTTCAGAGCCAGTTCTCCCTGCCACTGACTGTGGGACTCACCCTGCAGCCTCCTTTCTCCCCAGGTTTCCTCAAACTCTATAACTGTCAAGCTTGAGTTAGTTGAGAGATGTACCAATCGGTTTTCTGCCATTATAACAAATTCTCAACTTAGAATAAAGGTAAATTTGGCTTGAAGTTTTTAGAGGCTTTAGTCTAGGATGAGATGAAGTAGTTACTTTAGGCCACTGGTTGGTGTACTGGATAGCAACGAGGAGCATTAGGATTGAGCAAGCCTTTTCCTCATCAGCAGCCTGGAGGAGAGAGAGTAAGGTCTTAAGCATGCAACCATGCTCTTAAAAGTGACTGACCTCTGGCCAGTTCCTGTCTCCCAAAGTTTCTATCATTTCCATAAGGCACCACACTAGAGATCAAGCATTTAAAATATGAATCTTTTTTGGAACACTCATCGGAACCACAGTAGATGGTAATGGAGGAGTTGGCTGTGATTTCCACAGCCAGTGAGAATTGCCAGTGTACCAGCCAGGGAAGCCGGCATGGCGCACATTCTATAGCCAGACACTGGCTTTGCCCTCTCCCTGGGTCCCTCCACCAGCTCAGGAACAAGCATGGACATTATATTAGCAATTCCTCATTTGTGTCTCTGGTGAATCCCTGGTGTCCCCAATTAACCAGAAACTCTTCTTTCTTTAAGACCTGCTAGGCACAATGGGTCAGTCACCACCTGACCATTAATGAGCGTTGTTTGTTTCAGTCCCTCAGTGGCACAAGGTTCTTTCTTAACCTTGATGCTTGGAGAAGGATCTTCTTGGATTTTTTTTTCTTAAAAAACAAGCCAAAATCCAAACCCAAACCAAAAAACAACTGCTAATGTTTTCTTTATTTTCAGAATGGTTTTATTATATATTTATGTTGATGTGTATCTCGGTGTGTATTTATACATGTGTGTGTTAGAGCCCATGGAGGCCATAAGAGAGAGTTGGATTTTGTGGAGCTGGAATTGCAGGTGGCTGTAAGTTACCCAACATGGTTGATAGGAACTGACCTTGGATCTTCTGGAAGACCAGCAAGCTCTCTTAACTGTGGAGCCATCTCCTCAGCCCCATGGCTAATTCTTTTCCCTAGTTCTTTTGGAAGTCAGAGAGATGTTTTCTGTTCTTTCATCCACCAGCTAGGCTTCTGCTTAAACCTTGACAGACCTTTCTGAAATCAGGGAGAGCACCTGCTGGGAGACCAGACCCACTGGACTCACAGACATCAATAGCAGCTTGATTGGGCTTTGTGATTTGGGCCCAGGAGTGGGGCTCCGCTTCTGAGTCCCTTCCCTTAGATCCTAAATGGCCCCCTCTCCCACATGACCCTTAATGGCGTTTCCAGCATGTCTTGCATCTGTGGCCCATAGACTTTACCAGCTGATTCTATCACAGGGTCCAAATTTCTTTTGCAGGAATTGATGGTCCCCTGGGGGAAGTGTGATTTTAATCATCCCTTAGCAATTCATCAGATGTCTTGGTTTGAGTTGAGGTGGGTCCAAGAGGACTAGGAGAGAGAAAGCCTGCTACGACAAATGTCTGCTTCTCTTAGTCGGGCCTGTAGCCTGCCTTTTTTCCCCCTGGACTTTGTACTCTTTAAACTTGTAAGATGGCAGTCTTCAACTGAGAGAGATTTTCTGTCTCTAGCATTTTGAACTTTCTGGAGACATTTTTTTGGTGTTGCAGCTAGGGGTATCTAGTAGGAAATATGTTGCTAACAGCTGTATTCTTTCTCTGCAGGTTTTACTATGGGAGATGAATAAGACCTATTCAGGGATAAGGAATTAGCAGTGCCTCCCCCGACCCACCAGCATATAACAAGAAGGAAAGCCAGGACATAACTCAGTATCCTATAACACAAAGAGTTACCCGGCCCTAAATGTCAGTGGTACTGGGGTAGAGGGAAGGTATCCCAAATTCAAGGTGCAGAATTTGTTCTTGAAGTTGTGGCCAGCATGAACCCCAATTCCTTGACTGCAAAGTGCTTATGAATAACTTTCATGGCATAAAGAGGAGTCCTTGAAACACGAAGAGAAGCTTAGTAGGTGAGCTGTGTGGTCATCGTCGAGGCAAGCTTCCAATCACAGTGGGGTGGCCCAAGGGACATGGCTGGCTCTGTGCTCTGGTGCATGCTATGCTAAGCTGAGGAGCTCCTTTGGGGTCTCCGTTAAGCTTATTATGGTCTGCATAACCTGACTTTGCATTTTCTGGGACCTGGACCGTGTTAGTTATTTTTCTGTTGCTGTGATAAAGCATCGCGACCAAGAGATACTTTTCATAGGGAGGGTATTTTGGCTTACAGTTTCAAAGGGGCTAGAATCCATCATGGTGGGAAGGCACGGCAGCATGGAGACGGGATGGCAGGCAGTGGGAACAGAAGGCTGGGAGCTCACGTATCAAAGACAAGCACAGACAGAACACCGGCTGTAAGGCTACGTTCAGAGCCTGCTCACAGTGACATACTTCCCCCAACAAGGCTATACCTCTTAAAAGTCTCTAAACAGTGTCACCAGCTGGGACCAAGGGTTCAAATGCCTGAGCATGGAGGGCACATTTCTTCTTCACATCACCATGTAAACCATCTGTAGAACTCCAGGGGGATGGGACACAGCGAATCAGATGCACATCCAAGGCACCTTCTTGTTCTTTTCTCTACACTCCCATCTTTTATCCCATCTTTCTTAGGCCTACCTAATACCCTAGTACCCATGGCCTCCAAAGCTTCCTCCTGTTGAGATTTGAGAGCAAGACAGAAAGGTCCATACCTCTGCACCACTGAGAAACACCTGCAACCACCGTGCTTACTCTAGGCCAGTGTAAGACTGGCCTAGATCTTAGGGACAGAAAGTCCCATCTTGGCCTCTGTGGAGGGATTAGTGAAAATGCTCTCCTCTACATGATGAGGCAGAGGAGAATTTCTAAGTAGCAAAACCTACACTGGTACTAAAACCAAGTTCTCACTGATCACCATCAATGAAGGTGCAGCAGAATCCATGCTTGGCATAAAAACAAAACCAAACAAATCAAAATATAATAACAACAATAACAAACAGCCGTGATTAGGGATCACCCAGACCCATGTCCTCTGCACAGTGGAAGTTCAAAGGTGACTTGCTGCACAGGTGATGGGCTTCAGAGCCGGCACAGATGACAAATGTGACTTGTAGGCCACTGGGAGTCGACCTCACCCCACACGTGTTTGGGAAACATTAGGAATGAAGCCCAGCCACATCCCAGCACACCTAATTGCTTCTGTGGTGAGGAAGGCTCTTACGTACAGGCCCCAACTCTCTGCTTGATTGCCTGCTAGGAGAAGTATAGCACCTGATAAATCAGTTCACATCCATTATCTCATGAGAGCCTTGGTTGTTCTCTCTGTCTCTTTCTGTCTCTCTGTCTCTGTCTCTCTCTCTCATATGTGTGTGTGTGTGTGTGTGTGTGTGTGTTGGGGGGCTGAGAGCTCTGTTTCCTGATTTACCAATAATGAGACTATGGTTCAAGAGGTTAAGTGAGTTGCTCAAGGTCACATGCCGACTACAGAGAGGGCATTAGAGCCCATGCCTTTCTATTCCAAATCCCTCAGAGAGGCTGCTCTATTAGGCGGCTGGTGAGTGATGTTCTCGCTTCAGCTCTGTTGCTTCTGGAAACTTCACAGAGACACTGCTCTAGGCTCCTTTCCCTCTTTCGCACTTGGGTTCTTTGTGTTCGGCATTCACTCATCTACTGGGATAATTTCCCTCACGTCTCCCTGGTCCCTCTTTCTGGCCCTTTCATCTATTTGGTACTACACTAGTGCAGCAGGTTGCCAGCCTAGCATCATAGTTGGTTTGGTCCACCTGGTCCTTGCATCTGTCTCCCAGGGTTTGGGTTGCAAGCAGATTTACACAGAGGCACAGATTTACACATTCATTCTGTCAAAAAAATGGTTAAAAAAATAAAACTTAACTTAATCCCAACAGAGACTTGGTATGTCCATTTGCACATGAGCAACTTGGGGATCCCTGAAGTTACATCTCATTATCTGGATATGTCCTTGGTGATCTCCCCTTAGACAACTCCCTCACAGCTGTGAAAAGTGAATGAGATAATATGAACCTTAAAAATGAATGAAATGACAATGTCATGTGTAGTTTCACTTCACTGTCTTTTTTGATAATGTCATGTGTAATTTCTGTCCGTTGTCAAGCAGGAGGGAGGGGGCAGGGCTGGGGCAGGCCCAAGGGAAGCAAGAAGGTTCCAGAGGTAGTATTCAAGAGATCTCCCATCTCTCCTCAAATCCATTCTGTCTCCTCCCTCCATCATGGCCAGGGCAAGACCTACCATGGGGGCATCCCTGACAATTCTGAGGCCCTCTGCTGCTGCTCCTTGAGTGTCTCTGTAAGATCTGGCCTTCATTCATGAGGGAGAGTTGGATGCTTTTTTGTAGCCAGTGGATTTAACGTCCTTTGAAAGACCTGTTGCTGTGTACAGGCCTTGCCCCATGATGATTGAATGGACCTTTTCTAAACACAGTGGTTCCTCAGACCCACCGGATCAACACCACCTGCCAACTTTCTAGGAATATGGATTCCACACCTAACCCAGGCTTGTAGGACCAGGAATCTGAGGATTCAGATATCACATTTGTTAGGACTCTAGCCTGGGCTGACTATTGACTAGGGCAAGGGCACTTTTGTTGACTGACTGGAACAATTTATCTACATAGTGAAATTAATTTTTTTGCCTCTGCTTTATCTTTTTCACTTTTTTTTGGGGGGGGATTCCTCTCATCCTTTCTTACCCTCCGGTCCCAAGATAGGACTCGAAACTTCTATCTGATGTGATCCTCAAACTTACCTGCACTGGAAACATCTCTAATGCATCTTTAACAAAGACCAGATGGCAACAAGTATTTGGAAAGGGTCCCAGGGGCTATGATTAAAGACTATAAGTGAAATAGATGGAATTGGCTTCATCAGGGTGACAGAGGACAAGACTCAGAGTTGGTGAGGATGTGGATGAGAAGGACCTGTTGACTCAGCTGGGCTCATGAACTGCCTTGTTTTGGGAAGCAATCTGGCAAGTTTAGTGCTACTTATTTATTTAATTACTTTAGATGTACCATACAGGATGCCTTAACAGGTGGATTAGTGCTGTCACGGAGGGAGTGGGTTAGCTATCTCTGGTACAGATGTCTAGCAAAAGAATATGGTCTCTTTATCGCTTACTCTCCATTCTGTTTCACTCCTCTGCTTTCTGCCACGGGACGATGCCAGCTGAGAGCCTTTTCACCCTAAATATATTCGACTCCAGAAAAGGTTTCTGTTCTTTACAGTGTAATTCAGCAGACTAAGATGCCAGCTCAAATAATTATGAGTTTATTGAACTGAGTATGCACATGTCTTATGATCCTTGTTTCTGGGAATGAAGACTTCAGAGAGTCCTAGAGAGAGCCTTTCACTGTGGGTGAAGGGGCACATGGCGAGTGCATTGTGTGTGGTGGAAAGGGCTAGATAAGAGATGGACGAACAGAACCATAGTGATGGGTGCTCAATATGGGATCCTGTGCAGTGTTAGAATCAGCTAGCTAGGTATGAGAACAATAAGACAGTGGTGACTGATAAAAACAAAATATAGAATAATATTCATATGACAATACCATTTATGAACATCAATACATTCAGAATGATCCTACATTGTTGAAATATTCTTAAAGAATGCTATAGGCATGTCTGAACAGATGCCTATGAGGAGGAGATGAACTTGTATGGTATTAATGTTAGTTTTAAATGTCAACCTGCTTCAACACAGAATCATATGGGATAAGAGCTCGAATGAGGAATTATCTAGATCAGTTTAGCCTATAGGTAGTCTTTGGGGAGAATGTCTTAATTGTCGATTGACTTAGTAAGACCCAGCCAATTGTGGGCGGCATCATTCCCTAGACAGAGATGCCTGAACTATATGAATGAAGAGGCAGAGTCAGTGTTCTTTAGTAATGAGGCACCTGAAGGGCTGCCCATGCCCCAGTAGGTGGCTCTCCACACATGAATATACTGGCAACACTAAATGGACTCTGCGGGTTGAAAACGAAGAAAAGAACACATGGACTTGGGGGTGGGGAGTAATGGTGTGAAGATAGAGGAAAAATTGGAGGGGAGGGAACGGGGCCGATCTGATCAGGACACATGTGCATGAATGAAGATATTAATAAAAGAAAGAATTAGAGAAAAACGTGAAGAACCCTAGCTTCAACACAAAAGTGGCAGAAGTAAGTAGTGGCAAAGGTCCGTTTGTTTTTCTCTGCACTCGGGATGTGATGTGACCTCCCTTCAGGGTGGACTTTAACCTGGAGCTGTAAGCCAAATAACCTTTTCTCCCCCATGTTGCCTTTTGTCAGGCTGCTTCATTATAGCAATGGCGATGAAACCGCACCAGATGGAGTGGGGACAGGGGTGAAGGGATACACTGAGGAGTCTTACGCAGATGAGAAGCAGTCTGACAAAGTGTTGTAGATGGAAAAAGCACAATGGCCTTGGCTCAGTGGGGATCTGATCCAAAGTAAGAAAAGAGAAAGAAGCTGCTATTTCTCTGAAGATGGCTTAAAGCTGGAGAAAGAGCCTAGTGGAAGAAGAGTGAACTGAACACCCAGAGGGGAGTGTTTGTCCTGAAACGGACTCTGATCTGGAAAATTGGCGCAACACAGTTCTGACAGCCATGCCCCTGTTAGAGGGTGATCAGCCTGTCACGGGCATTCACAACCATCTGGTTTGCTTCATTTCTGTTTGTTGATACTCTGGAAGCTGTTCACTACCCTTCAGAGGAGCGCATGCGCATTCAGCCGCAGGTTAGACTCAAAGAGAGGGCTAGGCTGGTAGACACTCCAGTACTTAGCCTGGCTTCTAGCCTCCCTTTTTGGAAAATAAGTGAGCTTTTATTGCCCCGTACATAGCCCAAAGCAGAGAGAACAGAATTATTAACTCCTTGGTGTCTTAGTCTCTCCAGCCGTTGGCTGAGATAACAACATTCATTTCTCATAACTCTAGAGCCTAGGAAACCTGAGATTGAGGGGCTGGCAGCTACAGTGCCTGGTGAGGACTTGCTTTCTGGTTCACGGGCAACTATCTTCATTCTGTGTTCAAACAAGGAGAAGAAGGCAAGCAAGATCTCTGAGGACTCTCTTGTATAAACATTAATCTCACGGCTGAGGCTCGAACCTTTAGACTTTGTCACCTTCCAAAGATCCTGCCCACCGATGTTATCACACAAGGAGTCTCAACTTACAGATTTTGTAATAACAACCACTCAGCTTTAGCATTTATCAACAGTAGCATGTTTAGGGGTTTTATTGGTAGGAGGGACTTGAGGATAAGAATTTCTGGAAACTAATTCCAAAGGCTTAAAAACTGCATAGTTAGGTGTGGTTTTACTAATTCTACTTTTAGAACCAGGTTGGGTTTTTTTTTTTTTTTGGTTTTTATTTTATTTTATTTTATTTTCTGTCTTAATTGCTTTTCTGTTACTGTAATAAAATACTGTGGCCAGGAGCGAATTATGGAGGAGTTTATTTTGGCTACGGTGGCAGTGGACGGCTGGAGCATGACGCTTAGGTAGCACATCTTGGATATCTGTCACACGTGGAAGAACAGCTAACAGACAGAAGAAACAGAACTGAAGTGGCTATGAACTCTCAAAGCCTGCTTCAGTGACTTACCCCTTCAAGGCTCCATCTCCTGAAGGTTTTACAATCTCTCCAAACACCCCACCAACTGGCAACCAATTGTTCAAAAACAGGAGCCTAGGGTGAATACTCCCCATCAAATCACCGTGGTTAGTTTTGTGTCACCATGGCTAAAAAATATTTTTTTATTAGACATTTTCTCTGTTTACATTCTCAGTGTTTTCCCCTTTTCTTGTTTCTCCTCCAACCCCCCCATCCTATCCTCCCTCCTCATGCTCACCAACCCACCCACTCCCTTCACAGTACCAAGGGCCTCTCCTCTCATTGATGCCCGATAAGGCCATCCTCTGATATATATGCGGCTGGAGCCATGGGTCCCTCCATGTGTACTCTTTGGTTGGTGGTTTAGTCCCTGGGAGCCCTGGGGGGTACTGGTGACCAAAAAATAATTTAAGGGAGGAAAGATGCGTTCTGGCTCAAGGACTCAGAGTGCTAATTCTATGGTGGCTTGGACCCCATGCAATTGAAAAAAAGGCTGGAGCAGCAAGAAAGCATGGTGGAAAATAGCTATTCAGAGTGCAAGACAGACCTGGGATGATAGACCACCACTAAGAACCCACCTCCCTAGGAAGTGACCCACTTCTTCCCCTTCTCAAAGTCTTGAGAACCTCCCAAAATAGTGCCACTATAGGTTGGGACCAAGCATCCAAAATGTGGGTCTCAGAATCAAGCCATAGCAGATAACAAGACTTTATAAGTAAGCCTTATACACACATCTATTTACATATATTTCACTTCGTTCTCTCAACCATCAAGGGAGGAGATAAGATTATTTCCATTTTGATGGTGAAAAGACTAGAAAGGTGAAGTGACACATGAGCCACATTGCCCAGGTTGCTCTGGCTCCCCACTGTGCCCTCTCCTCTGCGTTCTCCATGAGCAGAAGCAATGGGAGTGGTGGACACCCCCATCACCCAGGAGTGTGTTGGGCTGATGATTAGTTCCGTTGAGAGGATACCATGGGCCTTACTTGCTGGGTTCTATCTCTAGATGCCTCTGGGAGAGAAGGGACCAAAACTTCATCCCACCTCCTGTGAGTCACACTTTGTTCTTCTTAGAACTTAGTGTTACCTCTCCATAGTGTGTCCCACTTCATGGAAAATGGAGCAGTTTGGAAGGAAGCAACCTGGAAAACAGAAGTCCATACAGTTCCATCATGCCCATCTCAAGGCGTGGTTCCAGAGAAAAGCTCCATGGAGACCATGGTAGTAGAGTAGACAGGAGAGGGGTCTGGAATTCCATGGCCCTATTAGCCTATGTGAGGTTTCTGGCTCTTCCACAGGGAATAACCAGCTCCAAAGCGACCTGCTCTAGGTTCCTGAAGTGGATCTTTCCTTTTTTAGCCACCCACTCTATAGTGACACACTTTTGCGCCGATATCCACAGACACTTTGGTTACTTCTACAAGTTGATTTTCTGAAGGGCAGGCTCCATATTCCGTTCCTTTAACCGTGGTCTGAAAGCTCCTTACAGGAACACTGAACATCTTTGGGGATGGGAAGGTCTCTAAGGGCCCAGAACTGCTGAGCAGATACTGCTGGAGCCACCATGCTTCCTTCTGACCTGAGACCCTAGCTTGGTTGTGAGACACCAATGAGAAGTTCTGCTTGTGACTCCTGAATCCCTCAAGATGAGGGATGGGAGAGGAAGAGGCGGGAAAGATGACCATCATGTTGGGTGATTCAAATTCTATAAACAAGATGGAAGGATTGCTCCAACACCACCATGTTGATCATATATTACAGGTAAGCTCTGTAGAGCAGACTTGTGATGCTACAGGTCTAGGTGGAGAGCCTTGAGGGCGTTTGGGAGTCAGAGTCTGCAACTGTCGGGTAGGCATAGAGAATTGCTGTCCTGTGAAGGGGAGTGGGACCAGACACTCACCAGGAGCAAGGCCCACTCCTGCTGCTTTCATCTGTTTTCTGCTTCTGTACCAGAGTGCTATAGACTTGGCATCTTTTTAGAAGGCATACAGGATTTTTATTTTTATTTTTAAATCTGCAAGTTGGGAAGTTCAAAGGCATGATACCAGTGTCTGGTGAGAGCCTTCTTGCTGTACTATAGCCTGGTGGAGAATATCACATGGTGAGATTAGAGCAAATATGCCTGCTTAGGTCTTTTCATCTTTTCATACTTTATACACCATAGTATGTAGGAATGCACCCCTACCCCGTCCAGTAGGGAAACTGTGAAAGGGTGAGATTCACAGGAGTCTTGTTTATCATCTGAGGGAGTCCTGTCAGCCTGGGACCCCACACAGTCCAGCGGAGTAGAACTTGGAAGGTGCCAGTAGGCAAAGTTAGCTGTTTCTAGCTCTAGGTATTCTGGGAAACATATGGTTGCTGGGGCATCAGGTTATAGCACTGAATGATGTGGTCAAGGTCACAGATGTAGAGAGAGATAAGGGCACTGCAAGAAGGCTCTCAGGAACTAATGGTACTATCTTCCTGCTGCCATGACTCTGAGAAACCACATCCTGCACTCTTCCCACTTCCCACGCATGCTGCCCTCCTCTGAAGCTTACCCTAACATACAACCAGGATAACCATGTGGTACCTCTGTTGTCCTGGAGATTAAGTGAGAAGGGACAACACACCCTTGGTGGGGTTTTGTGGACTGGGAGCTCTTGCTCCAAGGGTTCCTTCCTTCTTTGTCTACCTAATGTCTTAGCTCTCTTAAAGGGCAACACTGCCATTGGCTAGGGGGACTAAGGCCTCTCCATGCTCCTTCCTGACAGGGCACAACTGTGAAGGATCTCTTAGGATGGTCAGCAGCAACATGGTCAACTTGAGATCTTCTCCCTGAAATGTGGGGAAAGCCTTGCAGGTCAGGGACACGGCTGAGTTAGCCTCTGTCCTCCTCCAGTCTCAGGCTAGCTCACAGGAGAGGCTCCAAACATTTCCTGAAGAATGAATGAAAGCATGTAAGTACTTTGTAAATTGCAAAGAATTTACCAAAGTTACTTAATATGCTTCTCCAGAGAGTGGTGACTACGCCTGGGGCAAACACTTAGCAAAAGAAATGGAGCTGGATTTCAAAGTCAAGGCTAGGCTGGAGCTGGTCCTGTGGGGATGGTTTTCAGGGGAGGAGGTGGAAGCCATACCCGTCTGCCTCTTCCCTGCTCTCAGGGTTCTGCAATGATGCAGCCTGTGTCAGTAACCCAGTCTTCTCCTTTTCATGGGAAATTTGCTGTCCCCTCCCCTGTAATGCTTTTCCTGATTACAAAATCAATTATTGTAAAACAAACAACAAGGAAATGTTTTGCATGGAATGTGAGTGATCTCTTCCCATTCATCCATATCCATCCATCCATCCATCCATCCATCCATCCATCCATCCATCCATCCATCTATCCATCCATTCACATGCCAGATGAGATAGCCACTTTCAGTGTATGCCTTTACAGATATTTTCTGGATGCATGCACCAACTTATTTACTTTATTTATTTATTCGTTTTTCAGAAGCACAGCTCGGTAATTTTCTTATATCACCTAGCAACATATCATGGACATTGTTATTTTTTAAATCTATACCGCATTCGTTTTAATGGCCATTGATGTCCTGGGCTATGCACCACGCATTGCTTATGGGCTCTGGATTGGGCGAGATGGAAATTGCATTTTGAAGGAGTGTGGGGAGGGTGATGGCTGGCTGGAGTAAAGGCTTTCTTAATGGTAGCATTCCAGGTAAGGTGTGAAGCAATATTTCTCGCCTTCCATTTTCCATCTCTGTCTCCTTGTGCTGCTGTTATTGAGATGGCAAAAATGATCTACCCCCAAACCCTTGGTCTCCTTTCCCAAAGGAGTGAAAGGGTCTGTCAGGCCCTGAGCTTTCTGCACCCACAGGTCTGCCCAGAGCTGTTAGTCTGGCCCCGGCCTGCTGGGATTTGGCTGCTTACCTGCTGGGCTCAGACCTTTTGTTTGCTCAGCTTGGGGCTTGGCAGAGGGTCTTGACTCACACTGGGGGCTTAGGGGAGAGCAAACAGTGAGGTGAGGACCAGATGGAGTGAGGATGGTCGTGGCTCCTTGGAGAGTGACTGATAGAGAAGAGGTCAAGCCATCCCAAGAGATGGCAGCCTAGAGGACAGCCGCTGCTGTTTGGCATGGCATTTGGCATTTGGGAAATTCGATGATGCAAACGAGGCCTCCTGCTCTGGTGTCTATGAATATTCATGAGGCGTTTCCCCCCTAGAGCAGCTGGGAATTCCTCCAGACTCTTTAACCAGCTTCTTTCTCCACTGCGGGTCTAGGATTGGTCCTTCTGTATTCTGGCTTTCTGCTCCCTATCTTCCTCTGTATCCTCCAATTCTTTGGATATGGCAGAGGCAGAACAAAAGAAGCTAGTCCTGGGCCCCCAGCTGACAGGTTTGGATCTGACCTCTCTGGCCCTATTTATTCCTTTTCTCCTTGGAAACTCATGACCAAGTTTACCACCAGGAAAGAACATCGTGAGGCAGAAGGTGGAGAAAAGTACAGGGCACTGGACACAATCTTAGGGGTGGTTTAGAACAAGTGGGGGAACCGAGGCTAGCAGCATACTTGGCCAGCACATGTCATCTGGCAAGGTAACCGAACTCCAGAAGGACCAGGTGACAGCAGAACCAGAGCCGGACACCCTGATGACCCATGTGTCACACTGCTGGGTCAGTTCACTTGCTGTGTTCCCAGTACACCCAGGTCTCACGGCTCATCTCACCAGCTTGACTGGACTTGGAATCACACCTCTGGGTAGATCTTTGTGGACAGGCTGCCTCTTTCCACCACAGCCTTGTCACCTTCCCTGCCACAATGGACTGTCCCCTCAAACTGTTTCTTATGTAGAGCCTGCTCTCCACACCACAGCTGCCTCTTGTCCCTGAACCTTTGGTTCCTAGCCTCTCATTGCCATACTTGGTACAGATGTCCTACACCATTTATCTTTACAGAGGGAATGGGCTTCCTAAATTTCAGGTGGGGCTCTCTCTTTTTCATGCACGCAGAATTGTGCATGAAAATTCTGGCTCCTGTGACTGGCTTATAGGGAACACAGGAAGGAAGGTGTAAGTGAGGACTGTTTGGCTGTGGAAGACAGCCAAGGCTGTGGGGGTGGATTGAATTAGAAGGAGATGCAGAGAAGAAAGAAATCCCACAGGTCATGGTTGGGCCATTGGGCTTATGCTTCCCTTTAAACACATCCACTGAAACTTTCTCTTAAATGAAACCTTATCCAAAGCCTTGCAGATAAAACTACAACAACAGGTCTGTTTAGGCGGTGGTGACATGACAGGCCTGGATTCCGCTCTTCAGCCACCATCCCTAAGCAGGTCAGCTCCAAAACTGTGCTTCTCCTGTGACTCACTGTGCAGATGAAGGGCGGGAGCTCCGGTCCGAATGGGGTTTGCTAGATGGCATCCAGACTGGCAGTGGCAAAAAAGTAGAATTAGGGATGCTCTTGAGAACCTCTCAGCATCCAGGGCATCTTTCTCCTCCTCTGGGCTTCTGGGTATTCCATCTGAAACTCTGATGAGAGGTCCCTGGGTATACGAAGATGAATATTGGCTAAAAGGAGGACGTGGAGAAGAGGTAGGCAAATGAGGTCTCTTGCCAGAGGGTTTTCATCTAGCCTGGGGTTTGTGGAGACCCAAGAGGACTGAGTAGAGATGACTGAGCTGAGATTGACTTAGTCCCCATTTCCTACTTCAGCCTGATCAAGTTGCTGGGTGTCTCTCAGTTCCTCAGTTTCCCCATCTGGAAGCAGAGTGGAATTTTCAGCTTTTTCAGCCTAATGAAGTTGATGGAGGGTGGGTGCCATGTGCTTTGTAATCAAACTAAAGGGGTCTAGATAAAACAGAACAAGTGTTTTCATATTTACTCCCTGTGGAGCAAGAGAAAGAGTATAGCTATGCTGTGAGAGGGGGTTTGCTTCATTTCTACTGAGAACTGTCCAAGCCTGGCATCAGGGTGGCCTGGAGACGGTGGGTGGCAGTGGCCTCTGAGTATGGAAATGGGTGAGAGCATTAAGAGCTCGTAGCACACACACCAAGAACATGAGCTGCTCATCACCATGTAAGAATGCGAGTTCTTCCTAGCTCTCTCCAGGCTGATTCCAGGAGGGAGAGATGAGGCCATTGTGGCTCCTTCAGTTTTCATGGTCAGTAGCTCTGGTCACTTAACACATCTTCCCTTGGTCTTGTCGTGACAGATCCTCAAGCTGAGGCTTCTGAGGACAAAGCATTAAGTGTCATCTACAGCTTTCAAGGGACTGCACCCTAATATGAAGTGATTATGCTTCTGTAGAATGTAACTTCTGAAATTACCTACCTGTGTAGTACTCCTTGCCATTTCTGTCCCAGGGCCTTAGTTTGTTTATCTGTGAAGTGGAAGAACAGGAGTGATGAAAGAAGTTGGACTTAGTTATCACCAAGGACAGTGTAGTTCAACATTTATGTTTCAAGTCTAAGTTCTTATAGAAGTGACCCTCTCCTACTCTGATAGTTTGCTTAGTTTTACTCGATTCCAAGGCAGCCTGGCTACCACTCTCCTACCTTCTCCTGAGAGTTTGGAGGGAGCTGATCATATTTATTGAAGTGTTGCACAAACCCTACCATACAGACTTGTCTTACTTTTCTCATCTGGGATGTCATATATGTGTATGAATCCATTCACTCACACATCTACCATTCATCTATCCTGCTACCTGTCTATCTACCATCCATCCATCTATCTACCCATCCATCTATCCATCCATCCATCCATCCATTATCCATCCTTCCATCCATCCACCTATACACATATCTATCCATCTATCCATCCATCCATCCTTCCCTCTACTCACCCACCTACCCACTCACCCACCAATCCACCCACCCACCTACCCACCTATATACCTACCCACCTATATACCCACCCACCCACACATCCATCCATCCATCTATCCATCCATCCATCCACCTATACATACACCCATCCATCCATCCATCCATCCATCCATCCATCCATCCATCCACCCACCCACCCACCCATCCACCTATACACCCACCCACCCACCCACCCACCCACCCACCCACACGTTCATCCATCCATTTATATATACACACATGCGTTCATCTACTCATCCACCATCATCCACTTATCCTTTCACTACTTACTCATCACCCAGCATCCATCTTATAAATATATATTTATAGTGCTCATTTCAAACCAAATGTTCTGCTTAAAAACATAGTGAGATGAGGAGACATAGCTACTCTATCAAGTAACTCACTGGCTGAGAGTAAATGGGCAACAAACAGCAACTATGATACAAAGCACAACGGAGTTCCTAAGTTAGATTTGATTCTCTGTTCACTACTCACTTCCTAGTTACCTGTGTGCTCTTGTGTGAGTTACTTAATCCCCTCTGAATCTATCTTTCCATTTGTAAAGTAGAGATAAGTATTCAGGGCAGACTGAAGGAAAAACACATTTCAGTAAGCATTATTCTTTCTTTGGAAGAAAAGGCACAAAACCACAGCGTGGCAACATAGGATAGACTTGGGTGAATTAAAGAAGCGTCCTAGTGTGGTAGACATCTGAGAGAGGCACACTGAATGGAGAGGATTCCAGGACAGGAGAACAGGGCATGACGACAAAACAGGGAGCATGCCTTGATCACGGACGTGTGAGGAGCGTGAGTTGGGAGCAAGATGGAGGGAGAACTGGAGCTAGGTAAAGAGATCACTGCTGCTAGGACTGGCCTTTCTGGGGTCCCACAGAGGGTTTTTGGGTAGGAAGCATGGGATATGGCTTCTAGGCTCTTTGGGCAGAGCTGGAACTTCTAGGGACCATAAAGCAGGGTCTGGTGCTATCACCATCACCGTGCCTGCCAGGTCCTGGTAACATCAGCACTAGCTACACAGGCTCTGTTAGTTCCTGCTCATGGTTCCCTTTCAGAGTCCTTAGTAAGAGCAGAGCTTTAGCTAATGATTCCTCCAGCTTTGGGACCCACTATTCATATTTTTTGTTGTTGTTTTTCTCTCAAGCCCACCCCTTCCTGTTTTTCCTCCCTCCTCCAGGCCTCTCCCCTGCCACCTTCACAAGTCCGTTTCCTGCAGGCAGAATGGAGAAGCTGATGTGCTCTGTGTTGCTAGGGTCTGGAGAGGTAGCACCTCCTTCCTGGGTGCTGAATATGCCAGGTCCACTGTTAATAACCAATCCCTATGGAGGTTAGCCAGCTCTCTCTTATCTCTGGGGCTCTCCACACAGATGTCCACGGGCTGAGATGGGTGCCCCTCTTTCTTTCCCACAGAGCCTAGGATGGGATGGAAAGGGCAGCAGGCTTGGTTGCACCACAGGGCATATAGCGACTACCTAGGCGAAACTTAAAAGTGGGCAGTCAAGAGGACAGGGCAGATCCTTAGGAGGACAGGGGAATGGACTTCTTGAGAAGCGGGGACATGTTTTCCAAAGAAGTGCAGATGCCTGTCAGTGCCCTCCAGCTGGGTGCCAGTTGTTGGAAACTTCTGTGAGATTTGGGCAGGGGGAACACTCAAGGACAGCAAGAGATACATACACTGACCCTCTGTCATAGAACTTTAGAAACCAGTGGCTGACTGAGCACATGGATTGGTCTCTGCAGACACAAGGAAGAATTTCAGGGAGACCCCGGGCAGTAGGACAGAGTCCAGGTAAGGTAAAGAAGGTGTATGGCTCTCACCCTCGCTCCCAACCCCAGAGAGCTGGTTACAGCTGGATCAGGATGATTCTAGAAAGGCTCTGCTCTACAGGAAGAGAGTGGGGTCTCTTGATGACTCCTTGCTTTCAAGAAGGGTCGCCTTGATTAGGTAGGTGACTTACCCTTTTTAGCCTGTTTCTCAATATCACAGATACGTGATAGGGATCCAGGAATATCCTGTGGTGTGTTTATAGTTGTGTGTGTGTGTGTGTGTGTGTGTGTGTGTGTGTGTGTAGGGTTGCTGCTTAGGTTTTTGACAACTTATTGAAAACTAGAACCAGCTGATAAGTGGGAGCCTCAGTTGAGAAAATGCCCCCCAGCAGATTTGCCTGTAGGCAAGCCTTTGGGCATTTTATTTATAAACGATTGATGTGGGAGGGTCCAGTGCACTGTGGGCGGTGCCATCCCTTAGTGGGTAGTGCCATCCCTTAGTGGGTAGGTCTGCAGTGTATAAGAAAGCAAACTGAGCAGGTCAGTAAGCAGCACTCCCTCATGGCCTCTGCTTCAGTTCCTGCCTCCAGGTTCCTGACCTGCTTCCATGCTTGTCCTGACTGAACTCACCGATGGATGGTTATACAGAGGTATAAGATGAAACAAATCCTTTACAAGTTACTTTTGATCATGTTTATCACAGCAATAGAAACCCAGCCAGGACAATGGTGGAGGGAGATCACGCCAGGGTCTCATGAATATTGGTTTCGAATTCTCTACGTAGCAAAGAATGACCTGAAACGATCCTCCTGCCTCCACTTCTGGAGCGTACATGGCTCTAGAGTGTTTAGAACAGGGCCTGGCACATAAAAAAACACAGACAGAGGGGAGGAAGGAGGGAGAGGGCTCCTTAGGACAGGGCTTCAAGCTGAGGATCCACGAGGCTCCTATCTTGCTATCTGCTTATTTCTTGGGCTGCAGATCAGACTATCATCCGCACTGAGCCTCTTTGGCTCTTCTCTCACCCCTCATCTCAGCTCATGTCTGTATCTTTGGACACGGTCAGTTTATCTCCCTGCCTATCTGGCTCTATTTCTTGCTCAGTGCTCATCCTTTCCACTCCCTTCATCTCCCTCCTCCCCCTCCCCCTCCCTCCTCCCTCCTCCCTTCTCCCTCCTCCCGCCTGGCTATTTTCTCACTATCTCTCCTGTGGGCACTCTGCTTCTGTCCATCACTATACTTCTATCTGCCTCCTCCAGGACTTTCCCTAGTCTATTCCCTCCCTCCCTGTCTACATCTCTGCCCCTCCGTTCCCTCCCCTCCCCCAGGCCTGGTAAGAGCTCGTTCCCAGCATCCCCACCCCAACCCGCACCTCAGCAGACAAGCACAGAGTGGAGCAATGCAGGCAGATGGGGACTGAACACAGTCTCTCGAGGAGGCGAGGGTCAGGCCTGCTAATTCCCCCGCTCTGGGTGGAGGAAGTGGAGGGCTCATTTGATTATGTCACATCCACTCAGCCGCTCCACCCAGATGATGCAGTGCAGCCCGCTCGCCTTGCCCTGCCAGGACCTAATGGAGAGATCTCCTCCTGCTCAGCTGACCACAGGGTCCTTCTGGAACAGGAATGGGCCCAGCCAGTCTGGCCTAGAGACTCTAGGGCTGTTGTGATTCCCTGCTCATTCTAATTACACCCAACTACCAGTCTCTAGGGTTTGTTCCTCTCATCTTAATCTCCCTGGAATTGGATCCCAGAGGCTCTCATTCCATTACTGCCCCTTCCTCACTGGCTCACAGCCTACAGGAGCCAGTCTGCCCTGACTCTCCTCTGTGGCACATGGTTGTGTTAGCTGGAGAGATGACCAGAGGGACCGGGGCTGGGACCCAGGCCAGTGCTGCTTTTTTTGGTTTGAGTGTGCAGACCCAACGGCACTGCAGCTGAGCTGGTGTCGAGTCCTGCTGACTCCAGCTGTATCAGCTGCCACCAAAGAGTATAAGAGAAGTCCCACCCCTTCCTCCTTTCTCAAGAAGTTTGGTTTGGAGACACAAGACCAGCAGATTGCATACGGCCCTTTCCATAAGTAGGGTGTGGATTCAGAGATCAAATGCCTAGCGAACAGTGTTTATCGGGTCTGGTTCTTTAGTGTATATTAATTATGCCACTGGGTCTAGTTTTAGGTGGGGCAGCTGAGGCCTGGAGACATTGAAAAGTTTATGTAGCTGGTGTCAACTGGTGCTAAGTGCCTTGAGCTAAGCCCTTGTCTTGTCCCTTTCTCTTAGGGGCTAATATACTGATTTATCAGGACTCTGTGAGTGGAGGTTTGAAGAGAGGACTCAGACCAGGGAGTGAGCAGTGACAGGGAATGTGAGAAGTCTGTGGCCTTGGTATTCTGTGGGGCACAAGAGAAAGGGTGTTAGAGGCCTTGCATAACTCACAATAGAGTCAGATCCTCAAAATATGGACAAGGAAATCACATGGAATTACGAGTAAGCTGGCCAATACAATGGGGTGAGATGCGCCCCTCAAAACATATGTCTGCACTGGAAGTCTGGTAGCTGTGTATGTGGCTTTGTTCTCAATATGAGATTACCTGACATCCGGCAGGATTCAAGTCCAGTGACCGATGCTCTCATGTGGGAAAGGAAGGGAGATATGTAACAGAGGAACGCTGGGGGAAAGTGGAGGGATCACTGCCGTGAGCCAAAGAGTGTTGGGTGTTGCCGGAGGAGGCAGGGCTCTCTCCCTGTGCCACTTCACAGGGACTTTACCTCACCTATATCTTGATTTCTGACTTTTGGCTCCCACAACTGAGAGAATACATTTCTACTGCTCTAAGCTACCAGTGTGGAAGGATTTCCCCAAGGAGAGCTGTAAACAGGAAAGGTCAGGGGTTGTTGCTGTTTCAAGGGCAGACTAGGACTTAACCATTTTTCCCTCTGAAGTCCCTCCAAGGCATACTGGGGTGTCCCACAGATGACTTCCATAGAAGGACTGGCTGACGATTCAGCCTCTTGCCCTTTGCTGTGGGCCAGGGAGGACAGAATAAGAGTCTCCAGTGAAGCGAAGGACGGCGCTTAAAGGCGAACCAGAAAGCAGGTCCTATTTCACTTAGGTAGTCAGTTCATGGAGCAGCCCTTGAGAAGAGATTTTTTTTCTAGAAATATGCTATGGTTTGGATATTGTTTGAGTGAGTCTTCCAGGGTTTATGCGTTGGAAGCTTGGGCACCAGTATGGAGATGTGGAGAGATGGGGGCCTAACGTGGCATCAATAGATCACTGAGGGTGCTTCCTTTGGTGGATGGTGTCAGGGGCTGCCCTGATACCATCTGAAAGAGAATGAAAGATGCTTCAGTGTGAGCACAAAGAAAGACAAGTGTCATCAAATTCTGCTCTGCCAGAAATCATCCCTAAGGTCACTTTCCTGTACATAACTTTGGACTAAATTAAGTAAGGGCTTTGCTCTGGGCAGGAAGACTTTGTCCAGGCCAGCCGTTCTGTGAAAATGAGTGGATTTCCCAGCTTCTTGTCCTCCCTTGCTAACCTTAAATGACAAATAGGTCTCGTGCCTCTAAGTATTAAGACCTGTTTCCCTGAGTGGCTCTGGGATCTGTTTCCAACTTGAACTTAAAGGGCAGAATTAAGCAAGATAAGCCTGTGTTTTGTTTCTAGTGCTTATGACTGCTAGAAATCTCAGTGGGCATTGCCGACAGTGGAGGGAGAAGTAATTTAACATAGGAGCCGGAACACAGAGCTCCGCTTGCTCTCAAAGGCTCGTCCTGTTGGAGGTTGGGCACGTGAAGGCAGGAAGGGCAGATCAGTGGAAATGTACTCCATGCTGGGGCAGAGAGCAGAATGTGGGCCATTTATCTGACCACAGGCCTCAGTGCCTGGAATGTTCCTCTTTATGCCTGATGATCACAGCTCCTTGCTTTTGCTTTTTCCTCTGCAGATGGGGTGATGCTTTCCCACATACCCTGCTCTTGAGTAATTTTCTTTACCAGAGGCTTCCCCACCCCCAGTGCTAGCCAAAGTGGGACCTGGACAACCTTCAGCTGTCAGAGGTTTTCAGTCTTGTTCTCATTTGGTCTTTAAGGGAATAATATCACTGAAGGTTGCCTCTGATTTTGAAAAAATTTATTCTTTTAGAATTTCATACACATATACAATGGAATATGATTGTATCCTCCCTCCCCACATTTTTCTCCTCTAACTCCTGCCAAACCCTCACAACACAGCTCCCTACCAATGTCATGTCTTTATTAATAGCCCACTAAGTCCAATTAGTGCTGCTCATATGTGCATTGAATGTGGGGCCTTCCACGGAAGCACAGGAAACCTACACCCCAAGGAAGAATAGTTTTCCCTCTGATAGCTATCAGTTGTCAATAGCTCTCCAGTTAGTGGTGAGGCCTTAAGAGCTCCTCCCCCATTTATGCTAGATTTTGACTGGCTTGATCTTATGTGGGTCTCGTACAGGTAAAACACAGCTGCCGTGTACATGAAATCCCATGACTGGGGAGGTCACTGGCCCTAGGGTTGGCCTTTTGTAATTTTGCTACATGTGATCATGTTGTCAAATCACCTTCTAAATATTCATGTTTATATATAGACCTAGGCTGTTTTCAGCCTTGTCAGACACTTTTTGTATTGGGCAGCAGTCAATACAATGCAGAGATTCCTAACTGGTCAAAGCCCAGAGAATAAATGGCTATGAGTGCTCAGCTCTCAATGGGACATCTTAATCTGTCCCTTTCTGCCACTCTGTTTCCTCTACTTTGACCCTCTTTCTTCTCCCTTATCTGGGTGAACACCCAAAGTTGATGCATATGCACTTCTGCAGGTGAGCTGGGCGTACTGAACAAACCCATCTAATTTCAGCCCATTTGCACAGCTGCTGTCTTTCCTCCTTGAAGGACCTTCAGAGCAGTGATGTCACAATGATGGGTTTGGAGCCATGTCCAGCTGACACTTGATTGGTTCCCAACCTCCCTCCCACATCTGTTCATGTTATCCCCTACCTCCCTTAGGACTGATCTATCATAGCTTCCCCTCCCCAAGCCATATTTCTGCTAGGGCCTAGGTGAGGACACTGAAGCCACCTGAGGTCACATGACCAGGGCTTGGCAAAATCAGGGCGGGGCCTGGAAACAGTCTTGCTTTTCAGTCAGGCTGTGCATTGGCACCACCCCTTGGGCTTTGATAAATATCTGCTTCATACTTTTCTAGTGGGTCTTGAGCTGGTTCCCCAGGGAAGTGTTGGTGGATGTCTCTTTTCACTAGGAGTGTGTAGAGGGGAATGACTAAAGAAGGTGCGTGTAGAGGCCCGTGTCTGGGGGCTCCAGGTTACTTCTCTGCTGCACTGTGGGTTTCTGTGTCTTGCACAGTTCAGGGCATGTACATAAGCAACCTGCCCCTAATGAAGTCTGGTACTACCAGAGAGAGCCCCAGGCTCGTGCCTCCCCTTCTCTTCCCCAATCCCTCGAAGTGCCAGTCTCTCACTGTTCCAGGATGCCGCCTCCTCTCTCCAGATGTCACAGTGACCTAGTACTCACTGCAAACCTTCCTGGTCCCCATCCCCTGCTCTTCTCTCGTGGTTCCTTTTCTCTCAACTCTCTACTCTCCTGGGTCCCTCTGACTTTTTCTACATCTTGCATCTCTCTCTGGTCTAGCATCCTTTGGCAGTTCCCTTCCCCCACATAGACCTCATGCCTGAGATCTGCTCATTCCCCAAAAGATGACAGGTGTACTTTAGCCATTATTCCTGTTCTCCTAGTTGACTCTGGCCGGCCACTGTCACAGTCATACTGCACTTCGTGTGGAACAAGAAGACTGACTGTGGCCTTTTGTACAGAATGTCACCTGAGAGCTCCTCACCAGAGGCTCAGCCCTCCCCGCCCCGCCCCCAGTGTTATATGTGAAGCCTTTGCAGTGTCCCCAAGAACAGAGGATAATTAGCTAGGCTAATCCATTCTACAGTTAGTATACATTTTACAATGTCATGTTGCACACCTCAGGTATATATAGTTTTGGTCAATTTAAAAAAATGGTAAAAAATATTCGGGGATGACTGTAATGGTGAAAATGAGAGGTGTTTCTGTTCCTGTCTGAGTTCAGAGATAAGCAGGCAAGGGATGGCCTCAGGGCACTCTGGAACTGCTTCCAATTATCCAGGGCCAAGGTCAGGAGGACCTTTCTATAAGGAGCCAGATAGGAAATGGGCCCTACCTAGTAAAAGAAGATCTGTAACCACTTTCCTGGGTCCGATGGTCTGTCATAATGATTTCACTCTATGACTATAGTGTGAAAACAGCTATGTCCTTCCGAATTTGTGTGTTGAAGTCTTGTCTGAATATTTCAGAATGTACCTATATGCAGACAGGGCCTTTAATGAGACAATTAAGCTGAAATGAGGTCACTGTGCCAGACCCTAATCCAAAGTGACTGGTGTCCTTATGGGGAGGGGTGCTGCTGTGGGCATGCACAGAAATAGGGCCATGCAAAGACACAGGACAAGAAGAGAGACTTTAGAAAAAAACACTTCTGAGGACACTTTGAGCCTAGACTATCAGCTTCCAGAACTTGGAGGAAATACCTTTCTAGTCTTTGAACTTTCTAGCCTATAGCATTTTGTTATAGTAGCTCAAGTCTGTAAATAAGTGAGTACAGCTGTATTCATGAACACTGAAATTTGACTTTTGTGTTTACATATCATCCATTCGACCACTTAAAAATGCAGACAAAACAAAACAGCAGACCCCCACCCTCAAAGAGCTAGTGAATGATGTGCCAAAAAAAAAATAATGGGTTCCAGGGCAAAGCTCATTCTTGCTACAGGAGACAAGGACTTAGCTTCTGCTTCCTTTTCCCTACAGAAGCTGCAAAGCTGTGGGTGCAGCTGAAATTGCAAATGTTTTCCTTAGATTTTCCTCAGATATCTCAGTGTTTCTCCCTAGCCAGAACACTTTGCAATCATATCATGAGACTCTTGTCTCCAGAAATTGTGACCCTTTGTTCGTGGACTGTCTCTCTGTCTAGTCTATGGACACAGGACTGGAGGCCTTTTCTCTAAATGTCTAGAAATTAGGCTTCCTGATGCTGCTACCTCTTTGGGGGTGCACAGAATTCTAAGATCCCATCTGTCTCTGCCATTCCTTAGACATTCTTCTTGGTAGATAGAATGCAGCCTATGCAGATTGCTGCATGTCTTAGCTCCTAACCATCTGGGACCCAGGTTGTGAGTCAGGGGAAGAGAGAGGAGACTGCTCCCTTTTTGGCCCTTATGTGTTTGAGTGCCGTTCCTAGGCTGGGCTTGGGGTCTGCATGAGGAAGCCCAGCTCTGCTTGCATGTCTAGAGGCCTGTGAAAGAATCCAGTATCTAGGACAGAACTTAGCTTCTTGAACCATTCACCTGGTCAGATAAAACAGGCTCATGGGAATCAGGGACCACATAGACCCTTTCCCACTTCATCAAGGGAAGAAAAACCCTACCAGAGAAGCCCACCACCACTCATTGGCTGCCTAGTCAGAAGCTTGGTATGGTCCAACTGCAAAGCACAGTTTCTTGGCTGCCTGATGCCTTGCATCCTGAAGTACTCTCAGGAGAGCTTCCCACAGGGGGAAAGGCAGATTACACAGTCAGTCACAGCACCAAATGTCCATACTATTTCCTGGTTCTCTATTTTGGACAGAACAGGCCTACTTCCTGTTCCTAGTCCTTTACATATACTGCTGATGCTACTTTGGTGTCTCTCCTCTTCTTCCTTGTGGACATCAGGTAGTTGAAGTTTAACGTGAGTTCCGGTTCTCAGAGATCTTTCTCATCACCAAGTCTCTGTGGGCCTCAGATTTCCTTATTTCCACACTTTTGGTCAGTGCTAGCCAGACACTGTCTTACTGTATCTGATGAACATGTTTAACATCGCATGGATCCCTGGGGAAGAGCTCAGGGCAGCAGCTGTTCTGTGTGTGCTAGGTGTGGGGACTGTGCACTGAGCACTGCAGGCTGTCAGAATGGAGGGAAGGAGAGAAAGAAGGAAGGAAAGAAGGAAGAGGAAAACGAGAGGGAAGAGAAAGGGAAGGAGGCAGGAAAGAAAGGAAGGGGAATTAAGAAGGAAATGGGGAGCAGAAAGGGATGGAAGGATAAAGGAAGTAGAAAGAAAGAGAAAAAGAAGAATGGAGAGGAGGAGAGGAAGAAGGAAGGGAAGAGGGAAGAAAGGAAAGACAGAAGGAAGGAAGGCAGTCAGAAGGCAAGAGAAAAAACAATGCTAAAAGTTGATGTTCCTTAGCAGGGCATAAGTTTAGTCTCTGAGTCAGTGAGTAGAGTGTGTGTGTGTGCATGCGGGTGCACATGTGTTTGTGTGTGCGTGCGTGCATGTGTGTGTGTGCATGTGTGTGTGTGTTCACAGCCTAAGGGACACTAGTTCTGGGCAGCTCGGCCTGGGAAGGCCAGTCCATTGTGGCAGTGCTGACACTGGAGTGTGTGTGAGAGGCAAGGGAGGGCAGGGGAGACAGCCTGTCCCCAGTCACAGTGCTGTCCTTTTCCATACTCCCCTGCATCTCGGTGGTGTCGAGTGGAGACACTGGGTAGAGGATGTGGTGGCAGGGCTGCCTGTTGGTGCCTGTGGTGACAGGAGATAAATGAAGCCATTGCAAAGAGCAGCTCCCTTTCTAGAGCCGGAGCAGCTCAGCTCCTGACTTCACTGCCCGGGGGTTTTAATTAAATGTCAAATATAATTTAGAGCTGGCGTGCTGATGGGTGTGTGCACGCCAAGTCCACTGTCTCATCTTTGTGGGTCTCCCCTGTGCTTGAGGAACTTGGGGAGGTTAGTTGGTGCCCTTTGAGGTGTTTGGTTTCCTCTCTCTCCTTATTCTTAGTTTTGAAATGATAAAGAAGAGTTGTTTTTTTAAGTCATAATTTACATGTCTGTTATATATAGAGAAAGAGCCAGATTGGGATCTAGGTAATGTGGGACATACAGAAGTGTGTATATTTATCTGCAGATTTTCTTCCCATCTCAGGCTTGTGGTGGCAAGGCTATTGATCCATATTCTCTGCCGTACCTGCACCCAGGGCCTGGGACCAAGCGAATCCATTTTCTAACTTCCTGCCGGCCATTTTGTGGGACTGAGGAGGAGGGTGCCAGGACATCCTTTGAGGTGATGAGGACAGTCACAGGCTGAGTTCCTATGGTGCACTGAGGCTGGGGAGCAAGGGGACTGAGCTGAGGACAAAAACTGCCCTGCCATGTTCTCTGAGTGGTGGTTGATTCAAGAATTAATTGTAGCTCCCGTGAAAATAACAATGTGACTTCCTTTCAATTTAGTTCAGTAACTGGTAAATAATGGCTTTATTAGATGATGTAGATATTACAAAATAGTGTGAGGCCCTACTTACTGGACACTATCTATATCACCAGTGGGGTCTTCCAGTTTTTTATTTCTCTGATTGACACAATTATTTTCTAAATGGGAATAGAATCATATAACTTCCTTGCTAAAAGTCTGGAAACTTCTCCTCTGAACTGCCTTTGACTCTGTTTGTTCTTCACTTTCTGTGAAACCCCTTTCCCCTCTACTTTGAAGTGCACATGGCATCCACCACCTGTGTGGAACCTGACCTGGGTCACAGGCATGCTGCACCATGTAACCATTATCTGTGTGGAACTTGGCATGGGCCAGACATGAGGCACCATGAAAACCTCTTTCTGCCTGGAATCCTCCCTGTGGGTTGGTTAGGACAGCATTAAGCTTCAAGGATAAGCCCCTGTAGCAAACAGAGTTTAAACCTTAGGACTTTACATGCCCTATGTGATAAGACGTATGTCTGTCAGAATTCCAAGTCCCCTCTGCCTTTGCAGGTCACTCTTAGTGCACTGGCTTTTCAGCTTTGTGTTCAATACGTGATGGTTGTGAGATGGCTATCCTGACTTGAGGGATTTTTTTTTTTTTTTTTTTTTACATCCAATGCAGGAGCAAAGGAAAGGTGGAGGTGGGGTGGGAGTAGAAGGAGAGGGAGATATGGTGGGGGAGAGGGATAAAGCGAACCCATCAGTGTTGCTCCAGAACTCCCCAGAAGCAGGTCCCCTCTTAGTTCTCATAGGTTGGGCTACCATGCTCACTGCTAGGTAAAGAGTGGATAGAAAACTAATACTCTGGAAAATGGGCACAAGGATTCTATGATGGACGTAGACTGGCCCAGGAGACTTGTACCCTAAGCAACTGTGTGAGTTACTTCTTTCACAGCTGTGATAGCACACGGGAATGGGAGACCTTACAGAGGGACTTTTTATGTTGTTGATTTTGAGACAAGGTCCCATAGCCTAGGCTAGCCTTAAACTCTCCATGTAGTTGAGACTGGCCTTGAACTCTTGCTCCTTCTGCCTCTACCTTCTAAGTACTGGGGTTCTAGATTTTTTTTTTTTTTTTTTTTTTACAACACGCTGGCCAAAGAAGGAAGACCATATTCTGGCCTGTGATCCTAAAGCAGTGGTTCTCAACCTTCCTAACGCTGAGACCTGTTAACGCGGTTCCTCATGTTGGGGTGACCCCCCAACCAGGAAGTTATTTTTGTTGCTGCTTCATAACTGTAATTTTGCTATGGTTATGGTTCGTAATGTAAATATCTGAAATGCAGGATCTCTGATATGTGACCCCCGTGAAAAGCATTCAACCTCCCCAATTGGGTCGCAATCCACGAGATGAGAACCACAATCCTAGTGGCTAGTGCATCATGGTGATGGAAACAGCTGGTGATTGTGGCAGCAGGAATGTGATAAACACACACATACACACATACACACATGTGTATATATATAAATATGTGTCTATATATGTGTATACATATGTATATGTGAATATGTATGTATATATATGTGTGTATATTTATATATATATACACTCTGTATATATATGTATATGTGCATACATATGTATATGTGTATATATGTATAGTGCATATATGTATATATGTGTGCATGTATATTTATATATGTGTGTATATGTATGCAAATATCTATACATGTACATATATATATATATATTAACTCCTGATGCTGGTTATGCCTATCAGGAGTTAGGAGGCAATGACTGACCTTCAGGATTCATCCCAAGAGTGATTATGGGTACCCAGAATACCTCCACCTTCTCCATAGAAAGCAAGATGAACACTGTCTTTCAAGCTCAGCTGCACTGCTCTTACCTTGACTGACATGTCCCCATATGTTGGTCTCTTCCTTCTCCTGCCTGGTATCCGGAACTGATTGTCTGAGGGCAATCCATCAGTTCCTGTTGTTGCCCTCAGACCGTCCTCTCACTGCAAACTTTCCTCTGGGAGCTACGTCAGTCACGATTTGCATCTCTGTGTCGGAGTGAATTTTCTGGAAGCTTCCTCTGCCAGCATTAGCCAGTGTTGGAAGAGCTCAAGCCATGCTAATGAGAGTGGGTTGGTAAGGACTTCAGCCCCCTCAACTCTGTGGCAGAGGCCATTTTTAGGCATGCTTTGTTCTGTTCCCCAGAGATGCTCTGTGAATGTGAGTGTCTTTAGACAGCTGCTGAGGTAGGTAGCTTGAAAATACACATCTCTGGGACCGTTGTCCTCGTTTCTGGCTTGTGTTCCTTGTGTCTCCCATGTGAGTCCTGCACACTCTGACCTTTGGCCCTGTTCTGCTTCTAGTGTGACTCCAACTGAGACAGGATCTCTACCCCTTCTGTGTCTCCAGAGAACAGCATGGTGCCCTCTGTAGAGCAGATCCCAAAACTTCTATAGGACACCCCTTCAAGCAGTTGGAAAGAAAAGACATTTGCAGAGTTTAAGAGAGCTAGGAATTTAGGTGGTGTTGCAGAAGTTGGTTCCGCAGACCCAGCGCCAGCTTGAGCCCTTGAATTTGCTACTCTGCATGCAGGCAGGGTTTATAAGAGTAGATCTGACTAGAGGCCAGGAGTTCAAGTGATGTATTCTACCATGGGCAGTTGCCACAATTCTCTTTCCTGCCACAGTTCATGTGACAGGACTCAAGCAGGCTAGATTTCTAAGCCCTTGCATGAAGGACAAGTGCCTTTTAGACATTATCAGATTATCATGGACCTCATATGAGAGGAAAAATAAATGGTGTAAGAGTTCTATTGCTCTGTTATCACAGGATGATCTATTGCAACCCGCAATAGGCCTGCAGAAAAGGCACTGCTCTGACCCACTCACCGGATCCTCTGCCGAGCACTGGTGTGTAACTGCTTCTTCACCTGAGCAGCCGTGGCACTTCCATTTTGGCTTCTCTCCTTTGGTGGAGCAGTTAAGTCACAGGTTCATGGTGCTGTTTGTGGTGGAGGGCATCAAGACCCTTTGCTTTTTAATACATAGTTATGAATATATTTTCTTTCTTTATTTATTTTTTTTTGGTTGTTTGGATTTTTTTTTTCCAAGACAGGGTTTCTCTGTGTAGCCCTGGCTGTCCTGGAACTCACTCTGTAGTCCAGGCTGGCCTCGAACTCAGAAATCCACCTGCCTCTGCCTCCCAGAGTGCTGGGATTACAGGCATGTGCCACCACTGCCCGGCATGAATATATTTTCTACTGTATTAGCATGCAACACGCATATATGAATATGGGCACACTGAGATTAATATTTATCATTGGCAATATGTTCTGATATCTTGTACTTTGTTTTGATAAAGAACGCTCATTACGAACCATTGAATTGATTTACATGGCTCTCCAGTGATGTACATCCTCCAATGATACATCCTCCAGCTTGAAAACAGCCAATTCAGGCATTTAAGACTTTAAGGAGTTAGAAAATGGAGGTAAATACTGTGGGCTATGATAAAAGGCTTCCAGGAGGAGAGAGCCCTTGACTAGCATTCTGGAGGATAGGGAAGGGGCTGAATCCACAAAGAAAAGCCATTGTAGAAGAGAGGACCACGGACAAGGCTTTAGAGGACATTCATAGATGTGTGGGTCTCTCTGTGTAGGAACAGCCAAATGAGGGGTCATGGGAAATACAGAGACAGGATATTTGAAATAGATAACATGTAGAACAGCTTGTGTGTCTGGAATAGAGTGGGTTCTGACTATTCAAAACACACACCCAGGTGACCCCCTAGAGCAGTGGCACAGCTAACAGCCTGACTTTGGAGAGGGGACAAGGAAGGAGAGAGGTTAGTATGTGACTAGCAGCGGGTTTAGGGAGGGGTGGGGGTGAGAATGGCAGTGCTGGGTGAAGTCCATCTATGGTGGGAACCTTGCTCTACTACATGCTTCCTTAAAGGTGCAGCCACAGGACAGCGGGACGGCTCAGTGAGCTAGAGCACTTTCCTCCAAGCCTGATGATCTGAGTTTGAGCTTTGGAAGGAAATAACGAACTCCACAAGTCCCAGATAACTGACTTGGAGCAGCAAGGGATGAGGAAAAGACAGTCACAGGGACAAACTAAAACTGAGATTGGGTGGACTCACTGATGGGGAAGTCTCAGCTTGGGAGCTCAGTGTGTTTGTTCTATACAGCTGAACAAGGAGGCGGGGCTATTACATACAGCTGAACAAGGAGGCGGGGCTATTACATACCACTGAACAAGGAGGCGGGGCAATTACATACAGCTGAACAGGAGGCGGGGCTATTACATACAGCTGATCAAGGAGGCGGGGTTATTACATACAGCTGATCAAGGAGGCGGGGCTATTACATACAGCTGATCATGAAGACAGGATTATTGCATACAGATAAACACGGAGCTAGGGTTAAACAAGGAGGCAGATTCAGCTAATCTTTGTAAGGAGTCTCTGTAGGGGAGTAGTCTTTAGTCCATAACTGTGCTAGCGGGAGAAAGCTACATCTGACATTTTCTTCACAACAGTTACGTTCAGACCTGAGGAAGGCTTTGCTGTCCCTCTGAGCATCACCTGAGGAAAGCTTTGCCACTTCTTTGAGGCTGAGTCATCGGTCCTTGACATGGCTGTGCCCATGTCAAACTGAACACATCAACTCAGGACTTTACCTGCTTTGCCAATGAAATGTGATAAAAATGGCAAACACGGTCTTGGCACACACAGGCATGCCTGGCATGACTTGTGGCCAATAATCAGCCACCTATACAGAGATGCTCTCATGTGATTATAATAAGATTATAATAAGGCTGGGGTGTTCCCTTCACCAGGTAACGCCAGTCTCCTACATTGTAGCACAGTCTGTTGCACTCAGGTTGGTGGTAATGCTGCATCAACAGATGCATTGCCACTGAGACCCTCTCACAATTATGAACAACTCAGGATGCTTGTTCATGCTAACAAGTGGCCATGCTGCTGGCTTGTGCATTTTCCACACTCCCCTTTTCTTTGTAGCTATTTAGTGTTGTACTCCTTATTTGAAAAGTTTACTGTAAAAAAAAAAGAGCTTGTGGCGTTAAGCCGTCAGCAGCCCTACACATCTTGTGCTCACTGCGTCCTGATTGCATCAAGAGGCCACGTAGAGAGATTGACCTGGGCCACGCGGGTTTGTGTGTGCACACTTGGCGATGCTCCCACAGGGATGGAATTGCTGAGCGACACACTTCTCAGAAGGCATCCTTGTTGGCAAGTGATACTTCACTGTAATTTCCAGCTCCTTAAGATTCTGAACATCTCAGCCTCAGCTGAAGGTCCTGCCAACATGAGGCATGAGAGAGATGCAGTAGCCAGCAATGGGAAGTGCCGATGGGTGACGGAGGACCCACTGTGTGTTCAAGAAAGCACACAGGTTGACTGCCTGCTTAGCCAGATATGCTCAGTGTTGGAGCCTGGGCTTTGAGGACAGTCAGGACCTGGGTCTTTGTATAGCCCCACAGACTTCTTTTTCTTTGTGTTTTAAAACCTAATGTAGTATTGGACTGGAGAAGATGACTCAGTGGGTAAAATACTAAGCACGAGGACTCAAGTTCGATTCCCAGTTCTGTGTTTTTTTTTTTTTTAAACAGACGTGGTGGTGCGCATGTGTAATTCCAGCGGTGGGAAGATGGAGCTCCCCGGTCAGCCTGGAGCTTATTCAGTGAGTTCCAAGGTAGTGAGAGACAAAGGCTCTCGAAGAATGGCAGCTGAGGATGTCCTCCACCCTCTAAATGCATGAGCACACATGTACACATATGTACACACAGAAACTAATGAAGGAGCTGTAATGATGTCCCCATCCACTACAATGGAATCACACCATAAGCTCAGGCTGTGGAAGGATGGATGTCCTCTTCAGACTTCTACTGCTGTGATAAACACCATGACCAAAATAAAGTTGGGGAGGAGAGCGTTTTCTTGCCTCACAGATTATGGTCTATCATCAGGGTAAGTCAGGCCAGGAGCCCCGGGGCAGGAACTGAGGCAGAAGCCACAGAACACTGCTTCCTGATTGGCTCTCCATGGCAGGCTCAGCTTGTTTATTTACACAACCCAGGACTACATTCTGGGACTGGCACCACCCACAGTAGGTGAAAGTCTGCCTACTTCAATCACCCATCAAGGAAATGCCTGTAGACTTGTCTAGAGGCCAGTCTTATAGAAGTGTTTTTTCTATTGAAGTTCCTTCTTTGCACAGGAATCTAGATTATGTCAAGTTGAGGAAACAAACAAAGAACCCACCCCAGCCAAAACACAACAAAATAACCAGCACATAGTGAGGACCACATTGGCCTAGAAACTTGTGCATGGTGTGAGCACCATTTGGGGTGCATTAGGGGATGCGTTTCTTCCATCATTCCTAAGAAGACACATTTTTATTTAAATAACACCAGTATAATGGAACAGTCCGAAGGGCATGATCTAAGCAATGAAATTTGTGGAATCTAACTCATAGCTCTCTCAGTTTTACAATAGTGTAAAGATAAAAATTTTCATCAAGTAGAAATAAAAACAATACTATAATTGTAACATTTACTGTGTGCTGATTACCTGCCAGACACTCTGTGAGGTACTTCCCATCTCTTTTAATTCTCTCAAGCATCCCGCGTGGTGCATCCTATTATGGCCCTCATTTTGCAGAGAAAAGCAATGAGCGAGTGAGCATAACTCAGCTGGCGATGACACTGCAATTGTTCCACCACACGGAAAGAGCAGCCATTATAATGGCACCCCTCCTCCCTGGAAGCACAGTCGTGTTATTCTCAAGTCCACAGTGGCAAAGCAGAACTGGATAAGCCTGCTAGCCTTGTGTTGGTCAGCTTTTCACTACTATAATGGAATACTAGAGGCAAGATACTTATGAAGCAAAGAGGTTTACCTAGCTTACTTTTAGAAGTTCCAAGTTCAAGGTTTGGCCTGCCCATCTTCTGGCTTGGTGTTGTTTCACATCATGGTTGGAATATGTGCAGGAGCAAGTGGCTCAATTTCAAACTAGGAAGCAGAAAGTGGAATGGCAGGATTACCTTTTAAACTAGCCACCTTTTCTTGAATACCAAGGGGTCATATAAGAGCTACCTTAATTCTTTTTAAGGGCCTAATGATCTAACGATCTAACTTTCAGCAGGCTCCTCTTTTTAAAGGACCCACCAACCCCCAATACTGTTACTCTGGAAATAAAGACATTAACAGATAGGCCTTAGGGGAACATTCAAATTGTATCCAAACCCAAATAATCATCTCAATTTGTGTAAGTCTGTCTTCCCTACAAGTACATATTTTCTTCTCTTACTCCATACTCCCTTTCCCTGATTGACCTCTGCTAAAGTTTTCTACTATTCCTTTTATTTTAAATAACTTATTTATTTATTATATGTAAGTACACTGTAGCTGTCTTCAGATACCCCAAAAGAGGGCATCGGATCCAATTACAGATGGTTGTGAGCCACCATGTGGTTGCTGGGATTTGAACTCAGGATCTTCGGAAGAGCAGTCAGTGCTCTTTAAATTTTTTTCCAAGACAGGGTTTCTCTGTGTAGCCCTGGCTATCCTGGAACTCACTCTGTAGACCAGGCTGGCCTCGAACTCAGAAATCTATCTGCCTCTGCCTCCCAAGTGCTGGGATCAAAGGCATGCACCACCATAGCCTATGGCCCAGCCTTAATTTTTTTTGTTCTTTGTTTGCAGTCAGTGCTCTTAACCACTGAGCCATCTCTAGCCCCACTTCCTACCATTTCAAGAGCCTTAGTAGAGGGACATTGAATGGAGCTAGTGTGTAGGAGTAAAATAATCCTACCACTTTCTGTCTTCACCCATTTTCTATTGCTATCACTGTATATTTGACACTAGATGATTTATAAAGAAAAAAGGTTTATTTTGGCTTGTGGTACTTGAGGCTGAGTAATGCAAGGGCAATGTACTGATATCTGTTCAGTTTCATGAGGATCGCATGAGAGTAGGTACTCCCTGCCCCCCAGCAACACACACACACACACACACACACACACACACACACACACAAGCAAATCACTGATACTCTCTCAAGGCCTCTTCCCTGTGACCAAATGCTGCCCCCAAGGGCGCTAACACTACAGAGCAAATAAATTTCAACATGAGTTTGGAGGAGACAATAACTTCGAACTGTAGTGCTCTTCTCTCAAGTCTAATCAATTTCCTCTCTTTGGTCCAGAACACAGATGGAAGATGGGAGAAGAAGGTGGGCAGACATTAGGAGGCTGGAGTGGGCATCTGGGTTCCTTTTGTTCTCACATGAAGAGCCACCAGTACTCAAGGGAAGTTGTGATTTGAATGAGAAATGTCCCCGATAGTGGTGGTATTTGGGGAGCTTCAGGAGGTTCTGCCTGCCTGGACGAAGTCTATCACACTGGTTGAGCTTTCGGAGTGTCCTCCATGCTATGATAAAGGCCATGACTGAAAGCATCCTGGGGAGAACACAGTTTAGTTTTGCTTACAGTTGCAATCTGTCAGGAAGGGAAGTCAGGGTGGGAACTCAAGGCGGGAACTGAAGCAGAGGGCACGGAAGAACATTGCTTACTGGTTTCCTCTCTGTTGCTTGCTCAGTTTTCTTTCTTATATAACCTGGGACAACCTACCCACAGGTGGAACTGCTCACAGTGCGCTGGGCTGTTCCCACATCAATTATCAAGAAAATGCCAATTTAATGGAGGCATATTCTCAGAGTTACCTCTTCCAGATGACTCCGGCACGTGTCAAATTGACAAACCAATCAACCACCAACCAACCAACCAACCAACCAACCAACCAACCAACCAACCAACCAACTAAACAACCAACAAACTCATTGACCAACCAACCCGCCAACCAACCAACCAACCAACCAGCCAACCAACTAACCAACCAAGCAAACAAAACACTAACCAGCACAGAACCAACACAGCCTTGCCCATCTCCAGTGTATTTCTGCTCGCAGGTTTATGCTTCCTTCTCTGGCCGCCATGATTGCCTGCTGCCGTACCTTCTTGCCATAATGGTTGCTTATCCTTCTGGAATGGTAAGCTTTTGGCCATGGTGTTTTATCACAGCAACTGAAAAGTAACTAAAGTGGAAACTTATGTGACTTACTACCTTCATCTTGAGATTTTGTGAAAGCCTAGTCCTCCATGCCTTCACCAGCTTTTCTAGTCTCTCCTGCAGGCTAAGCCCAAGGCATTGCACTTGATGTTCCTTTTCTTCTTGGTCCTAGATCGTTGATAGCTGTGCATATCTGGTCTTTATTGTCAGGATCATACTCTTTGAGTGGACTGTAACGGTAGAGACCTCACTTGGGGCCCTTCCTGGAGGCAGCTTGAAGGGCTTCTCTAATGCAACATGTGCTCAAGAACCTACCTGTCTTACTTTTCTATTGCTGTGAAGAGACACCACCCACAAGGCAACTTATAAAAGAAAACATTTAATTGGAAGCTTGCTTACAGTTTCAGAGGGTAAGTCTGTGACCATCATGGGAGGGAACACAGCACAGGCAGGCAGGCAGGCAGCAGGCAGGTAGGCAGCAGGCAGCAGGCAGGTAGGCAGCAGGCAGCAGGCAGCAGGCAGGTAGGCAGCAGGCAGCAGGCAGCAGGCAGCAGGCAGCAGGCAGGCAGGCAGGCAGCAGGCAGGCAGGGAGGCAGCAGGCAGCAGGCAGCAGGAAGGCAGGCAGGCAGGCAGCAGGCAGGTAGGCAGCAGGCAGCAGGCAGGCAGGCAGCAGGCAGCAGGCAGGTAGGCAGCAGGCAGCAGGAAGGCAGGCAGGCAGGCAGGCAGCAGGAAGGCAGGCAGCAGGAAGGCAGGCAGGCAGACAGCAGGCAGCAGGCAGGTAGGCAGCAGGCAGCAGGCAGCAGGCAGGTAGGCAGCAGGCAGGTAGGCAGCAGGCAGCAGGAAGGCAGGCAGCAGGAAGGCAGGCAGGCAGACAGCAGGCAGGGAGGCAGGGAGGCAGGCAGCAGGAAGGCAGGCAGCAGGAAGGCAGGCAGGCAGGCAGGCAGCAGGCAGCAGGCAGGCAGGGAGGCAGCAGGCAGGCAGGCAAGCAGGCAGGCAGCAGGCAGACAGCAGGCAGACAGCAGGCAGGGAGGCAGGCAGGCAGGCAGGCAAGCAGGCAGCAAGCAGGCAGGCAGGCAGGCAGGCAGGCAGGGAGGCAGCAGGCAGGGAGGCAGGTAGGCAGGCAACAGGCAGGCAGGCAGGCATGCAGGGATGGTGCTAGAGCAGTAGCTGAAAGCCACATCTTATCTGGAAATTGGAGGAAGAAGGGAGGAGGAGGAGATTGACTGGGCCTGGTGTGGACTTTTGAAACCTCAAAGTCCACTCCCAGTGACAAACCTTCTCCAACCAGGTCACAATTCCTAATCCTTCCTAAACTGTTCTACCAACTATGGACTAAGCATTCAAACATATGAGTCATGGGGGCCATTTTCATTCAAACGACCCCAGCCCCCATGGCTGGGGTAGGTATTTTCCCTTATTGCCAGTTCTTGACTTGGGGCAAGTCCCTTCACTGTCTCAACCGAAACTGCAAATAACGATGGCTCAGCCAATTGCTATGAAGATTAGACATGGTTTATGTAAAATGTTTAGCCCAATACTTGGCTTGAGTAAACGGCCCTGCTGTAGGGGAATAAACCCATTGACAGGAGAACTGAGTTCCTATCCTGGCTTGGGACTTTTTGACTGAAAGGAAGGCTCAGCCTCATCTTGTCTAGAGTCTCAATTTTTCTCATACAAGGAATTAGCAGATAGATCTGGATGGGATTTGAGTCCCAGGGCTGCTGTTGTCCCCACAAGTCTGGATGAAACGCTTCCTTGTGCTCTCTCCCAGACTCAGCTTGAAATGCCAAGAACTAGAGTTCCCCAGTACTCATGTTTCTAAGGGGCTCTAATGAGTGGGGGGAACTCCACATTTATGAATGGGAAAGCAGGAGCTCCAAGCTGCCTAAGTCCTAAGAAGAGGAGGAGAAGGAGGGGAAAAGGGAGGCACCTTAAAAGCAGGACAGAGTGACCTTGAAGTTGGACCTCTTCAGCTGCCAGCCTAGAAATGATGGCTGCCCTGGTATTCTGTTCTTCTCAGTTTTAATTACTATAATTCTGAGAAGATTCGAGTCTAAGTCTTAGAATTCCTCCCTGAGGGGTTGTGTCTTTACTGCAGCCACAGGCAAGGACACTAGGAAACCAGCAGTCAACACTCCATTAACTCACCATGCAGGGAGGGCCACACTGACAGACTGAGGTGTGTTTACTGCTTGGCTCCCAGCCTACGTGAATACCTTCCCTGGTGTCAGGTACCTCTTCACTGTTTAGCCACAGTCACAATTACATAGCTGTGGAGATGTTGTCTGTTCCCACTGTGGGGAGAGCAGAGGGAGGGAGAAGTAGGGAAGATTGATTTTGAAAGAGGCACAAAGAAGGCAGATTGGAAAATACTCAGGATGTTGGCTTTGGTCATTTCTGTGTCTATGTTAGAGGGGGCTTGGAAATTGTCTGACTGTAATCTCTAGGGAGTTGTGTGTGTGTGTGTGAGAGAGAGTGTGTGTGTGTGTGTGTGAGTGTGTATGTGTACATCTCTAGTGTATGTGTGTGTGACAGAGAGAGTATGACTTCAAGCAAGAGGGGCAGGTCACACTGGTAAGATCTAGAGACGCCTGGTATGAAGGCTCATCTTGATTGTCAGGTTGACACATCTTGGAAGAAGGATCCTCAGTTGAAGATTTGCCTCCATCAGGGTGGCCTGTGGACATGGCTGTTGAGGGTTCTTGACTGATGATTGGTGGTAGGGTGGGTACTGGTTATCCTTAGGCAAGAGGACCTGGACTGTATAACAAAGGTATCTGGATGTGAGAGCCTGGGGTAAGTCAGTAAGTAGCATTCTGCTCCTTTGTGGTCTCTGCTTCAGTTCCTGCCTCCAGGTTTCCACTTGAGCTCCTGCCCTGGCTTCCCTGGATGCTGGACTGGAACCCAGAAGTTGAAATAAATGCGTCTTCCCCAGGTGTTTTTTTTTTGTCAGTGTTGTATCTCAGCAACGGAAAGCAAACTAGGGTATCTGGCTGCCACTTAATAAGACCCTTACCTACCCACTGGCCCAGATAGCCTGCTACCTCTTTGACTCGGCAAATGATTATGCAGTAATTTCAATGTGGACTCTTGGCGAAATTCCAAAACAGGATTGAAACAAATGATTTGTGAGTTCTTGGAAAAGAAAGATGATTGCTAGAAGCCAGCACGAGTTACTTAGAACAAAGCAGATCAACCCAGTGCCTTTTCTTCCTTCTGATGGCTGCTTGATTGGTAAATCAGTGAGACAGGAACTTGTACTCTGCAGGGGCTGCTGGGGTGGAAGGCCTCTCTGACTGCTATCAATGCACTTCAGGGTCACAGGTGGTCTTGTGGGCCATCCCTCCCTTAGTTTGCTATTTTTATTCTGAATTTAGTTGGGAGCAGAGGGGGTCTCTGGGAAACTAACAAGTAGGCTCAATCCTTACACTGGGCTACTACCATATTAGTGGTTGTGGCTGAGGTTTATAGCAGGAAAGAGCTGTGTCCTCACTATGAGGTAGCTTAGAGTGGGAGGAGGGGAGTTGGTTCTAGCACTAGGCAGAGAGAAATGTGACCCAGGGCTTATGTGGAACTCTATGTGGGTCTAGGGGTTGGGAGGAGAGAGCTATGTCTATCTGATTAAAGGCACATAATATTTGAGTCCTGGGAAGATTTAATGTCCCAAATTTCCCACTGTTGGGAGCCATTTTTTGACCCCAAGTTGAACAGGAATTTATAACAAAGGCAAACACTGAGGCTGACCTCTGAATGTCTGCTTTCTCTGTGGCTAGGAGTCAGGTAGCATTGAGGAATGGTGTATAAGCCCAGGGATTCCTCAGAATATCCATGAATCAGGTCATCAGGGAAACACGGGGACCCAAAGCCACTGTGACTTGGATATGAGAGGGCTGGAGACCTCCTTTGTAAGCTTCCCAAGCTTCCAGAGCCTATCTGGGTTTGTCTGTCCATGAGCAGGCAGTGTAAAAATGACTCCCGGCAGCCTTGTGCATAAGTGAAAATAGGAAGTGCAGCTGGCAGCGGGCTTGAGTGGCTAGAGAGCTACAGAGTAATTCCCTTTAAAGGTTGCTCCTCAAACCTCAATCCCCTCCACCGAGAAGGGCCCCTCGCCTTGTAGCTCGCTGCCCTGACCCTATTCAATTTCTTGATTTCATCTGTGACGTGGATGGAGGCACAGAGAGCAGGATTATTAAATTTTTAGATGACAGTTAGAAGGGATAATTGAAGTCCAGAGAGATAGCTGAGTGTTTGAAAACATCCTGACAAGCCGAAATGAAGCCTGAAACAAACAAGATGAAATTTAACAGGGACCAATATTAAGCCCTATATTTAGGTAATAAAAATGAATTATGTAGGTACACTATCAGGGGAAGTATGACTTGGGAGAATTTCAAATTAAAATCCTATGGCTGGGCTGTTTGTAGCGTAGATTGCCTGACGGGGGCAGCAGAGAGAGCAGGCTGATTTTGAAACTGCAGGATTGCCAGGAGATGAGGAACAGGTCTAGGGCAGCAAGGGACAAGGGATCTGAATGGGACAGGTGATCTGGCAGACCTGAGATGGGCAGGCAAGGACTAGGTTGCAGCTTGTATATGTGGGCGATTGC